>NW_027269332.1:1200000-1512219 GCF_023055355.1 Agelaius tricolor
CAGGAAAAAGTATTAATTGTCTTATGTCTTTAAATTAAACATATACTTGAAGAATTACAGCCAAGAATTACACTCAATGCAAAGTTTTAAATGACAGTAAAACCCATAAAATGGCCTGATCACACCTTCTTTTAATCAAATTTATGCCAGCTCACTGACTTTGCTTATGACTTGACTTCAATTTTGATTTTCTCTATGCAAATAAGGATTTTGCTTGAATCCTTCAATAATGACCAACAGATAAAACAGCAGAGAAATAATGACATACCTGAATAATCAGCTACTCCTGGAAATATTGGGTCAATTAGGCCTTGTGTCAGCATACAGAGGAAGTTAACATAAAAATGGCTATGTGAGGGTGCAGAGAAACTTCAGTGATGGGGATGCATGCATCCCTGGGAAATAAATTCTGGGAGCTGCACTGCAGCTCCCCAATGGTGACAAGAATAGAGGATATTCTGATTAATTCTAGCTTTAAATTTCCTACATTCTAGTTCCAGTAGCTGTTTCCATAGCCATCAGAAGTTGCCAAACTAAACACAAAAACCAGACCTTCCTGACTTTCTGAAATGAGGACCTTCCCTACAAAAGTAATAGTCACAGTAATAGAAAAGAAAGCACACAATGTTCACTTATTCATTGAAATGCTTTTTGGTTTTTTAATACTTTTTTTCATTGAGAAGGACACACTGCCATTCAGTTAAGATGACAACTCTACAGATGGGAATCATGCTTTATCACCAATATTCTTAACTTTCTTCTGTCCAAAACAAAGCAGGGCTACACCAATGGATTGCTGTGGGCATTTTTTCCCAGAAATTATGATAAGTATCAGGCAGTGATGGAGGCAAGGTAAAAACTGAGGAACTGCTTTGAACAGATGACAAAATACTCAGTGCTCTCAGAGCACTACGGAGTTAGTGCTGGAACATCTGAATGCAACTAGAGAAGTGCATCTCAACTTTCTGTTTTGTGTACCACAGATGTACTGTTTAATTAAGCCATCAAAAAAAAAAAAAAAAGAAGGAAAATGGAAACAAGGGGATACAAAAGCAAGGGAAACTTCTCCAGCAAGTTAAAGCACTCTTAATAAGTAACAACATGACATTAGTCATTAAGAAACAAGAACTCTAAATAATGCATTCCCAACCTATAGATCTAAACCAGAAGATAACAAAGGCTCATAAATCTGTTTGTTCATTAAGTTAAAAAAAGGCAGGCTCTGTGTTGCTATCATGTCAGCTGGCACCAAACTGTATGCAATTTAGCGAGACTACAAAGTGAGGCCCATAGTCTACAATGGCAGGGTTTTTGATCACGCTAATTAACAGCCATTTTGTTTAAAATAAACAGATACGACTCTAATTGCCTTTTTTACATAAGAAAGGGAAGATCTTAAAAGTGAAAGCACGCAAAAGGAAAGATCAGACAGTCGCCTTTCAGGCTGATAAGCAAACTCTGTGTGAAATGAGCGCAAATGAAGTTTGAGACTCTCTGGATTGACAGCAGAACAAGAGGAGGAATGGCTTCCAAAGCTGGAAATTCATGGCCACAGTGCCTTCCACAAGGAAATGCTCGTTTTCCCATGTTTTCTCTCTTATTTTCTCCAGTGTCCCTGTCTCCTGAGCAGCTGCCAGCAAGGAGTTCCCTCGCTTCCAGGGCTGGGGCTGCTCCAGTGGTACCTGGTGAAACCACCAGATCATCCTGGTTAGGATGTCTGTACAGACTCAGACAGGAAAATGTTGTAGGAAAGGAAGGAAAGCAGCATAGAAAAGGCACACCAAGCTCTGTGCCTGCACCTAACCCCGTCAGACAGCATTGCCCTGCTGTGTGCCAGCCCCAGGGACACAGAAATGCCATCCAGGTCCCTGGAAGTCCTGGTAAGGAGCATGCAGGGCAGTGCTGGCACACAATTCAGTGTCCTGGCTAACTTCAGTGAGCCTGCACTGCAGCCTGGAGTTGCAGTGAAGATTTCATTTTTTTCCTTTTCTGCCTCAATGTTGGTTGTTTCTACTAGATGAATTATATTTACTGCCTTTCAAACCTAAATTCAAAGATGCTTTTTAAGTGTCTTCTAACATTCACAGAATTCATAGAATGACTAGGTTGGAAGAGACCTCAAAGATCATCAATCCATGCCCTAACAGCTCAACTAAACTATGCTATCAAGTGCATATCCAATTGCAGAGTAAGGCAATGAAGTAAAAACATTAAAAACTATTTATGTAAAAGTCCCCTCACCTTTCTCCCCACTAAGAAAATCCACACTCCCTCTGCCAAAAAAAAAAACCACCACTCTGGTAGATTTTAGGATGCAAGCAAAGAATAACACCATTCCAAAATGCCTCCCTGTACTTTAGGAGTGTGACATCCCCACACTCACATTGACAACAAACCCTCTGTTGCAGCATCCTTCCTCAGCAGCACATCCTCTCTCCCTCAGTATTTCAGAGATAAGAGCAAGGTCTTTATTTTGAGGATACCACATGGACTGCATGTTTTCAGCATATTCAAAGCACCACCAAAAGTTCTGACATCACAGCAAATTGCTCTGCTTAGGCACAGCAGGCTTCCATGCCATTGTGCTAATGGTACAGCAGGAGACTGAGTTTCTGCAGGACCTGGTCAAAGATGTGGCAGCAGCCTTTGCTGGAATAAGGGTCTGTGAAAAACCTCAATTTCCCATTGCATCCGATGGATGAACTTCTCCTTGCTTTTCCTAATGCCTCACACCACAACTTGTACATTTAAAACAACAAATGAAGCCCCATTTGAGGATTTGCATGTAACAAAGATTAAACAGAGAGAAGACGGCCACACATTAATGAACACATTGCTGTAAGAAACTTAAATACAACAGGGAGAATCTGAGAGCACAGATTAAATCTGCTCAAACATTGTTAGTCCCTCTCCTTGCTGGGACTACAGGAGTCAGTGACTCTGAGGTGCACAGGACAGCCAAGGCACTGAACACACAGATCTGCTCCCACAAGCCACCACAACACAATTCACATACAGAGATTTTTCCTGTTTTCAGCTGAAACTGTGAAGTAAAAATTATCCTACATGCATTTCTCAGAACACAGCTTTCCAAACCCAGTTTCAGACCAAACACTTCCAGCCAGCTTTAATAATAACTACATCAGAGAAGAATTTCATCACAAGAGCCATCTCCCTGGCCTTCAAATATTTAGTTAATATAACTCTGAGCATCAGACATATTCCCTATCAAAACAAGGATCAGTATATCCTGTAGGGGAATTGCATTACTACTGAAACAGTGCAATGTATGGCACTGCTGGCTGGGGATCTCAGACTGAATGACTGCAGCTTTCAGGACTGACCATAGCTGGGCTAATTTGATTAAGACAAGGCCACGTTGTTGCTTTTCAAACATTAAAACCCCACAGAGCCACAAAAGACCAATGGTGGTGTTGCCCAAGAAAGGGCAAGCAGAAAGATGCAGCAGCTTTCCAAGCACAAACCAAGGGTGCCAAAATACCCCTTCAAGAAATACACTGTGGGAATCAAGACATTAAAAGGGCAGTGAGTTAGAAAACAAGGTGGGTTTTGCCATTAACCTAGCACTAGCACCAGGTCAGAAATTATATTGGGGAGTGGCACACACGTGCAGCTGGTTGATCATCTCACTGTGGCCAAAGC
Source organism: Agelaius tricolor (assembly GCF_023055355.1). NCBI lineage: Eukaryota > Metazoa > Chordata > Aves > Passeriformes > Icteridae > Agelaius > Agelaius tricolor. Next base: position 1,203,664 of record NW_027269332.1, read on the forward strand.
GACACTTCCAAACACACACACATATCTGTGCACCAGGTTATAAAACAAATGGTAAAGGCAGGAATTATTACAGCATCGTTATTGGGAAAACCTGACACAAGTTTTCATACCAATGGAAAAAATAATTTTATTAAAATTACAACTGCAGCTCTTTGATGATCCTTGTGGGTCCCTTCTACCTCAGGGCATTCTATGGTTCTTCATTTCCAAAGCATCTATTTGACTTTTGAGTCTAAAAGCTACCAACTTTTCCATTTGATTTCAGTTCCTCCTGCCTAAGTCACATGATGAAAAAGGAAAATTACTTACCTAAAAGGGCAATTTTAGCAAACAGAAGTCCATAAAATAAATACAGAACAAGCACAGAACCTTTCACATTCTCTCCTCTATGTGTGTGTCTCTGCCCACTCTTCTCTCTTCTAGGAGTTATTCTGAGGGACAATCATGCTTTAAAGTCTGATGTTAAACCCTAACTAACCACTACTATCAGCTGCACTTGCAAAAAGGCTTTCAGCTGCAATTTTATGCAGCACAACAAAAGACACAAACAATTTGCCTCCAAAGACCTGACTGCCCTTCTTAACTATCATACTTCTTGGAAGTAAAACATAAAAATAGCCCATCATAATGAGCAAATTCCTAAAAATTAAGTTCTGGGGGGGAAAAAAATGTGTGGCAAAACTGGGCATTAAAAATTTGAAATAAAAAATTTATTTGAAGAATTCAGAATTCAAGTCTCAACTAAGTAGTACACTTTACTGTAATTCTGTGTTATGGCTTTGTGTTAAAATCAATTGCATAATTTACCTTACCACGAAGTATGGCAATAATTATATTACATTATTATAATATTACATATATTATTATATTGTAGTTATATATTATTGTATTATAATTATATTATAAAAATAATATAGCACAGGCTGGATAAGCTTAAAACAAACTACAGGCAATCAATAAACATTAATGTACACTGTAAAGCAGGATTTTTTGTAACTAAAAGCTTTTCAAAGAATTCTTCCCATAGCAGGAGAAACAGTCCATGGTTACTTAAAAAAAAAAGACATAACATATGTTGGGAACTCTGCAGAAATTCTGTACCCTGGAATTTGAAAGTTCTATGGAGTATCACTGAATTTTTCATATTTAATGTTTTCCATTGGAAAAACCTTCAGGTTTAATGTTCACTCAAACCCCAAAAGCAGTAAATCATGTTTTCATTCCAAAACCTAAATAAATAAGAGGATTTTATTGAATGCAGAACAGTAAATGCGATTTTATGAAGTTACATCCACTCAGTGTCATCTCTGTCAGGTTTTACATCAACACTGGAGAGACTGTGCCTATTTCTGTAATGGCCATTTTCATACTGTGCTTGAATAAATCCATCTGGGTGACACACCAATCATGGTACAGCTTCAGAAAGTGGAATCAAACCAAGTTAGCACAGTTATTTCTGTCATGAGAAAACCCTATTTTCATCTCAATTTGTGTCATGAGAAAACCCTATTTTCATCTCAGCACTAGGGCTGGATGGTTCCTGAGCCAGCACCATGGATAATCCATAAATTGTTGGTGTGGAGAGACAAGGGGAGGAAGGAGATGTCCCACCTCTGCAGCTCATACATCTTGTGCCCTGCACTCAGTAAGGACAAGAAAACACCTGTGGCACCAAACCAGCCCTGCACTGGCTCTAGTTAGGGCTTTACAGAAAGTTTAACACTGCACAGGTTTGTAAAAGGCCAAGTCATCACTGCTGGACTGGGTAATCCCACAAAGGTCTGTCACACATGCACCCAGCCCAGGGGACCTTCCCCTAGCTCCTATTATCCCCCTAATACACATCCTGCACTGCCACTTGTCTTAGGGGAAGTTTACACCATCCTGCTGGTGATGTTTGCTGTCATAAACATGTTTCCCTCAGTTCCACCATTCAGGCTGTATTTTCCCCAGCACATGAGTTTTTGGCACAGGACAAAAGGAAAGCAGCAGTGAGCTTCAAGTGCACATACCAAACTCTCTCATGACAGCAGTGGCAGGATCAGCAACAGAAGCAGCAGGTTTCATTTGCAAAGCAAGACAGTCAGATAAGCAAGTCATGGGAAAAGGAATTGCACTGTAAATCATTTACTGGCATTGTATTTCAGCTCAAAACTATTGCTTAGTGAGCAGTTTGGGTTTTGGTTGGTTTTTTTTTTGGAAGGAATATTTTCAAAAGTAAGTCTGTGAAGATGAAGATGCTTTCTTACACTGGGGACTAGTGTCCCATCAAAACCTCACAAAAGCTCCAAAAGGGCCAACACAGGCCTTCCTGACAGCTGGATTCACAAAGTGCAGAGCTGAATCAAACCCAAACTCCACAGCTTAAACCAAGTTTAATCACCAGAGCAGTTGACCTTTACCTTTAGTGCTCATCATCTCTGATACAACACCAACCAGATTCCCCTCCAGTAGCTCCCCTCTGCTGATGCTGCTGTAAATGCAGCACTGCAGCCACTTTTGCTGCATCCTTTCCCCTTCCCAGCTCTCTCCAGCAGTCTGGATTACTCAAACATGGACCCTAATTGGTCTCCTGCTTTTCTGGAGATACAGCTCTCCAATAAATCAAATCCAGCATGGAATTTCTGCTCTCATCACTCAGCCAAGTGAAAAAAACAAAACCAATCTGAAAACAGGATTTCTCCTTTAAGCAATATTTTCTCTGAAGGAAAACAGGCAGGAAAAAAGAAAAAGTAAACAAGTAATTGAACAAATAGTCAAGGAAATGTTTTTTGTCAGGAATACATCTTTGGAGTCCCTCCTAGGTGGCTGGGCATACATCACAGGTGGCTTCAGCAGATACTTTGGAAGCAAAACTATTTATTGTGAAGTATAACAGATTTAATTCTGGGTTGTTTTTTTTCTTCTTTAATCTTTTCTTACATGAAAAATGCTTATCCCTCTTATTCATATCATTTGGATTAGAATGCCTAAACATTTTGGCACTTGAGATATTTTTCATATGGTTTAAAACAACTTAAACACGAACATGTGAGAAGATTCATAGCCTCAGACCACACCTTCAGGCAACAAAATTAGCTTCAATAGAGTTGCAGAATCTCTGCCTCTCACTGAATAACACCAGAAATACAGCAAATAGCAAAATAATACGTGTCTCTGTCACTCTGTGTTTACATATACACACAAATATTTATATGCACTCATGTATATACTGTACACACACATGTTTCTTGCACATTCTTCCATGAGATGTTCACAAACTTCAGAAGCCGATTTGCATTTTAAAGATTTATTAAAATGGGCTTAATCACAGTGATCCAGAGCTCACCAGAACAGCACTAAAATAAGCAAACTGAAAAGGCCTTCTCAAAGCATTTCAGTAGCACCTCAAAGGTCTCAGGAAAGATTCGTCTACACATCTCAAACTCTCTAAAAACAACCTGAGCATGTAATACAGGAGCAGCATTTTGCAGCATGTAAGGTCAAATATTAGAGAGAATGTTAATTTTGTTCCCATACTTTCAATGAAAGATAAATGGAAAAATTTTAATGACACACTGTGGCATAAACATTGTCTCTTTAATGCAGTTCAGTCACACAGAAACATTTCTCACTCAAAACAGTGAGATTTTACATAGTCCTCTTTCTCCTGATCTCATCTTAAGGTTCTTAAGTTTGAAAGATTTAAGATTTAACCAAATGAAAGCACAGATTAAAATTACATATTCATGTTCCAGGTAGCACAAATTTCATACAATCTCATCCCTAACACTGCAGCCACTTCCAGAGGGGAATCCAGAGCTGATCAACAGCACACAATGCTGCTGCAGCACAGCTCACAGCAAGAAATTAACACATTAGATGTAATTAAAAAATCTCATCTCTAAAAAACACACAATCCTTTAAAAGTAAGGATGCTGAGGAAAATAAAGCTTGGCTTACTTTACGACACATGGCTCTGTGCCAACAGCTCTGTGACCTCTGCTCAGCCTCCAAGAGCATATACATGAACCTGAAAAGCCTGGTCCATGTTGTGCCCTTAAAGTCAATGGCAGCTGTGTCTGTACAGCTGAGGGCAGAATTCAACCATGCCACCAACACCAGGGATGGAGCCAGAGATGGAGCCAGCCCTCATGGAAAGGCAACAAGCCCTGAACCCACCCATGAGAGTGCTGCTCCCCAGAAAGAGGCTCCCCAACAAAAAGTAGGGCACTAATTTGTAATTTTACAATTGCAAATTAAGTAATTGTAAAATTACAAATTAGTATTTGCAATTTTGTAGAAATTGGTAATTTTTGCAGAAGCACCAGGAGATTTCCTTTCTCCTGGTGCTTCTGCAGGAGGAGAGGCAATCCAAAGGGCAGGTACTGAGCTAGGATGGCTCACACTCAGGAAGGATCACATGCAGTGCCATGCCTTCTGTATGAGCACATCTCCCTGCATGCACGGGTATTTTTCTGAGTGGGAGAGGCTGTACAACAGATGCAGCCCAAGCCTCAACTCTGGGATTACTGACAACGCTCAGACCCTGCTCACTTTGATGCCATTGCAGGCAGCATTTAAAGCTTTGCAAAAAGAGCAGCCATTTCCTTCTCCCACTCAAAAAACTAAGACCTACAGATCTTTCTGACTTCTGTATTTCTTTCTCCTGTATTTATTTATTTATTTGGATGGTAAGCTCTTATCACTCACACAAGGACAAACAAGATCTGCAGGGCAAATATATTTGTGTTCACATAGAAGGCATGTCACTGCATATGATCCTTCCTGAGTGTGACTCATCACAGCACAGCACCTTCCCTCTGAATCTCCTCTCTCCTGCAGGTACTCCTAAATACTGCTGGGGCTTGGAGATGCTGTCAAGTCCAGTATCACCACATCACACCTCTTCAAACGTAAACCACAGATCACCATAGCACATGGGATGTGCGCTTACTGAGTGACACTGGAGCTTCACTCCTATCTCTGGAATTAGTGTGATTTTATCTATGAAATTAGTATGATTTATGCTGGCTATGGCTCTTTTTTAAAATTTCAATCATTAGAAAATGGTGTTGGAGTTGTCATCATGATGGTAACTAATACACCCTGCCTCTCAGAGCTAAGTGCTGGCCTGTTGTCTGGATATTAACACGACAACATAGAAATGACCTTTCCTTTTGGAGCATACTGCAAGTTGTGAGTGCATTTTAAAGGCTTTCCACTTACACAAGTAATCAGAATATTTATTTCTGTCTGCAGCTTCATAGAAGGGCTCCATGTTAAATGGAGAACTATTAGAAGGCCTGCTCCTGATCTCCAGCATCAACGCAATTCTCTGGGGTGTAATCCCCACTGAGAACTTCCAGCAGCTTTAGGAACTGCAAAAGCTGACACTGGAACCAGGGCTTTTAATGCTCAGCCATGTATTTGTACCTGGGCCATCCAGTGCCTTCCCCTCCAGCCCTTGTTTGAGAAGAGGCAGTGTCACTTCTGTTCCTTGATGATCTATTTCTGCATTTCAGACAGCAGTCATCTCCTGCTCTGCCCCTCCAGTTATTTCTCAAAACCAGGACCCAGGTTTCCAGGAAGGGTGAAGCCAGAGGGACCTGTGAGCCCAGCATTGCAGCCCAGACCCTGCAGAGCTATTCTGGGACTGCTGGAACCACCCAGCAGAAAAGTATCAAACACTCAGGGGAATCCCCTTCTGTCACTTTTATTATTATCACCAAAAAAAGCAGCGCTGATGTGACTGCTTAGACACGGTGCTGGGCAGAGGGTGCTCTTTATTTTAAGTAAAGGCAGGAAATGAGTAATAGATTTCCTCTGCAGTCAAACTGGGGCTAGGGACTGGTTGGTTGAGTGAGCTTTAGCCTCTCAATATTTCAGCTTTTTGCTAAATAGGGAAAATAGTTACAATCCTGACTACTTTTATCTTTTTCGGACATTTCAAGTTCAAAAATTTTCACTACCTGTGAGCCCTGTTACTCTGTAAGGAATATTCTGATGTCAGATTATTCCTTATTCTGAGAATAAACTGAGGTAAAGCATGGTCTACAGAAACACACGGAGGCTTTGGGAAGTCACTGCTCCCTCACACAGCACTAACACATTTTCCATATCATTTCCCAGTATTATTAAAAGGAGTTCTGTTCCCCAGTGGTAGAAGTGATGGGATTGCTCTTAGATATATAGATGGATGGATGCAATCCCATCATAGATATAGATATGATGATTTTATCGATATAAATTTTGCTCAGAACAGGTCCAGATGCCCTTGCAAAATCCCCATGCACAGCACCTGTGCCTTGTTTACACTTGGCCTCCTCCTACCATTGCTCCCACTGATGAAGCCACACAACTGTTAATAAAGTTTGAGGGGGGAAGATGTTTTTGCATGCAAAGCAGCTGTTAGCTCACAGCACCAGCTCATGTTCAAGACTCCTTTTCACCTGGGTGAGAGCAGCCCCATGTCTGTGTGTGTTTAAACATTTAATATTTCCTGCAGGATTGGCAGTGATGGCTTTTTGCCTCACAGCACTGAAGAGCCACACCAGACAACTTCTCCGTGTAGAAAATCAAGCAAATGGAAGGAACAAAAGCTTAAAGAAGCCATCAATGAAAAGAGACTGCACAAGTTAATTATTAACATGCTAAAGAGAATCAGATGAACAGGAGAATGAATTTGCAAAGAAATCTGGGGAAAAAAAAAAAACCCAAAGTTGTTTCCATTTCAGAGGAATCTGAAATTTTTCCTGAGCTGATGTATTAATCCTGTTTGGGCAATGACTGCTTAAACCCAAAATGCACCAAGATTGCCCAGCAGAGCAATAGTTAATTTTGACAGTCTGGATTTCCCACTGTGTCTCTAGTTAAAGTGATGCACACCCCCTGTGATGAGACTCTCCCACACTGACTGAAAGGTCACTGGGAAGGCTGTGCAGTTCCTGCCACACACTCCTGTCTTGCTGGAGCCCTCCCATATCAGTGTTGACTGGTGTGACACCAGGCTCACACTTCAGACAATGACACTTGAGTCATTACCAAGTATTTACTACTGTCATGGTACTTATTTACAGCTCTGCCACTTATTAAAAAATAAAAATTAAAAAAAAAAAAAACCACCAACAAGTTTTCCCCTGAAGTTATGCAAAATACAGAATTTGGGAAACATATTAGGCTGATGAATATCTTGTTTGACTCCCTCTCAGAAGAGCAGTCTCACCTTCAAGGTGGCAGCCCCATTTTCTACCCTCATTCTGTTTCACTCTTCTCTGCTTGCACAGCCAGACTGGGTCTGTGGGGACTGCCTTTGTCCCATTTTCCTCAGAAGGTCACTGCATGCTGGAGAACAAAGCTTCAGCTTCTCCTGAGCATTTGCACTGGATGTTCTTTCCTGTCATTGACACCCCTTTCCAAAAGCACACAATTTTAACACATTTCCAGTATTTCTAGTAAAAAAGCATCACCAGCTTTCAGCTTCTTCCCATGACCAAGCAGACACCTCTTTTTGTCTGGATTATTGTCTATGAATCAAATTTATAAATAATTCTATCATACTTGCACCAAAGTTTTCTTAATTTCTTACTCCTGAAGGAAAATTATTCTTAATATGCAAACTTAAACTCTACTTAAAACTTTCACAGACTTTTTATAAGCCAAAATTAATACTGTTTTTACTTCACTTATCATAATAACCATCTAATATTGCTGTCTAAAAATTACTCAGTAATGACCTATAAGAGAAGCAGGAATTTGGGACTTTGAAGTGAAATACCAGGGATGGAGAGCTGAACTGAAATTAAGACATTCAAATGCATAAATAAGATGTGCAGTATTAAAAAAACATAATTCCTAAGGACAAGAATGACATGGAGAGCATGAACAACCATTTATGTGGTGCCCAAGCAAGAACAGAACCACAGAACAACCTAGGAAATATCTGAGGGAACTTCTTTAAGGAACAAAATGCCCCCAATATTAGCCATGTGGGGTAAGGATTGTGACCCAATGTCATTAAAACCAGCACACCAGCCTCATGTGGGGTCAGTAAAAGCACTGCAATGATGTTCCCTGCACAGGTTGGAACCTCAGTGTGCCTTCCCCCAGCTCAGGTGTAGCTGGACCATGGAAATACTGATCAATATCCACATCCTTCTCTGCACACACCATGGTGAGGGGAGAGAGAATGACTGAGGAGGGGACTGAGAGCAAGAATCATTTTGATTTTCCCTCATAGGTTTTTCTGGTTGAAAAAAAAAAAATTGCACAGCCCTGTGTCTACTTCAAAGAGCTCATCTGGAAATCCACATCTAAAAGCCCTTTAAAAAGAAAGTTAGAAATCAGCAGTGGAGCAGAAATCCTCAGTCTCACCACCATGCTGGTGTCACTTCCCTGTTAGTACTGCTGACCCAGGGCTTTTTTCTTTCCCCCTCCTTCGCCCTTCTCACACCATGAGTGCCTCAGTGAGGCTGCCAGTCAAACACATCCTCAAAGCTCCCAGTGCTGCTCCAGAAAAGGATGAATAACCAAAAGAGACCAGCAAAACTTGCCTCAGAGGCTCTGGGAGGGCCAATAAGAGCAGTATGTCATTTTAACTGATTAGTTTTTTTGTACAATTTTTCCTAAAGGTGAGATGGAGGAATTGACAGAAGGAATTTTTCAGTTTTCATTCATCTTTTCTGCTACACAAATGCAAACCAGGCTCCCTAAGTTGGGAACTAGGCACACACAGTTGAAATGTCTGAAGAAAAAAAATCACTCCAAAAAACCTTCCAAGGGTGAATTCTCTCCGGGGACTAAAGACCAGCATGAAAGAGGCCACCCAACCTTTGGGATTTCTTATAACAAGTGTAGCAAAACTTAGTCTTTTGCTCAAGTCCTTGGATTCTGAAGGCACCTGACTGCACAGGAAAATCAGTTTCCAGTAAAAGAAAATAAACACCTGCCAATGACACTTGAGTGTCTGCAGGATTATACCTGTAACATTCACATGAAATTTCAGGAATATGGGTGTTATGCTGTGCTTTTAGGACTACAAAACCTGAAAGTTTAGATATCACTAAGTTTCTGTTTTTCAAAAGTACTTTCTTAAGTTTCTTTAACTTTTACACTGTTGTATTTTCCTTTTTTCTCTAGGTAACTACAAAACCATAAGCAGCCAGGAACATCAGTAATTCCTAAAAATAGCCACCTATCTTCCTTTCCAAATTTAGAAAGATATGGCATTTCTCATGAAAATGGAGAAATAAAGCATTCACGAAAGGTGGAGTGTCCTATTTTTGGCTTTTTAGGCAGCTTTTTTTTTTTTCCTTCTCAACTCCCCTTTTCATTTTCCTATCCCTAATCCTTATATCCTTGCTCCTGTTTTTCACTCTGGGGAGTAACTATCACCAGCACTCACATTGTCCATCCCTTTCCAGTTTTCCTCTCATTTTCAGTTCATTCTCCCTTGCTTCCTTCCACTCCAAGCTCCTTTCTCCCCAGCTCAGCTTTTCCCTACTAAAGCTGCCTTGGAGCAGCACACTTCTCCAGCTTTAGTTAAGTCCCCCTACAATGATCATAAAAGGGCAGAAACATATAGCTGGGGAAAAAAAAAATGTATAAAATAAGGTAGGACTCAGTTTTCAGTCTGATGAAAAATAAGAAACAAACACTTCTGGAGATGTAGAAGGGCTATTTAAACTTAAAGTATTTAAATTTTTCATTTCCAGAGGCTTTGCTTGAATATTCTTTATAAGCACACTGTTGGTGAGGTTCTGAAGTATCTATGATCCTTAACTCACAAGACAGCTTTCATTTTTGGTTCTGTAAAATAACTTCTGTTCAGCTGAAACAAAAGAATTTCCCCACATCAAAGAATAAAAACCATCTTCTCCAAAATGTTATTATTTGATGTGAAACAACTGTAATCCTCAAACCAACCAGCGAATTGAAAAAATCTACTTTTGTGTGAAGTGTTCTGGATCCCTTTGGGATGAAGAGCACTGTATCAGCCCTAGAAATAATTCACCAACATTTATGGGATGTCAAATGAGCCTCTGCATTAGGCACCGGATCTTCCTGTCTTCCAAACACTATTAATGCTAAGGAAGGTGTATCTGTGACTCCAAGGGATGACAAATCACTGTCCTTTTGCTAAATATTTTCTGGTTGTTGTGCCATCCCTTGATCTGCTAAATTCCACCACCAACACTCTCTCCCTTCTTCCAGGCATTTATTGCTGATGTGACAGTGACATCTTTGCTGTCATCCCCTTGACAAAAGTTTACAGATCTCGGGAAGCATCTCAATGTCCACCTTCTTTCTCTGCTATTTTTTAGCACAGACAGCGCTGCATGGAGGAGAGCTGGTGTTTCCTACTCCTTGTTTTCCTGCTCTCCTCCCCAGGTGACCCACACAGGTGTGAGTTCCCTTTTTTCCACTACTGTCAGGGAGCAGCAGCTGCCAAGCCCCCATAAGAGCAAGCCCAGCAGAACTGTGTGTGCCTTTCCACACTCACACAACCAGGGATGCACGTTCAGGTCCTGCAAAGAGCTCTTGGCAGCAAGCTACACAACAAAGCCTGGAAACCTTCACTGAAATAAAATAAAAACGAGCACAGAGAGGAGGGACAGCCCTTCATTTCCCCTAACAGGGTCAACATGCCAACATCCACACCTCCTGCCTTCCCTGATGTTAAATGAAATAATTCCACCTTTAATTTTCAGTCTCATTTCCATCTTCACATGCTAAAAAAGCTCTGTCAAACAAGAAATATACTCACCAGCACCATCTCTGAACTGTTTGTCCCTTTGACTCCCTTCCTGTGCCCTTGCAGCAGACGTGGCTGGTGATGCTTGTTAACTATCCCCTCCTTCCCTCCCAGATCCCTCCATCCTGACCATTCAGAGCACATGAGCACAAAATGCTGTCCCTGAACAGAAGGAAATTTACTGTATAGCCAGTAATTATCAGTGAATATTGCCAATCCCACAGAGCACGAGGAAATCTCTGTTACAAAATCAAAAGTACAAAAGTGCGGTCCTTTGTGTAAAAGGGAGAGGAAAAAGTAACATTTCTAATTGAAAATTAAAGCAAGAAGCAGGATACTAGCAAAGTACATTTATTGTGTTAACGTACCATTTGTCTTCTGGGCAAGTTACTAAAGGTCATTTGTTCTTCATAGCAAGTGTTGAAAATAGTTTATGTTGTGGGTCTAACTTAAAGGAACAATGTCAAAACCCTCAGGCCCAAAATGACCTTTTTATGCCAACACAGAGATCTAAATCTCTTACTGAGGATAGCAGTGATGTTTGCATTTCAGTCTCCCCCCTCCCTTCCCCATGTAACCTCCCCTGCCTTTGCAGGAGATGCCCCAGCACAGGCTGCAGAGGGATCCTGCCCACTGCACACCTCGTGCTGCCCATCCCTGGCTCTTGCCCACCCTGCCAGACACCCCAGACAAGCTGCTTGCTGCTGGGCCTGCTCCCAACCTGCCCTCCAAGCAGGGGAGGGGAAGGGAGCAGAGCTACCCCTGCCTGCTGGAACAAAAGGAGAACACGCTGCCATGTGCTCTGGAAGGTAGAATATGGTCACAACTTGCAAAGCCCTGTGGCAATGCTGCCCTCCTGCCCAACAGAGCCTCTAGCTGGGTGTCTCAGAAAGGTCTAGCTATAAAAGAGGGGGGATCACAGTGAAATAATAAAACATATGTGTGTAGGACATACACAGCAGCAGACACATATACAGAGGGATTTGGATAGAAAGGCTCTGAATGGCTGCAGGCTGGCAAAACACCTGGAAACTCATGTGATCCATTTAAAACCAGCTCATCTTTAGTATTGCACAGGTGCTCTCTCTCAAATGTTAGTGTCAGATCAATGTGGTGCCTTGCCCTCCTGCTCAGTGTGGTCACATCATCCTCAAACCTACTGTGAGCACCTGCATATGTGGGGCACAGAGAGACCCTGAGACTTCAGGAGAAGGAACCATCACAAAACACATCATGGAACTGCAAACACCTTCTCACTGCCAGGGAGAAGTGCCCTGGCTGGGCTGCAGAGAGCTTTGCTGTCTCCACAGCCCTCATTGCCACACCTGGGGGCTCCTGACTGTGATCCATCCCATCCACAGGCAGCACAGCACGTTCTCCAGCCCACTCAGGTACCCCAGTATTGGACTTGCAGGGTTCCCATATGAAGGCAGGAATGATGAATCTGATTCCATGTTCTCAGAAGGCTAATTTATTATTTTATGATGCTATATTACATTAAAGAATGCTATACTAAAACTATACTAAAGAATACAGGAAGGATACTTAGAGAAGGCTAAAAAGATAATAATGAAAACTCATGACTCTTTTCAGAGCCTCATTTGCCATAAAACAATTCACAGGAAACCAACAAAAAAATCTTCCATCACATTCCAAAGCCGCAAAACACAGGAGAAGCAAATGAGATAATTATTGTTTTCCTTTTTTCTGAGGCTTCTCAGCTTCCCAGGAGAAGAATCCTGGGCAAAGAGATTTTTCCAGAAAATCTGACAGTGCCACACCCCAGGGCTCCACAGAGGAGCTGCTCTTTCCCAGGCTGTACCCACAAGGTGAACACCTCCTGCCAACCAACGCTCCGAACCTTTCAGGAGGCACCCAGCACTTAGCAGGATTTCAGTGCAACAGCCTCAAAAAGGCAAAGCTCATTTTCCTGAATTCCCAGCTCTGGCTGCCATTTGTGACAGACTTCACACATTTATGTGCTGCCCTGTCACATTTGGGTGGCAAAAAAATGGCAAAGTATAGATGCCGTGACAAGTAGATGAGACATGTTTTTCCTCTTTAGTGTTCTTAGGCTCAGATTTCCCTTCAACACATAGAGGAAGGGAAAAAAACCCTTGGGGCAGACAGAAACAGTTTAAGAGTTTAGTTACTCTGTTATTCTGAAAAGGATTTTTAAAAAAATTAAAAATTCAAACATTATGAAATACAGAGCAGTGTTGGACTTCCTGAAATTCTAAGTGGAGACTTTTTTACGTGTAGACTACTGTAATAAATAAAAATATGCACAGGTATATACCCAAATACATATTTTTATAGAGAAATCTTATGAGAATTTCTATATTAGATGCATGAACTACATTAACAAGTTTCCTCTTTTTTTTGAGTTGGTTGGAAACAGATTTAGGGAAAAATACAGGAACAATTCAGACAAGACTGTCATTCCTTTCCACTAAATACAATATTTATTTTCATTAATTTAAGGATTCAAAATCAAATCACTTACCTAGCTACCTAACAGGTTCTCTTTGAGGTATATTTACTTTGAAGTATATTTAATATTATATCTATTTGAGGTATATTTAATACTAGACATACACTTTATATATATAAGGTGCAATTTTAAGTGTGGGAGATATAAACAGGATATCATATCTGCATCTGGTTCCTAAGCAGCCGAGATTCTTGTTTTGATTTTGCACTTGATTGTGGCCATTAATGTTACAGGAGAAATGCTCAGCTCACAGATGGAAAATCTCCCCACAAGGGCTCTCTGAGAACAGTCACCATCAGACTTCTCAGGGTTCACTGGCTGGCTTACAGGAGTATGAAATACTGCCCCATAAAATACATGTAAATAAATAAACCCACAGTTGGATTTAACCACATTCTTTGTGTTCTTTTTGCATGCACTTTATTAGTGACAAGCAAGTACTGACACACATCAGGATTCAGTTATCACTTGGATAGGATCCCCTTGACTCAGACAAACAGGATTTCCTTTAATGGGCAAATCACAAACTTGACTAAATTCTCTGCTCCAGATTTATAGGGTACACAATTATCCAGTAGTAATGCTGACCTTAATCAAGCTTCAGATGGAAATTTTAATTCACCTTAATCTCCTACATCTGTAGTAAAGCAAAATGTCCAAGTCAAATGCAAGGACTGAAAATAGGTTATTTTTGATTGGGAGATATTAAATATTCTAGCTGAAATCCTGGCTCCTTTGAATACCACAGCAAATATCCCGTTCACTTCAATGCTGCCAGGATTTTTACCATGGAGAATGGCCTGGAATTCAGTTTGTAAAGGTGAAGCAATAGAGTCTGAACCCAGTCTCACTGAAGGCCATGGACAGACTCCTATTCATAGCAGTGGAGTGGATCAGAGTCTGTCTTGGCACAGTCAGGAGCTGTACCCTCAGAGATAGTGAAAGAATTGTTGTAAATGCCAGACAGAATTAGGAAGTACAAGAACACCCAGTACTTTATATGGCATTTTACAACAAGTTCAAAGCTCTAAACTGGACTTAAAGTTAAACAAATTGCAATTAGATTAAGAATCACTCATTTCTATGTATTAAAACCCCATGGTAAGTTTTCCTGTAATGCTTGAAGTAGGCAGTGCAGAATAACAATTTACTTAAATGTAAAAGTACATCTGTAAAAGAGAGAGACAAAGACAGAAAACAGAAGAATCTCAGGGAGGGGAGGGGAATAAAACCATAAATTAAAGCAGTAACTCTAGCCTTCAGTGATGGCTCTACGATTTCAACTATGTTTTTGGTTGCTATGTCCTTTGTAGTGAACTAAAAGGTGAGAAATGCTCATGTCTGGATTAAGAAAAAAAGATTCCTAGTTGACACTGCCATGAAGAGTATTTGGAACACAGAACTGAGTTTCCAACCCTGGTTTACTTATTTAATCTAAAAGATAGAAAGAGTTATCAAGATTATTTCACAATGGGTGGCTTTGCTTGCAAGGGCTTCCCTGTAGCAAAGCAGACTCTGCTGCTGTGCTGTTTTGTGTTTCATGATATTGGTAGGACTGCACTGAAACCTGCCCAAGCAAGTGGCCAAATGCTTGGAATTTGCTTAATCCTCTCCATCCTGCTCTCCATAACAAGTTCATTACTTTGAAACAATGAATTATGGGTGGCAGTGGCTACAGAATGCAGTTGGCACATGACAGCAAGGAAAAGAAAAAGGAAAAAAGACATGTGGAAAGAGGACTGAAGGAAGGCAGAGGGGCACTGTGAGCACTGAGCCTATCATTTGTGTCTTATCAGGAAATGACATGATCCCTGTGAGTATCTAACATGTATGTGCAAAGAATACTTCTCCTGGAACAGGCTGTAAACAGTGAGTAAACTCTTCCAGCTGGGATCAGCGTGCCAGTTAAGGAGCACAGGGGGACCATAAACTCTCAGCAGCCTGCAGGATGGGAAAAGCAGAGATCCCACTCTGTGTCTGCATGGAACAGCAGCTGCTCCACAGAGCACTGAGAGCTGATCCCATCTGGCCTGAAGGCACAGCAAAGATGAATTCCAAGAGGTTTTCTCAGGGCTGTGGTACAGGTGAGTTAGTCTGTCATTCCTCACAGCAGCTTGGGAACTGTTCACAGGATCACAGAGCCATAAGGATTGCAGAGTCCAGCTCCCTTCAGGGCCACCTTACACTAAACCATGGCCTGAAGCATCACACAGACAGTCCCTGGGCTCTGACACACTCAGTACCATGGCCACTTCTTTGGGGAACCTGTTCCACAGACTGACCACCCTCCAAGTGAAGAGCCTTTTCCTGGTGTCCAACCTGAACCTCCCTGGCACATGGCAACAGAAGAGGAGGCTGTGAACACAACCACAAAAATCACAGAAACACAGAAAGCCCTGGCTTGGAAGGCACCCTAAAGACCATCTTATTTCCAAGCCCTCCTCAAAGGGCAGAGACATCTTCACTACCCCAGAGCTCCTTCCACCCTGGCCTTGGGCACTTCCAGGGTTGGGGCACACACTGCTGCTCTGGGCAGCCTGTTTCTGGTGCCTCACCACCCTCACAGGGGAGAATTGCTTCCCAATATCCAATCTAAAGCCACTCTCTGTCAGTTTGAAGCCACTCCCCCTGTCCTGTCGCTCCAGGCCCTTGTAAACAACCTCTTTCCATCTTTCCTATAGGCTCCTTTCAGACACTAGAAGGCCACAAATAATCAAGAGGTTTATTTTACTCTTTCCCCCTTTTCTGGCAGCCTGGTTTCCACTTTCCCACTCAGGAGCATTATCCATTGCTCTATCAGATTAAAAGGAGATGTTCTCCCTGTTCAGGTCATTCAGTGTTTAAAGTGTTGGGTTTAGATACCTTAAATGTGTGACCTGCATACAGAAGCAACAGTGCAATACAAAACTTTTGGAAGCCTGACGTGCACAGCAAGTGCAGAACCCCAGGCACACAGTTCAACACCCCCTCAGCTGAGAAACTCCAACCAATGCCCAGCACTATCATGTGCCACAACACACAAAAAGTGAGCAGAGCCCTGCTCATGGCAAGGGACACCTCTGTACCTTGATCCCCTGTGCTGATTCCCTCAGGGAAGGAGGACAGCTCAGTTTCCCATGACAGAGATGACAGCACACACTGGTACCCAGAGTCAAACAGATGTCTGCAGCCAAAAATCCCATCTGAATAATCCACTGAAGGACAAAAACTGAAAAATGTACGGCTCCATAAAAGGAATGTACCACGCTAACAAAGTCAACCAGAAAGGGCATAGGGGAAATTGAGACAGCTAAGAAGGAATCTGACATGTACATGTTTGGAGAGGTTAAAAAAGGAAAGGAAAAGGATAAGCCAGTCTTCAATTATATATAAATATTGGAAACAGTTCCTTTCCCCAGTGGCAAAACAATTTTCAAGAAACATGTTTGTCTAACAATTTATAATTTTTAAAAAAACTGCAAGAGGAAAAAGGTAAACTTAATTCAAAACGTAAGCAAAACTTTCAGTTACAACTATTGGAAATTCCAACCTCCGGACCTGAAAGAGGGTCCAAATGGATTTTTTGGTCCATTTTTCAGAACACTGATATCCAGCAAAGGCAAGAAAGGGTACTCTCTCATTTGCTAAGTGCACTTGGCAAAAACAAATGAAGACACATAAAAGAAAACAGAAAACTCCTCCCTGAGCATAATAGACCAGGAAATGGTAAAGGAGTAAGTTGTTTATTTGGGGATCTGCATCTTCTGAGCAGCTTTTGTACTCTCTGGTTATATTTGAGGCCAACCTCTACCCTTGCAGAGGTGGATATTGCATGGGGGCTCATCCCTGGACTCCTGGGCTGGGGATTTCCAGGAGCTCAGCAAAGTTCATCAGCCTCTGAGGTAAAGGAGAGCTTTAGCAGCTCATTCCATAGCAGCAGAGAGAAAATGTGAGTGATTTTAAATCACCAGCCCCTGCTACAAAACAAGACCAGAAATGGCCTCTGATAACTGCCCTAAAAACTTCAGGAAAAAAAAGTCTGGATGAAACCACCCGGGGACTGGCCCAGGGTTCTGACCCTTTGTTTGCTGAAATGGATGCTTAATCTGTCTTTTACAGCTCTGGGAGGACATTCCTGCAGACCTTCCAGACTTCCAGCACTATCTGCAGTGGGATCTCATTAGCAGACAAAGCTGGGAGAAATGAAAATCACAAAAAAGATGAAACGCAATAGAAAGGAAATAAAGTTGAGCTGGACAGGCTCTCCCCACATGCAGCCACTACATATTATTTAGATTTGAAATAGGCTAAATTGCTGGCTATATGGACATACAGACTGCTGAGCAACCAGTGATAATCCTGGCAAAATGATTTACCTGAAAAATGCTGATTTTAAATGGTATTAGCCAACTTTGCTGCTTTTACATAAAGGGAAGGGAAAAGGGAAGAGGAGGACTGTGCTTTACATCACCAATCCATCATTTAAAATTGTATTCCCAGGTCAAAACCAAAAGGAAATGAGGATGGATTTCAGCACTGATACCCAGTATGAAACTTTGATTTTTTATTTTTTTTTTAATCCTTCCTATTTTCAAAACATATTTTTGCCATAATTGATGAGGGCTGAATGTCTTTTACTTAATTAGGGGTAAGAGAACAAATTCTAGGATGATTTACCAAGAACAGTCACAGCCAATTTAGCTTTGGAGGTCAGTGGGGATTTCAACACTGAGTGCAGGCAAGTCAGGGACTGGCAAGGAGTTTGCAATGATACCTGAAATACTCTGAAGAGCACCCACCCTCCTCCATAAGCAGCAAAGTCTGTATTTCTGGCTGTATTTCTGTAGCATGGCCCAGCTCTGAGTAAATAATACTAAACAATAATTCTTGGTTAAGGATTCATTATACAGAAGGTTCCAAATAAAAAAGGAAAGATAAATAAGTCTCTCAAACCCAGCCATTTACACTTGTGCAGCATTAAAATCACACCTAGTAGAGCTGCATGCATTAAGGCAAATAATAATAATAATCTGAATTAAACTAAATAAAACTTGTCAGAATGGAAAGAAAACAAATCCAAAGCCTTGACATCAACATAAAACCAGATTTCTGCCCATTCCCTTCATAATGGCTTTTCTATTGCACTTTGTTCTGACCTTTTATTACTTCCCCCCACACTGAAGAATATTGCTTTTCAAAACTCTTCATGTCTTTGCTACCCCTGCCATTATTTTCACTCCTATTGTTGAAAGCTGTTAGTCACTTTTGTTCCAAGGTGCACAGCAGCACTGTACCTTAAAAAAAGGCAAGAATAAATGTACTTTTTGAGGAGAAAAAAAAGAGTAGAAAACACTTGAATTTTTCTTCTAAAGACCAAAGCCAAATTTTGTTATAAAATTAAATAATAACTAAATGAATAAATAATAGCTTAATAAATATACTGGGAGACTGAAAATCATGAAATCAATTTGCTGCTGGTAAGGAGGGAAAAAGACACTTTTCTATGATTTGACTGGACTTAAATAGACATTGTCCTGATTCTGTGATTGTTCCATGCCCAGAACATCTGTTGAATTCAGTGTGAGCTCCAAAACCAGATCAATTAGAGTATCACGGCTGCTTGGGAAAGGCCTGCCCATCACTTGGAGAAAACAAACCAGACAGACATTGGAAAAGAATGTAAGCCAATAACTGGTGTACAAAGTTAAACAAAGGGGTCTGTGCAAACCCCACAGCCCATAAAGCAGCACACAGACCCTAATGAAGCACTTAAACCCAGGCCCTGCTCACAGATGAGCTGGGCTTTGTCACCAACTCCTCTGCACGAGCTGAGATGAGCAAGACCAGGCTCCAGGAGGGAAAGTTGAGGTGTTGATGCTAAGTTAGAGACGCTAATTTAACTTGCACTATGTGTTTAAAGCCTCCTTGAAGAGCACACAGTCCAGCAGCTTTTTGCACCACCAGAAGCCCTGGCAGGACAATTCTGTCCTCAAGCAGCAGTGAAACTCTGGCTGCAGCCCAGAGCAACTGAGACTGACACACAAAGTCTGCTCCCAGGCTGCAGCTGGATCCTAGGGGACAAACCCTGTCCTGCTCTGCAGCCCTGCTGGTTTTAGCCCTGCAAAACCAGAGACAAAACTGCAAAATCTAGACCCTCCATTCCTAGGAAATACTCTAAGAGACCATTTAAAATGGAGACTCTAAAGGTAAATTAAAAAAAAAAATAGTTTAGCTTTTTTTGTCCTGTTGTTTACAAATGGCAACTAACTGCAACAATCATTAATCCCTTACCAGTATTTCCCTGTTGCAGTGTCAGTTCTGTGGATCAGTTTTACACAGCAGGAGAGTCTTAAAAAGCCTCACCTTGTTTTTATGAAGGTCTCAGAGGAGCAGTGCTCATACCTGAGCACACTTGAGTACAACAGCAAGCAGCCTGATGGATTCAGTCTTTAGCCCATTTTAATGGACTCTGGCTCAAGCAGTCAAGTTCTCAGTTTGCTTTATAATGACAGCTGGTTCTACAAACATAAGTCTAATAATAAAAGATAACAATGGCATTCAGTATACTGGGTTCTTTTTTTTAAATGGCAGCACACGTCATCAAGTAGTTCAAAGCTATTTCAACTTCAAGTAGGAAATTCTCACCATGAAGAGTATCAGCAGTTCAGCTCCACTCCATTCTCACAACCATATAAAGGAGATTTCAGAAGAACTTCAAGGGGTTGGACGAAAAAAAAAATCACACAGAGTCAGAAAAAAGCCCTTCTTTTGGAATGCCCCATGCATTCCCTTCTCTGGTACTAATTGGGAACAAATACCCAGGGAAAGACCATGGAATGAAGTCAGGGTGATTCTGGGTCTTCATAGCAACCTCCAGTTCAGATTTCCCGAGTCTCCCAGACAGAACCTCAAGGCTTTGTCCACATCTTTGTATTCAGCATTCCTGATGGACTTTCCATCCATCCCCGTGTCCCTCTGCTTTCTAACAGTTATGTCAGAACCAAAGACATTCCTCTGGCTGCCCTGGAGGATTCAAGACCCTGGCAGGGGGCTCAGACACCTTGGCACAGAGTCACAAGCACCTGTGCCTTTGATTTTAACCCATAGAAACAATTACCAACTTTGTGGGAAGATTTACAAGCCACAAGGGTTTGAGTACAATGATAGTGAATTTGTCCCAGGGTGAAAAAGTAGAATTTTGGGGATTTAGAATGGGGGTTCAAGAAGCAAAATGGAGGAATCTGGGCACGTCCTGTCCTCCTTCTTCTTGTCCTTCATCTTCTGCTGTGATGGTGACACTTCTGGATTGGTTTAGAGTAGAGACAGACTGTCTGACATAGGTGATAGGTATTGGAAAATTATTGTAAATAAAGTACAGGTAGTTCTTAGTATAAAAAGCCAACACCACCCCAAGGTCAGGGACTGTGCCACAACCCGACCTGCTGGACAGATCTCAGCAGCTCAGAGAAAGAATGGAATAGATAGGAGAAAATAAACAGCCTTGAAAAGCAGAACCAAGGAATCTCAACCTCTTCGATCATGGGGCTGGGGAAAAGTCTTTCTAACACCTCAGGGTCATCTCAACCACAGAAACCCAAGACTTTAGACCATCCAGGACATCTTGTGACCATCCAGGACCCCACAGTGTATAAAAAATACCAGTCTGCTCTTGGCCCCAAACTGGATCCAGCCATAAGTGTACATTTGAGGCAGGGTGAAACCCCACAGTGACGTTCCCCCAAAGTCTTTTCTGGGTATGAATGCAAAGCAGGCATTGACAGCTCCTGCTGGGCAGCTCCAGGCACCAGCACTGCCTGTGCACTTGGGATATTATTCCCTGTACACCACCAAGCTGCAACAAGGGCACAGATGCAGCACTCTAGGAGTCAGTTCTTCATGCAGGATGGCTTTCTTCTCTGAGGAGCAAATTCTACAAGCAGAATCCATGGTTTTTATTCATCTGACTGCTAAATTCCCCCCTCCATCTACTACAGACATTGCAGTTGGAAAAAAACCAAAATAAAACAAAAACAAAACGCCAAACAAAACCAAAACCAAACCCATCAAAAACAACAACAAAAAAACCCCAAAACAAACATAAAACCCAAACTGAGATAGGTATTTAAATAAGATGCTGCATTTCTGCAATTGCTTCCACAGGGTCACAGAAAAACAGGTTCTGAGCAACCTCAGCTGATGCTGCTGTGATAGGGCATGTCATTAAAAAACTCAAACATGAATTTGTAGCCAGACCAGCCCCTTGCTCTGGCTCCTCACACCATTGCCAGGCCCTAGGAAGGATGTGGGACTGCTCTGCACTGTGACATCCCATCCTGGTACCTCTTTAAAGTGCTTACTCAGGTGCAATTTGCATCTTTCAGGTCATGGATTCTAAACCAGATTGGTACTAAGCAATCCTAAGCAATATTAAGCAAAAAATTGTTACTCTGTAGAAATCTCAAAAACTTAGGTCCAGTTTGCACCTTTCAGCCCATGGATTCTAAACCAGATTGATAATTAGCAAAATATGTTATGACCTCCATTACTCTGTAGAAATCTCAAAAACTTCCCAGTGAAATCTCAGCCCCTGGGGAAGTTCAAGCCTATTCAGAGCCCCTTGCTTTTCCCAGCTACTATTCACAGGCACTTTGAAGGAGCCCACATTCATTCCCCATTTGTTAAAAGGCTGGAAAAAGGACTCCTGTACCATGATTCTCCCTTGCTGAAATAAAAGAACTGGCAGGACTTCCCATCTAATCCTGTGTGGACTGAGCCCCCTGTTTTAAAAACAATGTTTGCCAGTGGTGCAAATTATTCTATTCTATCTATGATTATTCTATTTTAAAATGGACAAATTGGAAAGAAATTCTTTCCTCTCATTCCCATACTTGGCAGTATGGGTAAGTTTACATGACATCCTGAAAAAACTGCAGTTCACAGAGGGCATTAATGCAAAATTGCAGAGATCATTTGCTCATATTTACTCCTCCTCTTAACACCAGACACACAGCTAAATGTCATACAAGGCATTTAAAATTAAAACACTTTTGCAAAAACTATAAAAAAGACCCAGAAACTCTGTAACATGTAATTAAATCGAGAAAGTAGCTCAAAGAGCTTGGCAGGGCTCAGAGAGATTAATGAGTGTGTAGATGAAAATAACCCATATCTGCATTCAGAAGAGAGTGAGTGAGACCACCCATTTCAGCTGTGGACACCACAGAGGAGCCTCAGAGCACTGAGAGTGAGAATAGGTGCAGGAAGCCCTTGGCAATTGAGGATTGACCAAGTGTTTGGGATTCAGCACTGTATTTGCACCAAAATAGTGATTTCCAGAACAGGAATAATCTTAGGAAACGACCACAGGTATTCACACACACCTTACAGAAACAGAACATAGGAGAGACAGTAACAGATCACCTGAGCCAGCTTTGTAACCCTGAAAAGCAAGGGGCACCCACTGAAAAGTAAATTCCAATTACTTTCATTATTCAAATATGCATTTCCAGTACAAAAAGAGCAAATTTGCACTAAAAAACACATTTGGGGTTTCATTTCTGTGAGTTTGCACCCACCTTGATGAGTGGATTACAAACCCAAGCAAGCTGAGCCTAAGGTCAATCCAAATTAGAACCAACCATCTCTGCTGTTCCTCTCACTTTCCTTCAGCACCAAAGAAAGGATTAAGTGCAGATGAGAAAAAAAAAAAAAAAAGCCTGACTATTTAAAGTCTTAATTTCCAGCACAGCAACTTCCAGCGTGTATGTACTCCTGAGGATGATTGTTATCACCACCAGCAAGAAGGAGGATAAAAAAGAAGGGGGAAGAAACAAATGGAAGCAGAGTATCAGGTGTAAAAATCTGACATGCAATTGGGTCATCTCTATTGGAAATCAAGTATTCTAGAATTTGAAATTATTAATATTTATTGCCCATATTTCTGAAAGGGGGGAAGTAAATAAAAATAATAAAAATAATTTCTCACAGTATTAGCTCAGGCCAATAGTTGCATACTAGCAGGATAGACAGCAGCTGAAAGATCAGAATGAGGAAAACTTAAAGTGCATGAGGCAGAAAAGAGGGACACCACAAGAGAGGCACAGACTGGTGAGGTGAGGAAGTTGATAAAACAAAATAGGTATGGTAGAAATGCATACACAATGTCAGCAGTGGTCCAGGGAAGTTCTTCCAGCCCTGACTGAAGTAATACTCAAGTTTCTTAAGAATTCTTATCTTCCATTCCTTTCATTGGAGAGATGCTGCACAATCTCAATTGTCTGTGCTCAGTTCTTTAGCCAGACTGTGCTTCTGCTCTTCCAAAACCACCTCTTGTTTTACAGGGTTACCACTATGATCAGGTGAGCTCAACATGGGCTTTCAGACCAAGGGCCCAGTTTGTGAGACAAATTAAAGGAAAGCCCTTCTAGCTGCAAAACCAGCCTGAGATCAGGAGCATTTTGTAAATATCCTACCTTATTTACTGAGAGGTGATGACAGATAATTTAAATTATCCAATTTATTATTTTAAAATATAATATTATTACAATATATTCTATGTATTATATATTACAAAATTATAATAACATATTATGTATATTATTATTATTATATATAATACACATAATAATATATATAAAATATTATATTATATCTATTATATAATATTATGGGTTATAATATTATAGGTTTCCAGCCCTCAAACCTTTTGGCCATTTGGATCCAGCCCAATCCCAGCACCCATCACAGCATTTTCCTGTGTGAACAAAAGGAGTATGGGCCTTGGAAAGGAGCCATTAGATTTTTAGACTCAAATAAAAAGGAAGTGAATTGGTTTTCTCCACTCACGATTTACTAAAACATCATTTTAGTTGTTCACATCCTTCCAAAGCTGCATCATGAAATATTCCGCATGATGCAAAGAAAGGGTGAGCAAGGTTCAGAAAGATACGCAAGCCCATAACCCCATGAGCTGTCCCAGGACTCTGACACACAGTTGGGTGTCAGGGCCAAAAACCCAGTGAAATCCGGTGTATGGAAACCTTCCCTGTACTGCACTCAGACCATATGCAGTCAAGAATCATTTGGAACTGCTAAATTCCAGGGAAATATAATATGCACTCTTAGTATTTCATCCTCTCTCAAAAATAAATTCTTTTTTGGTCTCCCTTGTTTAGTAACAATCACTGCTTATGCCAGATATGTCAGACCAGAAAAACAGACTATTTGCCAAACTTGACTTTGAATGGCAAACTTACTGACTTGAAAATTTCAAAAAAGCCTGAGCTGCAGCAACATGCCTCGTTTGTGCTTTGGTTTTTCTGGTACCTTTCAAGCGACACAACTTTTCCCTTTTTTTCAAAAGGCTCATTAAATCATTATGAAATCTAATTGCATAGTACCAAAAAGCCCGTTACCTGCCATAAGGTACCTGCAGTGGTGCTGAATTTTTTTATCTTATTGTTATCTTACTATAAAGAGACATTAAACTAGGTCTGATCTGGGGTCTCATTCAATTGCTGCCCACTGGTTTCCTTTCTTTCTCCCCTTTCCCCGAGCACTGCTCTCTTTTCCAATCCAGGTGTTCCTGACCCACCTTAGCTCCTCTGCTGCCTCAGTGAAATGCAAGTGTGAAACTCTCCTAACAATCCCTGAATCCAACACAGAGGGATGGGAGGCTCATCCCTTTAAGGATTTAATGCCAAGATGTTTAGTGTCTTTTTTTCCCCCCCTGTTCTAATTGGGTGTTTTGGTTTAAATCCTACTTTCTGACTGATGAATTTTTCGATTAATGCAACTCATTTTCAGCTTGGTATTTTGCCTAGTTCCCTTCAAATTGAAGCAATTATAGGAAAAAATTAAGTGTTCCAATAATTTTAAACCTCTCCACACACTGCAATATTATCAGTGTACTTCACTTTTTTTTTTAAAGGTGCAAGCTCTTCAGGAGTGCTTACCATTCAAGCACACACAGTCTAGGAACTGATTAAATATTATCAGATAATTTAAAATCTTTACAAGAGCTTTAGCTTTCCAACACTGAAAGCGAGTGCAGTGCTAAACTTGGAAGATGCTAGGACATGGCATGCTCTGAACACAAGAAACACCAAAATTCTGTTTGAACAAAAGCAATCTCAGGCTTTATAAAGGCAACAGAAGAAAAATAAATAAAAAAAAAACAGCATCCTTATGAATAAGGAAAAAAATCAGAGTCTTTATTCTCAGATCACAAGCCAGAGGAGTTGGGTGAAGTCCTGCCAGGCTTCAGGACTGGCACAGGGCTGCATGCAAAGCCTCCTGGACTTCCACACTGCTATAGAAGCATCCATGGAGGTTTCCTCTGGCAAAACAACTTCCACAACTGGGCATTAACACCCACACCTCCCTTGGAGAAAAACCCCTCACAGGCAGACAAACCTGAGGGGCTGCTGAGGTTGGGATGGCTGCTGCCTTTGCAGCACTGCAGACACTTCTCTCCTGTCAGGAGTTCATGGGGATAATTCTAAATGAGCTCTGGAGCAGGAAGATCTCTCATCTTGCACACTTAAATGATGTCTTAGAGAGTCCACTTTTACAAATCTACAGCTCTCAATCATCTTTTTAGTGCTCTTTTCATGTAAGGTTTTCAGAGGAGATATAAAGATGATACACCTACACACAAACCTTATTTCTTTATACTAAAAAACAGCACTGAGGCAAAGAAAGAGGGGTTCTTTTCTTGGCCAGTAGTGTTAAAAGACTGTAACACAAATATACAAAACACATGAAATCAACACTATCAGTGCAAGACTTGGCTTTTTCCTATATGGTCACAAACACACGAAATCAACGTTTTCAGTCTAAGATTCAGCCTCTTCCTATATGTTACACAGCATTTATAAATTCAAAATATACTGTGGTTTATATGATGGTACATGGCTACTGGAAAACAGGCTTATTGCATCCTCTAACTCAGCAACACTAAGACAGCACCTCACACAATTTTTAAACCACTCAATTAAAAACAGTAACATAACTACAGCATGGCACACTCCTGCCAGAGTAAAATATCTATTCATTTCTTAAAGAGAGGCAGAAAAAGCAAAAGCAACACAAGGTAACTTTTTTTGTTTCATTCTTGTTAATTACCAAAAGAGCAGTTTGTGGGATCAAGGGTAACTTGGGTTGCTTAACAAATGCCATTGCACTCCACCCAGATTTCTCCTGATTGCCCTAAAAAGCAATCCCCCTAGAGGTGCAGCCAGGGCTGAGCAGCCCAATCACTTTTTTGTCCCACCTTTTTTCCCCACCTACCATGAGAACACCACGGTATTGCAGCAAAGGAGAGGATGTGCTGTAAGGGAGGAACTTCTGACCTCACCCCCAAACATTGGTGAACACGAATTCACCAGGTTTAAATCCACCACCTAACTGCCTAATCCAAAATCAGCAATTCAGCTGTTAAACAAACCCTTTTCACCATGTATTTCAATAAATACTTAATGAATAACCTGAGACTGTGGAAGCAAGAGAGGAAGGGAAAGATTACAAATCAGAGTATTTTGTCTGTTCTGCCTGTATCCATTTTCAAAGCTGCCCTCCCCTTTTTGTGCTTTTTGGAGTCATTTTTGAGTCCTGGCGTTAGCAGAGTGACAAGATCAGTGTCAGAGCTGTGCTGAGCAGCTCTGGGCTCAGAGCAGCCCCTGTGCACACACACCACATTGTCCATCCATGTTCCTGGACGTATCCAGGATCAAGGCAGAGCAGAATCACACCAAAGGGCTCACCATGGATCAGCCTGGCAGACTCTGCAGGAAAATTTGGATTCCTGCTGCACCCTGAGCCAGGGCATGAGCACAGGGGGCTCTCAGACTGCAGCACAACCTGGAACCCAAAGGGCTGCACTCCTCTCACTCACAGCAAATCATGAACTGACCTGTAGAGCTGCTCTGGGTTCTCTTGCTTGAGGCAGGATGGGTGATGTCCTCTGGGAGTGAAAGGTGCTCAAAGGAACAGAGTGACACTAAAAACTATGCAAACACAGAACAGCCCTCCTGAGCCCACAGCTGCCCCCAGAGCCTCTCTCACAGTTTTGGGGTTTCACAACCACAGCTTGTTGTTCTTAACTACTGTTTTCTCCTTCTTGATCTACCTAACGCTCACAAAAATATGAGGGAAAACAATGAAAATGACCACTCACTGGGGACAGGGTTATAAAAAAAGCATTTAACATCAGCCTCACTCTGCTCCCATTGATATCAGCTGTAAAATTCCCTTTGCCTTCCAGGAAGCCAAGAGATACCACTGCAGGTCACTTTTGGAAACAGCAATCCAAGAGCAGTCAAATGCAAAAAGGTAGCATACTGATGGATTTTTCTTTTCCCTTCTGTTGCTTCTAATGATAGCTTTATTTAACACTACCCCATCATCTACATTCTGCTTCAGAGAGGGGTCCCCAGGACCAAAGGGAGAGACCAAGGCCCTTTGCAAGTCCGCTAAAATTGATGTTGGCTCTCCAACCCAGCTTTCTCATGGAAGAGTCAATGTGTGCACATGATTTATTTAGTTTATTTCATATTTTACTCCTGTATTGAGGTGCCCTGATTGTCCACACTTTAAAAAGTCTCGTTTTCTTCTCCCTGTTCCTTTTTGGAACAAACTGTGAGGACACTCCAAGCAGAAGCAGTCTGACAGAAGAGTTATCCCAGCATTCCTGCTGCATGAAGAATTTTTCTACATGGAATGCCAAATTTGGCTCATCCAACCTTTCTGGTGGACCTCTCATCCTCTAACACCCACAAACCAACAGCTCAGGACAGGAAACATACAACTCAATGGCATTTTGTAGAAAAAAAAAAAATCACAATTTTTGAATTTTGAATTGCCAAAATTCAAGATGTCACAAAACCACCACTGGGATACCACAAGAACCATGAGAAACACAGACCCAGGCTTTGCGATGTGGATATGGCCCAAAGCATAATGGACCTAGGCCAAGGCAGGAAGGCAGGGAGCTTCACAAATGAAGCTGTTTCATGGTATTTTTACCAGCCATCGCATCCTCTTCACAATTCCTCAGCTACATCAAACAAATGGCAGCTCTTAGACAACACCAGTGTGAAAACAATGACATACACACTCTCAACCCATGGAATAGCATTTCAGAAAGGAAGGAATTGGTGGGGGAGAGGGAAGTTGTATTTTAAAATGCCACACTTGTGCCCAGACTGTATCCAATTATGAATATAAGTGATGAAGAAACAAACACGAATTGGAGGAGAGGAAATAAAGCCTGAAGTCTGGATCTCCACAACCCCAGAGCTCTGCAGCACCTGAATCCAGCCAGGACCACAGAAGTTCTCAGTAATGACAGAGAAGAAGGATTGCATGTGCCAGTGAATGCTTTCTTAAATAAAGAAGTCAAATCCCAGGGGTCAGGGAACCCATGGGCAATATTCACATGAATTTTCTTGCATTGGTTAAATCACACAGCTGCTTTTGCAAGACAAAGATGCTTCTCTCTCTCCAGGAACACAAGCAGCCAAGGGCATGCCTGTTTCTGGAAGCTCTTTGAGTATAATAAACAGCAGACATTAAGAACTAGCATCCAAGTCAGCTCTAAATGATGACTTTTTAATTGACTTTCATAAAGCTCACTCAGACAATAAAAAGGTTCCTTCCTTAGTACATGTGTCTGCACCAACAGGAAAGGCACAGACAGTTCTCCACACCATGGAGAGATGCTGCTGGAGCTGACAGCAGTGTGAAATGACAGTGGCAGGACTGCCATGCTCTGATCTCTGTAATTAGCCAAGTTTTTGGCTAATTACATCCCTCACACTGCCCTGCCCTTTGCCAGGGCTTCTCTCTCCCATGCCCACCATGAAAACATGGGCAACAAAATCCAGGACTGACTTTACCCAGACCAAATCTCTCCTCATACTGACAGTCCCAGCTTGTTTTACTCCTCACTAGAGCACTGAACTCCAAAACAAACCAAGGGCTGAAAAAATCTTAGCAGTAAATACTTCTGGAATACACTTCCCTTCTTCTCTTTCTCACTCTTTCTTTCACTTCAAAACATTTAGAAGAATGCTTGGAGAAATCACACATTATTTACATGCAGTATTATTTTATGGGGTTGTTCAAGGTGTTAATTGAAAGTTTTAATGAACGTTAATCATCTGTCATTTTCATTGGCAATCTCCTCTCTGCCATATGCTTAACTTTTACACCTGTACAGACTTTGCAATCAGTTCTTTTATATTGTTTTACTTTCTCAGTGTAGTATAAGTATTAATATTTAGGAAACAAGCCAGCTGCAACCAAGACTGCCATTGTCTGCAGTTTATTTACTACATGTAATGCCCTAAGTGGAACAGAGTAATACATTGCACTGTAGTGGCACTAGTTTGAAATATTTGGATTGATCTTATTTGGATTAATCAGTACTTAAAGGAGATGCTGGACTGACACCTGTGAAGACCAAAGTGCTCCAAGGCAGGGCAAGTACAGCACTCACATCTGCTTAAGCCTCCATACATATTGCCCTTATTTTTGTCCTTGCCTTTCACCCCACATCAAGAGGCAATTGATGCAAACCCCAACAGTCATGTCTCAGTTCTGCTCTTTTTCAGTAACATGGAGATTTGTTTCTGCAGAGATTGGGCTGAGGAAGCACAAGCATGCAAGTTATGAGTTCTATTTTTGACTGACTGCAAATATTCTGTGTGAACCAAGTCACCCTCAGCAGACATGGCACACATTTAAAATGGACATACCTACCAGGCTCTTCAGCTTTTACCCTTTTCAACAGGGCTGTCATCCCCTCTCCTCACTAAAGGAGCCTGATCTTCAAAACAGGACTTTTCTCTTGTACATTGTAATCAGCAGTAATATAACAATAATATTTATCCTTGGGATTTAGTGTTAAAATAACAAAGGGATGAATGAATGCAGCTTTAAACTCATCTTTGCTTTTTCATCCATCACTACAAAATGGCCCAAGAGCTGAAACAACTCAGTGAGATCAGAGCAGTGCCACTGCTGCAGAACTGGCAAAAGTGAGGAGATGGTGACCAGCAAGTTGAGGTTTTTAAACTCAGGAGCAGGTAACAGGCAGGCTACTGTAGAGTACATCTTGCTAATTCCTGAGAATGAGATGCAAGAGAGGGGAAGCAACAGCCTGGCAAGGACTGCAAGCCCCAACACGACTTTCAGCTCCACTAGCAAACACCAGAAAAGGGGTGGAGGAATTTTGGTGCAATTCCTGGGAGACATTTGTATGCAAACAGAAAGTGTTACAGAAAAACAGCAGAGAAAACAGTTTCAGAACACACTCACATTGAGACCCAGAGATCTGAAGCAATAAAAGTCAGAATATTGACAATGCCTTGTCCAGTGGGAGGTCACAAGCCTTGCTGGCTGAGCATGGCTGGTTTCTGCACCTCTGGTGGGGAAGGAAACAGGGAGGCAGAGAGGAGGTGCCCTGCCCTGCCCTCCTGATGATGCAGGCAAAGACCAGAGGAAGGAGCAGATTTAGAGAGGAATACTCCTTTCAAAGGCACAGCTCTTCAGAGTCTGTCAAAGTCTCTGAGCAATTCACAGCGCAGAAATATGTGCAGATTTCTACCTCTTCAATTAAATTTTGGGGAATTAAAATAAAACTTTGAGAAAATGATTCTTCACATGAAGTTATCTAAGTAACATGAACAGAAGTGTTACCTTCATTAAATGCAGCTCATCATGCTCAGGATCCCTGTGCTCCCAAATCCACTGTGTGGAGAACAGGGATGTGACAGACACTGTCTCCGTTTTTTTTTTCCTTTTGGATATCATGTACCCCATGAAGCACCACAAGAAGAAAGGATTTCTTTACAGGAGGAACACACAACCTGAGAGTCCTTATAGCCCCTTCTAATCTTGTGTTCCAGGGTTACAAACACCCATGAACTTTTCCTGTTGTCTTGGAATGCCTTAAAGCCTCCTCAATGCTTGTGATCATATGAAAACCTCAGTTTCTTTTTTGAAAGTGCTGAATTTTACTGTTAAGAGTTAAAGAGCCTGAACTAAAAAGCCTGAGGGCTAGGGCTGATAAAGAGGAAATCAGAATCTGTTCCTTTTAAAACCCCATGATGCATAACAGTTCTGACTTTCTAACACCAGGGATGGACAGAAACACTATGCAGATGATTGTGGACAAAGGACAGAAAGAACACCAAGAGAACAAAGTGCCCAACAACCCCAGCTGACTGCAAAGTCTGGATTTCCTGTGATGAGCTGAATCAGAAGTGAAATCCTACAACATTTCCAAGTGTAAAATGGAATAACAGTACAGCAGGTAACCCAGTGAAATGCTTTAAATCCTACCCATTCAAACCACTGCTTCTACAGTATAATTGATAATAATGGCAACCCAGTACCTGGGAAGCCTTGAATTGAAACCTGGTGTAGAGG
This sequence comes from Agelaius tricolor, assembly GCF_023055355.1. NCBI lineage: Eukaryota > Metazoa > Chordata > Aves > Passeriformes > Icteridae > Agelaius > Agelaius tricolor. Next base: position 1,235,301 of record NW_027269332.1, read on the forward strand.
TGCTCTTTTAGGGCAGGTACTACCATGGAGTTACAGAAATTAATTCTCTTTCCATCTCTTGTGAGTCCAGCTCATGTACAGCACTCATTTTCTAGGTACCCTAGTGCCTATGTCTACAACTGCTCATTAAAGAAAAACTGTTTAAAATAATTTAGAAATATTAAGATACCTATTCCAAGTATTAAATAAAACTGCTGGGAACTTCCTAGAAATTTTACTAAACAATAGAAAGCAAGTTCTTTATTTTCCACATCACAAGCCTAATAAACCCCCTGTTCTTGCACTGCAAATTTCACAGTAAGAATTGAGATTGCTGAAGAGAAAAACAGATGGAGCAGAACTGCTGAATGCTCTGGAAATCCCAAGGTTGTGCACACAGCACTGGGGCCTGAACTGGGATGGACCAAAGGGCACATCTTACTCACTTTCCAGAAGCAGCTTCCAGAGCATCAGAAGTGGAAATGAATTTGCATTTGCTCAAATGTAAATTATATTCATGAGAATAAAAGGAAATCTCAGAAGTTAGGCTTAAATATAGCATATTCATCAATCTGAAAGGGGTGTTTAGATGTCTTGATTTTTTGAGCTTTGTTTATATTCCTATTCTGTTTCTTTGTAGTGGCAAAAATATGTTCTCACTGCTCCCAAATACTGATGTCCAGCCAGTGAGATGGACCAGCAATGCATCATATCCATGTGGCACAGACGCCAAGCCAACAATCTCTAATGCATTTATTTATTTTGGGGTTTATTTTGGAGCTTTTAGGGTGCAGCAAGGAGGAAATAGCACAGCAGAGAAGTGCCAGAGCTGCAACAAGAGCTGGGAGGAGAGGGAATGTGGGAGGGGCAAGGAAGGAAAGCTCAAGATTCAAGGAAGATAATAACAAAATCTTCCAGCACAGAGCTGGATCTCAGCCTCAGATCTCTGCCTTCCTTTCCTGCCCCTGTATGCAGCAGCCAAGATGGGAAGGTAGCTCTGCTCCACAGGACATAAAATGACCTGGCAATGCATCCAAGAACATTTGCTCTCACATTATTTTCCCTCCACCATGATTACCCTTACTTCACATTATTACACTTAATACACACAGAGAAGAGTGCTCCACTCCATCACATCTTACCTAAAAGAAACAATAAATATTTGGTTTCTATGCATCAGATTTAAAAATAATGAACTGTTACTCTTAATATGAAAGCAAAAGAAATTAAATATGCAAGCAAAAGTAACAAGTAACAGCAATGGCATGCTGCAAAATACATGTATTTACAAATTTCTCAATTCAGTTATTAAAAAATCCTCATGAAAAACTGGCCCTCTCATTTGAACAGAAAGGCAGCAAAATGTTTGTATTTTAGATGTTACTCTGAGAGCTCAAGAGACAGTTCTGGACCAAAGGAGAGCATGTTCCCACTTTGCCTGGGCCACAGCAAAACCCTTGCTAACTCTCTGCTCTACCCTCAGGGCATGCTGCATGCCTGCTGCCTAAAGGTAGCTTTGAGGACATAGTGGGGGGGAAAACATAAGTAAATATAAATAATCCTTAAGATTTTAAATTCATTTTATACCAACTGTTTTCCTCCTGACTGTACTTGGCCAAAACATTCTCCTGTGTTCGAGTCTACGATGGGAAAAAAACCATTTCAATCGTATGTGCTATCAAGACTTTTTGAAGTGTTTGATAAGCACTGGCTTTTAATCAAGGATTACAACATCAGCGAAGAACTTGACGTATCAAGTCACTCATATCCCTTGGGCATACAGTGTATATTTTGTATATTTAGTCTCAAGGCACCTCTGCTGCCCAGTGGGAACCAGGCCCCTGAGACAGGGACATCACCCCAAAAGCTTTTCTGCAACCTGTGCAGCTCCCTGAGAATGCAACGGGTGAAAGGCTGACATCAGCTCATCCTCCTGAACACACACAGGGGCAGGACCCCAGTGATCTGCACAGGATGCCACAGGAGCCTGGATTTTGCCCACCTGATGTTCTCATGTGCAAGCTCCAGCCGGAAATATTGCACTAGAAACATTACCATGGTCCCCAAAATGGAAGACACAGCACAAAAACAATCCCCTAACCAATTCTGCATGAGGAGGATAATCCTCACACCTCCCTGTCCTCCCCCTAGTGCAGCTTGGCCCCAAAAGAAATCCCATTTTCTTGCAAGAGCTGCATGCCCACCAGGAATACTCTCTGCTGGCAGTGGCAGGGTGCTGCAGGAGTAAATCTAGACAGACAGCTCCCACAGAGGAATTTAAGGAGCACCATCTCCCATGGGGAAACTAAGGCAGAGGTGTACAAGGAACATGTCTGGGCCACTCTGTGGATCAGTGCAAAGCCGAGATCAGACCCATCACCATGATGTACTGGCAGCTGAGAAAAAGAAAATAGAGGAGCTTCAATGCTTGAGATGACAGGAAGAGAATTAATTTTCTGATGTGGTGTTTTGTTGATTCTTTCGTCTTGTCATGTACAGCAGAAATAATGTTCATAGGATTAGAGTAAACTCACAGCAAAAGACTCTTATGATTATTAAGCATCTCAGCTTCAATTTGATGTTTTATCACCTGCCAACCTTGCACATCAAAAATGATTTTTGTGTGTATTTGAAATACAAAATTTACAAAATATCAGCCCAGAATTTAAAACACTTCTTAAACACGTTAGAAAAGTAAGTTTAAAATGTCACTGAAGCTACAAAGAGGAAAAAGCTGTCCATTGCTCTTATGCAATAATTAATTTTCATCAGGGTCCTTATTATGCATTAGTTTTTATAGAGCAACAAAACATAACTGCATGCTATTGTTTAAACATTTGCTGCATATGCCAGAAGAGTAAAGACTGGAAATAAGCGTAAAGGATAATACACAAAACGTAGCTAAATGTATTTTATATTATGGATCCATAATACAGAATGCAAATGATTCTGACTAAGCATTCACAGGAGACAGTCTTTAGGGTGCATGCTGTGAATGTATATTATGAATAATGCATAAAACTTGGCTAAATCTTAATGAGTCCATTGACATCCTATGGGGTCCACAGGAGCCTTAGCTCCCAAAGCATGGCAGTGGCACAGTGCTCTCCTCCCCCACTTCATTTAAAAAAAAACTTGCTTAAAACAAAGGAAATTAAAACACAAAAGAAAAAGCCCTTGGCTGTGATTTAACTCCCATATGATGGCAAATGCAGAGTCACAAACTCTGGCTTCCTTCACTCTGTTGTGCCTCCATGTTCCACATTGAACCAGGGCACTGTATGGCCTTCCTGTAGGGCTGCATCAGGTGTGCGACAGAAGTTACTCCTAATTCCCAAATTCGTGCACTCAAGGGCTTCTCCACACACAAAACAAAGAGGATAAAAGCACCCCTATTATATTTTTTTCTCCATTCTCTGTCCCTAATTCCCAGATTCTTTAAGCCAAATAATCCATGCAGAAGGAGATAGCCAGAAATATGAGTGGGAAAACCATCCCATTTACTAGTTAGAGCTACTCCAAAAAATCAAGTTCACATGCTGAAAGACATTGGCAATGGGCGCAGTCAAGAGGACAAAGAACTTGATCAAAGAGAAGCTATTTACAGTTTCTAAGTACAAAACCACAGTAAGACAAAAATCTCCACCTCCCGAGTGAAGCCGTAAGGCTGTGCCATTCAGTGTGAGTGGATGAGTATACCATATTCTGTAGAGAAAAAACCCTTGGCATCAAGCCCCAGTTCCACTCAGAAGTGTGAAGATAGTTTTTGTGTGTCATGTGCTTGGAAATAAATGAGTGGATTTTTCCTATAGCATAAATACAAAGAAAAATAACTGATTAAACTCTTGTTTATTGAGGGTTACAAGTCCTCAAATTGGTTGAAATGGTAATTAATTAATTCTTGCAAAACCCATGAGTGATGGTTAAGTCTGTACATCCTTAAGCACAAGAAAACCAAGGAACAAAAGGTCAAGAGCCTTCCCCAGGCTGGCAGGGGCAGAGTGGGACTGTGCTCGAGCTCTCTGCCCTGCCCACACTCACCCTGTACTCGGGTGAGCCAACACTGCTCTCCTCAAGGACCACTTGGGTGCTCAGCCAGGCAGCCTGGGCATGGCCAACACAAAAATACCTGTGCAGGGCTCAGACTGGTGGAACAGAGCCCACCCAGCCTGGCTCGGCTCTGCCCTCCCATGGCACTGAAGGCAGCTCACACACCCATGCACCCCAGACTGGGCAGGAGTCTTATTATCCCCCTCATGCCCAGTCAGACCCCAGGTGTCCACACTCACAGGGGCCAGCAGATCAAGGGAGCACTTTTCAGCACATTCAAATTCAGCATCAGAACCTGCTAGACTACAGCAGTAATAACGCTTGTTACAACTAGAACAATAAGAATCACACAGAGAATCACCAGGTTGGAAGAAACCTTCAAGATCATCAACTCCAAGCCAGCCACAACACCTCAACTGAACCATGGCACCCAGTGCCACATCCAGTCTTGCTTTAAGGACATCGAGGGATGGTGACTCCAGCACCTACCTGGGCAGGCCATTGTCACAGTTGAGAGCACCACAATACACAGAACATCCCCACACAATTTCAGAACCCAAAAAGGGTAACACCTTACCTCTTCAGAAGGCTTCAGGCATCTGCCCACACACAGTGACACCATTCCACTTTGGAAAGTCTTCTTATCCTCCAACCCAGCCTTTTGTGCCCTCCTGCTGCTGCTGCTGCAGTGCCCCTGTGTGCCCGCTGTGCCCTCCATGGCTCGTTCCTGTTAATGCTGCTCACCTGTGCTGCACAGCTGGAGCCAATTGAGGATGATTGGGCACAGCCCCACCCCAACCACCACTGACTCTGCCCAGAGATCATTCCAGAACTTTCTCACCCTTTTTAAAAAACTTTTTCCTAATTTCCAACCTATATATCCCTTGGTGCAGCTTGAGGCTGTGTCCTCTCTTCTGTCAGTCCTTCCTGGAGAAAGAGCCCAAGCCCACCTGAGCACAGGCACCTTTCAGGAGTTGAAAGGTATAAGCCATATAATAAGGTCACCCCTGAGTCTCCTTTTCTCCAGGCTAAGCACCCCCAGCTCCCTCAGTGGTTCCTCACAGGGTTTGTGTTCCCAGCCCCTCTGGATGTGCTCAGGTGTCTCAATGTCCTTCCCAAACTGAGGGACCAGGACTGGACACAACACTGCCAGGGACAGGGGCAGAGTGACCTCCCTGCTCCTCTGGCCACTCCATTCCTGACCCAGGCCAGGATGCCCTTGGCCTTTGTGGCCACCTGGACACACTCTGGCTCATGTCCAGCCCTGTCCATCCCTTCCCTGCAGAGGCTGGGACAGCAGAATGGCTCCTGCCCCAGGAATCGCCCTCCTGCCCAAAGCAGGCACCAAGGGAGAGCAGAAGGAGGTTTGGGACAAATTTGGCACAACCAAGTTTTGCAAAACAAGAGAAGGAAAAATAGCAACTGCTAGGAAATTCAGAAACACGAGTGGTTTTTAGGTTTTGTTAAAACCTTCCTTCTCCTCCCACATGTGTTTCCAATGGAAAATCAATACCAAGGAGAGAGAAACTATCTGGGTGTTCAGCAAGCAGTTTTGACAACAACAACAAAAAAATTGTTTAATCCAGCTTTTGTTTTCCTTGTTCCAACTTGTTACAACAACAACAAAATATCCAAACGTGATTTTTTTTTACATGAAAGCATTCAACAGAAAGATCCTGGAGGAAAGTAAGTGATGGAAAGAGTTCCATAGAATCTGCAGCAGAACATGGCACGAAACACGCACAGAGAGAGCAGGGACACACCTGTGCTGACCTCTGAGTATAGCTGCCTGTGTATTTAAGCATGAATACACAATCTCATTTTACACCATAACAATACCCTTTTCTTTTGATGACAGATGAATTTTTGTGCATTTATAAAATGAACCCAACTTTCTTCTTGTTGAGATGTAAATTTGGCCCCGATATGAAAACACATATTTACACTCACACAGATATATTCTAACCAAAAGCAAGGGCCAGACTTTCACAAGAACAATACTCTCAAAGCATTTTACCTTTGTAACCCATCCTGCTACTATTTATTCTTGCTGCTACAGATATCAGCAATTGTTTCCTCGCCTCCTCACCCCTCCTGGACACCAGGGGAATAACAGAGAAGGAGTCTCCTGGTAGCACTTTCATTCCCAGCAGGAAGCTCAAGCGTTTGTGATATCCATTTTGATACAAAACCTAAATTAGGCCTCTGGAAATAGGTAATGCATAAAAAGAAGCATTTTTGTGCCACAAGATTATTATTATAGGTTACTGTTAACCCTTGGGAGATGGAGGTGAGTCCTGCAGCTCCCCACTGGGCTGAATATTTGCTGAGAAATCACAAGCACTACCTAAGCAGATATTTCAGGTGTGCTTCATGCTAAACAGAATGATCCTGTTGACCCATCATATTCTGATAGCCAGTTTGAGAGCAAAGCCTTGTGAGTTAAACAAAAAGGATCAGCACAGCATGCACATGCTGCAACTCTCCTGTGCTAAGAGAAGATTTAAAAGGGGCTGGATGCAAGGACAACTGTGGAATTACAAATGCAGAGTTCAAACAAACAAAAAAAAATGCCATATTTGGGAGCCGCCCAAAACACATTTTGCCTCTTGGCTCCCTAAAATTCTTCCTTATGGCAAAATTTCACAATCTAGTGAGAAGAACCACATCATTCAAAAAGGAAAATATAAATCCAAGCCTTTAAGTATTTTGTAGTTTTCAAGTTTCAAATCACTGCAGATTAAAGTTTCAGGGCTGGAAGCCTGTGTGATTTATCCTACCTTCACAACTGCAAATCATAAAGCTGTACAAATCATAAACTAACTTTTTTCCTTCAGAACCAGCATCATCCCTGAAGTTTGGAGAACTGGTCAATAATTTGGATTCAGTGAGCCAAGCTATTCTACACTAAAGCTGCACCACCTCCTGTTGTGATACAAGTTGGCCCAGCACTGCTCTTTGCTTGACTTACTCCCATAGCAAAATGAGCCACCCAGGAAATTCAATCTGTTTCGGCCTCCACAGTTAATTCAAGTTCAGCTTCTCCTAAGCATTCCTCTTGATCTTAAATGCACAACCAACTGCGTGTCAACCCGTTTTCACTAAATATAAATAAATATTTTAGTAAACTATGGGTGCTACTTGTTAAGCCTGGGAAAAATGGAGCCTTGCTGCAACCTGGAAGACAAATTGGATCTCAGAGCCTCATACATCCTCCCATTTAAATCCCTGTGCCTTGTATACCTGCAGGAATAACACGGGAGAAGCATTCCAATAACTTCATGTAGTAGCAAGGCAGGCTGCTGCTCTCCTAATAAATTTAAGCTTTATAGCTCTTTCACTCCAAAAGCCACATTCTCAGCTATTCCTGCACACTGAAGGGGCAGTCCTGTGCAAGCAGTGTTATTTCACAGACCTTTCTGACTATTGCACTGGCGACCAGAGCACACAAATCTCTGCACCCCCTGCGTGGGTAAACATTCATAAAAATATCCTCCCATCAACAGAACAGTTCACATGAGCTACAGCTCACCACGAGGAACAACGAGCTCTCTGTTTGGCCTGGAGATTTTCCTACAGCCATGGAAAGGCACAGGGAGGAAGCCAGAAGTCCTAGCAGCTCCTTTTGCACTCCACCATTAGGTTTGGCATGGCTTTTCCTAGACAGCCCTCTCTGCTCTAGCAGCTCTGACATCTGCACATTGCATTTGCCCTGTTGTGCAAGCAGGGCTATTTCCTCAGAGATAAACAGAGATCACCAAGCCCACGATGCCTGACACAAACAGAGCTCAGACCCAGGCTTCCTTGGGCAGCCCAGACCCATCCTTTTCACTTGCAAATGTAAAGCAAACTTGGCAAGACCCAAAGGGGAAAAAAAGGAAATGATCTTCATAAAGAAATGGGAAGGGAAAAATCTCCCTCCCTCTCGCAAGGCACGCTTTTCTGAGCAGCTATTTGAATCATCCCTGCTCACAGACTGTCCCACTCCTTCAGCAGTGGAAAAGCAATACAAGGGTCCTTTTCCACTCCTTCAGCAGTGGAAAAGCAATACAATGGTCCTGACATTCGATCCCCCAAACATTCTGTCATTTCACGGAGGAGGCTCCTCCGGGGCTCTTAGACAGAAGTTTGCCCACACGCCTTTAAAGTACATACCTGATTCTGCCTTTGTCTGCTGTGCTCCCTCTGCAGCTGCATTCCCAGGAAAATGTTTCTGTGCCCCCTTTCCCTGTGGTTCCCACAGCCTGCTCAGAGCTGGATTCACTGCTGGCGCTCGGCAGTCATGCTTCTTCCTCAGCTGATGCTTCCCTTCATTTATTCTGAAGTTTCCAATGTAAAACAAACAGGAACACCACCTTTCTGAAATTACTGCTATCCCACTGTCCTCCAATGCAGCATTAACAAGAGGCAATATTCTCCAAAGCTATGAAGCATATACTGCCCTAAATTACATTGCAGTTGCTGCCCTGAGCTTACACATTTTTGAATAGGAAGGCTCCCAGGGATCTCTCTCTCTGTTCTGACTGCATTTACTGCTTTAAAATATTTTTAACCCAGACACTGAAGTGCCAGCCTAGCAGCCCTTCATGCTAATCCTAGCCTGGGTGGCTGTTCTTAAGGGAAAGCATTCAAAAATTGTAGCAGTGCATCAACTTTGACCCTTTTCATTTAAAACATGAGACTTCTTTTTTTTTCAGGGAAAAAAAATTAGATTCCAGAGGGAATCACTGAACTCTGACCTGCTTAAAATTAGTTTTGTTTTAGTGCCTGTGTGGTGACTCAACAGGCCAATTTTCCAGACACTTAAGACTTCTCTGCTCCTGAAGATTCCAGTTCAAGTCCTGGACTCACTGCCTGGGGTCGGATCAGAACACTTTGTTCCAGGGCTCCAAGCAGTGAATTCCCAGATCCCCATACCCTTGCCAGATGCTGGCATGCTTGGTAATAAGTAGGGCTGCAACCAAGCTAATTATATTTTTTAGAAAAATCTGTGAAGAGTTTTGCTTGCAATACATATGTTAGACCAAAAGAATTTCTCTGCAAAATTCGGCAGTCAAGAAATGTTTACATGGCTCTGATAAACATTTCATGATAAGCTGGATTCTTTTGGGGGGGAGGGGGAAGATGTGTACTTTGGTCTTAACAGTGCAGCAAATAATTCTCAAATGGGTCTGGCTGAGTGTATCCATCTCACTGGGAATAACTGATTTAATTTTTTTTTTTAATCTGTCACAGGCATTACAAACACCAAATGAGTCACCATAGACTCCTATGCTGCAAAAAATAGCATCACAACACTTCATTTGCTCTTCAACAGGACTTCAAGTGTAGTGCCTGGTATCAAAAAGCCTTGTCAGTTAACAAATTAAAAAATCCCAGGAAATGACACCCCAGAACAATCCCTGAAAAAATTACTTCCTGCAGAAGTTTAACACCAGCCAGCACAGCAGAGCTCATATAGGAGCAATAATTTTCCTCAATCTCAACAGAATTTTTCAGTTTAATCTCACCATTAATGCTCTAGCATTATTATCTTACTATCTTTCACCAAAGGATCCCAAATGCCAAAACAAGAACCAAATACCAAAAAAAATACCAAATACCAAACAGCCTCAGAAGTCTCCTGTAAAGCAAGCGAGCACTATTATCCCCATTTATAAGTCCAGAGGAATTAAAGCAAAAAAGATGCTGAGAAACTTTGGCCATGAGGCAAGAAGAGGCAGCCCCAGAGCCAGAACCTGGGTGCTGGTCCACATTAAATGGCATCTGTTCCATTTCCATCCCTGTTTCACAGCCATCATGGGAAGCAAAGCGATGCCAACGCCTGTAATCACTTATTTGACAGCTGCTAACCCAAAGAACACGAAGGCAATTTATACACCATGCCCTAATCTTCCTGAATTTGATCATGGATGAGCACAGCTCCAGTGCAATTCTGTGTTTTTCCAAGTAAGAATGTAGCTTTCTTCCTTTTTCGGGAAGCAAGCGAGGCACTAAAAGACAGAGTTTTAACACGCAGTCATCAATATGCTCCTCTTACAAATACAAATGTAAAAGAGTAATAACACAAACAGTGATGCACACTGTGCTGCATCAACAGCACCACTGTCTCCTGCCCAGAAACTCTCCTTCTCACTTTACATATAGCCTAGCAAGGCACTCCCAGGGCACACAGGACTGGCCTTTCACCCCAGGTGACACCATCAGGCCAGCCAAAGGGAAGGGAAATTCTGTGACAACAGACAGGGACTCTGGGTTGGGAGCATCCTCCACATATCTAACCTCAAGATCTGCCTGGTGATCACAGCTGGGGATAACAGGACCTTAAAAATATACCCAGTGAAGGTAAAAGTTCTGAAGCCAAGCTTCTGAGCCATGGCCAACAGCAGTGGCAAATGTAAAGAAGTAACTCGTGCATGGTGGTCAGATGGCCAGGTCATGGTTTCTCTGCCTGAGAGGACCTCCCAAAGAACCTCCCAAAGGTCCTCCCAGAGAGGATTTCCCACCCCAGCATCCTCACCAAGGAACCCAGGAACGCAAATCCCCACCAAGGAACCCAGGCTCACAAATCCCCACTGAGGAACCGAGGCTCACAAATCCCCACCATGCCTCCTCCTTGGAGAGCTGTCACCCGATGCAATCAATGTGAGCTAACTAGGTTATTCATCACCTGCAAAAAATCCCTGCTGCTCAGAGCTTTTTGGATACAATGGTGAAGTGAAGAAGGCTTTCTTCACCGCCCACGCAGCCTGGGCTCAACTCTGCAAAACAAATTTGAGCCGCAGTCAGACTCAATGTCAGACTTTTGCCAGCTGAGCTCCCTCTCACTTCCTCAGTTTCAGGTCATCTGAATACCTTGACAACCTGTGAGGATAAATCAAGCACAGAAGGTGTTTAGGAACTAAACACACATGTCAGGTGTTTCTACAAAACCTACACAAAGTTATATCGAAGCAGCCCAAATTCCAAATCCTTAACAAATATATCACACATTTTGGAAATGGTGGGCAGGGACTTGAAACACAGCCTCACTGGTTATAAAAAATGAAAGGAGACAGAGTAAAGCTGGGAGGAAAGCAGGAGAGAGCGCACATTTTTTGCTCTGGAGGATGGATCAGTTGAGTGAAGCTTATTTTCATTGGGGTAGACTCTTTGAACAACGCTAATCTAAAAGCATATTAAAAAGCACATTAATACATGGGATCTGTTGATCCCCATGCCAGAAAGGGACTTCTGGGGCAACCTGGTCAGGCCTTCTGCCTGATGGAAGGACCTCACCCAACAACTCCTTCTAACATCTGGTACAGCAAAAACCAAGACAGCAAAAACCAAGGCCCAGGCACAGACCCTGCTGGTGCTCATCTTGCATGGAGAGCATTAGAAACTGAATATTCCCATTTTCCCTCAGCCACATTAGCTTGGCACCAACGTCCCCACAGGCCAGTGAAGAGAGCCATGGCCATAAACCATTCCCACAGCCTGGCTGAGTCACCAGATCCATCCCACTGTATGGTACAGAAAACTGATCATGTCACTGATGGTTTGTAAAAAATTATTTACTCAAAGATCAAAGGTCAGTCAAATGAAAGCTCCCATTCAGCAGAGGGCTGAAGCTTTTGCCCAATTTTAAGCCCCAAAGGAAACCTGCTGGGCACTTTAGTAGGGCTGAAGTGCTCAGAGCCAGGCTCGGAGCCACGTCAGGGCACAATCCCTGCCCAGCCACTCCAAATGCATCCAAGGCTCGCGCTTTGCTTCTGGAAACTTTGTTCTCACTTTACATATAGTCAAAACCTGACAAGAGCTCACTGTCGGATTATGCAGGAAATCTGCAAGTTTCACCAAGGTGTGATCTTATGCTTTTTCACACATTATTGTATCATGCTGCGCCAGAACACTAACGTATGCACAGTTCTAAAATAACTTGCATTATTACAGCCCAGCACGGCAAATGGCACCCAGAAGAGACTTGCTCCTCAGTGCCTTGCAAACTGATAAGGGGTCACCATTCCTTTATGGGGAGGATTTAAAAAAAGAAAAAGAAATAAAGAAAAGATAAACAATCCAAACCAAACTCAGCATTTCAAAACCTTTTCGCCCATTTTTCTCTCTTTCAAATGAAACTGTCAATTTTCAGATTTGTCTTTGGTCATGTCAGGGTGGGAAAATGGGATTTAATAACATTTAACTGACTTACTATCAAGAAGGAAACATATTTTTCTTCTTTCAAATTTGAAACCGACACTTTCTCTTTTTTTTTTTCTGTTGGCCTACTTTCTTTTAAGTTGCTTTTCAATTATTTATGAAAATGCAATAATGCATTACTTTGCTGTGCAAATGTTTAGAAGAAGGAGATAGCATCTTTCAAGTGAAAAAACCCCATCCATGGCCGTGCAGAGGTTTGTTTAGAAGCGCATTGCAGGTGACACTTTATTAAAAACAATATGCTTTCATTTGCCTCCCGACACACATCCCCACTTTCTTTACACTGTGTGTTTGAGTCAATACAAAGAGGTCCACAGCTCCTCCACAGAAACACCCCGCTCATTGCTCTCCTGAGCTGGAGCTGTAACAAACAAAAGCTCGACACGGGAAACTGTACAAGGGGCTGAGCCAAAGCCTACCAGGGCACTGAAAAGACTCAATGCTTTCTGAACAACCTAAGAAGGCAAAACCTTGTCCTGCTAAATAAAGGAGACTAATAGCAAAATACTCAATGGTTCAGTCAGATTTTTTAAAAGCTTTTTGCTGCTTTTCTACTTGAAACAGCTGGATTTGGAAACAGCTGGATTTGGAAACAGAACATCACTGAACACCAACTGCTGAACTTCTTTCTGCACTTCTCAAAATTCCATGTGGATGCACACTCAAGTGGCTAACCACAGGCTCACCACCTCAAGCTTTTAGCATCAATAGACTAAAACAAACAGCAAATTCTGCCTCTACAGCAGCAGGTACAAAACCAGGCCCAAAATGCTCAGATGTTCTCAACATGAGTGTAACGCAAACTGAAATATAATCAAGGAAATACAACCTACCAAAACAACCCTAGCAAACCCTAAAACAACCCTAAATAAAAACAACTCCAACAAAAACCAAAACAACTCTAACAAACCCTAACACAACCCTAAATAAACAAATACAACCTACCAAAACAACCCTAACAAACCCTACAACAACCCTAAATAAAAACAACTCCAACAAAAACCAAAACAACCCTAGCAAACCCTAAAACAACCCTAAAAAAACCTCAATCCTGAAGGTTTTCAAGCCTCAGCTGTACAAAACCATGACTGTCCCCATCTGGCACTGGCCTTGCCCATGCAGGTGGCCACCTGTGGTGGCCAACATCCCCAGGGATACAAAAGAAAACAAAACTGTAGAAGGACCCAGAAACCCCAAACGTTGCTAGTATTATTAAAAATTTACAATGTCCTCAGTATTACTCCTTAAAACTGGGATCCATGTAAATCCTGCGGTCACTGGAGGTGCTGGAGGACACCTCTCACACCCACTTGTCACAGTCCCTGCAGCTTTTCTGAACAATGGTTAACGACACAGGTAACTTAGAAAAGGAACTTTTTTCTTTTCCCCTTTGTTAGAATGACTTAGGGCACCTAAATAACCCTGAAGGTCAGTGGGGCACTGTCTGCACGGTCTTAAAAATGCACAGCGACATTGAAATCTCATTTATCTAACACCATGCTTGTATAAACTCATATTTTGCTTAATTTACAAGAATTTTTAAAGCTAAGGCTATACTTAAATATTGTTCTTCAATAGGGCCATAAAGCACACCTCTACAACGCACACTCAAGTGTTGAGATAAAAACAATTGCAGAAAACCGTACAGTTATACAAGTACATATTTCCCTTTTTCTTACATGTAAAACCACAGAATTTAAAACTAAGCAAAGCAAGAAGAAAAATCTCACATTCTTAAAACCTTTTACTATTGTGCAACAGCATTTTTCTTCCATCTTGCCCCTTACAGCTTTATGCTGTGTTTACAAGGCAGAGGAGCTTGGGTATGCAACTGCTGCTGCTATTCACACCACAGGACCCACGCTTTTACCTCCAATCTACTTTAAGGATTAGAATCTGTTGGTTTCCCCATTTTCTACCCCATTTCAGCTTGTTACCTCTCACTAGGAGCCCCTTTCTGTGCCAGCACAGCGCATGAGTTATTAAAAGAACAGTGGGACATCTGTAGAAGGTGCTAGAAGGTGCTTCCCTCCCCTCCAGGGCTCCTCGTGGAAACACAGGCACAGCTCTCATTCAGAGAGATTCTCATTCTGCCTTACCCAGGGTGAGACACTGCTCTAATGGCATCCTGGGACTGGAGTGGGAGGAGAGCAGCACGTGGAGGGCCCGAGCACAGGTTTGAAATGTGTTGGAGGATCCCCTGCACACATTTTCCTGAGATGAGCCCCATCCCCAGCCCTGCTTCCAGGGGCTGCCCACAGAGCACATCCCAGGGGATCACTGCACACCTTCACTGGGCTGCTCTCCTCCATCCTTCAGCTTCCAGGACTGTCAGCTGCCTTTCGGAAGCACTAAACTCACACTCACACACTGGTACCTATTCATCAGCATTTACTCATTTGTAGCCTCTCATGAGAATTAATATTATTGTAGAACCTCCATCATCCTGTGCAAACTGCTACTTACCTACAGCCACCCTGTTTGTGGGAATGCCTCATTACATATAATTTCAGGTTTCAACTGGAAACTGTTTTGCAGAAGTGACAAGCACTTTGTTTCTATCCCAGCCCTGTCTGTTCTGTCTGCAGGAGGCTCAAAAGGGATCTCAGCAACAAGTTCCACCAAGAACTCAATGCTCACCCTACCTGTGCACACACTGCCTGAGTAATGTGTGTGTGACTCCCAAACCTGAATTAATTAATTATCCTGTATGTGTAAATCTCAACCACAGGGTCCTGAAGTCACCACAGAATCACACAAATCACCTGTTTGCTCCCAATCCTCCTGTCCTGCTCCTGGAGGCTGCCTGCACACAACTACAGACATAAACCAATCTGCAGCACAGGAAAGAGCACCTTATCTCTACTGAACTCGCTCTTCTTCCAGATTTGAATTTGTAAAGCAGAACATTGCATTAACATGTTCCCTTTTCCGTGACTTAATAGACTTTTTATATATTTTGCATAGCTTCCTGGCAGGTGTGTTCCATTTGTTATTAAACACAAGTGCAATGGACACATGCACTGCATTTCTTGATATTATTTATGCACTTGCCTATAGACCAACATGAGTAGCATGATCGTTGATGCCACAGCATAAGGAGCAAGATCATCCCAGTGAAAAGCCAGTTGTGTGCTCCTGGATGCCACGTAGGGACAGCACAGAGTGCCACAAGAGCTGCCTTTCCCTGGGTACCCCAACGTCCCCGGGCTCCTTCCCAGAGTCACTGGAGCAGACTCCACCAGTGTGGGATTTGGTGCAATAATCACTGTCACAGAATAGGTACTTTCTCTGTTTCAGTAAAAAATTTTTTAATACAGAAGTGAGCATCTGGCTTTAATTCAATCTGCTCTGAAATCACTCGAAAACCATTCATTTTCTATCATTTTCTAATTCTCTTCTCTAATGGCTTCTGAATCTTTTTCAGTATAAACCGGGTCTATTAGGACTAATCTCCTGCTAGAAGGTCGGTTGGGACATTAAAATGGTGTTCCCAGCTAAGAAAAGCAACTCCTCTATTCCCTGACTAAAGGCACTGACTTAGCCATGTAATAGGTATTTTGCTTTCATAAAAAAAAAAAAAAATTGATTGCAAAATTAACTTCTAGATCCTTATTAAGTAAATATTTAATTGGTTAGCTGAGGATCACAAGTGTGTCCCCCAGCCTTTTTCATTACACTGAAACCTTCTCATACACAAGGATTTTACAGCAGTGTAAAAGGTAGACTCCACGGTCCTAGTTTAGAAATTGAACCAGTTTAATTAAATGTATCTTTAGACCGACTGCTACAAACCACAATATGGCACTCAGTTTAATTTAAAGCTGTTTTGTTCACTTACTCCCTGTAGAAATTGAAGATACTGCAAACCATATTTAAATCTGTTTCAAAGCTTCTGAGCACAGCAAGCTCAACTGAATTTTGTCCCCTCTTCACCAAAACATGGGCAAAGCAACTTAAAGGAGGAGGAGCTCAGCTATGAGCTGGCAATTTCACCCTATGCCATCAGCTCTTTGCTGTCCTGGCCATCCTTCTAACCTGCTTAACCCAAAAACCAGTGCTGAGAATCTGGGTTTCAATTAAATTAAATTAAATTAAATGCAACAACTAAGATCACTGCCACTAAGCACTAAGAGCAGTACAAAGACCTTAAACACAATTTTAGTAATACTCCAGTTGTACCTTTCACATCCCACTAGGCTTGGACTGGTAAAGCCAAGTTCTGAGTACATGAGGCAAATCTAAGCCTGCCGAGTGGGACACGAGCATTCCTAAAACCTTTCAGACTCATTTCAGGTAAAACCTGGATTACCTTTCTAGGCACCAGGAGACAACAATGGAAGTCACTCCTCTACAAGATGAGGTCTCATTTGGCTCCCCTTCAGTAAAACTCTGCTCCTTGCAGAAGCTACAAAATGTCATCAAATCGTAGTGGCCACTGAGCCTGCTCAGTTTCTCTCAGGACATGCTCACAAACCAAAACAGATTGGTCTAAGTGTTCAGTGTCCTTTCTCAGACCAGTGCAGCATTAATATAGTACTGACTTTCCCATGTATTTTAACTGAAATCATTCAAAGGATCAAATACTAATACAAAAATTTATCATTTAAATAGTGTGAGGATTTTTCCTTGAGATTTTGCAGGAGTGAAGAATACTATCCTTGTAAAATAACTCTGACCTGCACTTCTCAGGCAATTAATTTCCTTGCAATATAGACAAATACTTTATTCTTCAAACAATAATGACAGAATACACTTTAGCTTTGTCACCAGGATTTCTTTTTATTTAAAAGAACAACAGGAAATGGGAATGGGGGGAGGGGAAGAGTTCTATTAAAGGACAATTCACTGAAAGGTCTTTTAGCTGGCAATTGTCAGCACAGCTCAGGGCCAATGGATCAAATTTAACTCTCAAAAGTGCTGATGGTTGTATGAGTCTTCACAGTAGGGGCTGGCGCTCTGGGCCACTCAAGTTCAATTTTTGGTGTTACCACGGGATGGAGGAACTGGGATCTTGGTGAGCAAAGATTTGCTCCGTATTTGATGCACTGGGTAAAGTGGTATTCTTAAAATCACCAGCCTCCCAAGCAGCTAGTAAGCCAGCAGGAGGTTAGTAGGAAGAGAAAGTAATTGTCCTTTGTGCCTCTGAAAATAGCCAATATTAAAGGATCCTCTTATGTATTACCTGCGTTTCAATCTACGCTTGCAGCTCAAAGGAAAAGAAAGAGGCTGGAGGAGACAGAAAATAAAGCTGTCAGAAATATTGCAGGAGACCCTCCTCAGGCTGCCATCAAGTGTATGCTCTCCTCACCCAGAAACCTGTGCAGCCAGAGAGGATGAGTGCTCTGTAAGCAATGAAGAACTCCTTCAGACAATGCACTTTACATACACAGAGTGTGCTGTGCATGTCCCTGTGCATTCAGCACCAGCCTGAAGAGCCCAGAGACCTGGGCAAGGCACTGCAAGAGTGATCCTCAGACACTTATCCAGGATGGCCATAGTGCAGCCAGCACTGTGGGGACTCCACTGTACGTAAATCACTGGAAATCCACTTTACATGCAGCCTTTGCTCTCCACACAGGGCCCAAAGCAGGTGGAGTGCAGCACAACCAGCAGCACAATGCTCAGATCTTGACCTGAATGTTGTTATTTGTTAGCATATTTCCCAATATGAAGCAGATCTGGCTGCTGATTTCCCCAATCCTACTGTTTGGTCACAAACCTGAAAGGAAATTTACTTTGGGTCTGGGCACATCATGAAATAGAAAGAAAACTCTCCAAAGCCCCCAGCACTTCAGTGCTGCTGGAAAGGAGCTCACTCTTGTTTCAAGCCTCGATTCAAACCAAATTTGGGTCTGAACTTGACTATATAATGTATCCTAAGTGATTAACTGGACTGTATCTAATGTCTTAAAGATAAGGAGAATTTAAGCAAAACAGGTTGCAAAAAAACCCTGAAGTTACAGCACAGCAGACTTAAAGGCTTTATGAGGGCCATTCCAGTGGGGTCCAGTGCCCACTTCCTCACCAGCAACATTCCCACTGCCTTCTGTATGAGAACAGCTCTGCCTGCTCAGGGAACATGTGAGGATCTTCATGTTGAAAACAGGAAAAAGAAAACTTCTGTGCTAATAGGAAAAAAATCCTTGCAATAATACTAATCTATTTATAATGGTCAAAAACATGACAGCTTACAGCGTCAGAGCAGTGCTTTGGCAATATTTTAGCATACTGCTGTATTTTTAGAAGGACTGTTCATTTACTTTCTCCAAAATGCTGCAGAGTCCTTATTTTTCAAAAAACGATCTGTGTTTTTTTGGTGTATCATTTGCCAACATCAGAGTGTTTTATCTCAGGGTAAGGAGGAAAAAGCAGAGCTCCTGCACACAGGCTGCTGTGCAGCAGCACCGCCGGGGATGCCAAATCCCAGCTCCTCCCTGCTCTGTGCAGGGAGAGCTCTGCCACTCACAAACCTCCCTGGAAGGCTCAGCAACAGAAAACTGCTGGGTTTCCTCACCCTGAGCCTTGAGGAACTGTCCCACTGCAAACACCAGGGCTGGCAGTTTAATGGTGTTGCTCAACCTAAGTGGTTCTAGCGAGCAGCGTGCATGATAGGAGTGCAGGGAGATGTGTTTAAGCACTTTTATGTTCTCTCAGCACAGGGAGCTTTACAGATGAATTTCAAAATTCATCTGCATGCTACCTTCACTGAAAAACTGTCAAGTCTCACCTGGGCCTACAGGATTGTGACAACAGGATGGTCACAGTCCCTAAGAGCCTCTACAGCTATAGCTCCAAGACCTACAGACAAAACCCACAGGCTCCCACTTTCTTTCTAAAAAGCACATATGAGCTTCCATTGCTTACAAAAACTTACACTAGGCTAAATTAAATACATGTGCACCCACATGTTAACTGAATTAACTTGAAGCCATCAATACATCTCAAATGTCCATCTGTTTACACAAGCCACTTGCAGCTTTCAAGTCTTGTGCTCCTCATAGTGTAACTCTCAACCAAAACAGTCTAAGTGCAAGCAGAAAGCTCTGCTGTGAGATTTTCATGCATAATGACCATGTGTTTATTGGGTTTTCATGTTCAAATCATGTCAGAATAGACATGCTATCCATTTGCAAGATGCAACACATCGTGCCAGCCTCTCCCTCTTCAGCTGCAGAAGCCTTGTAAAACAAAGCTGGCTCTAACCTGGACAGATATTATAGCTAAATTTAAAATATCTCCCTCTGCAATTCCAATTTGATAGCTGTAAATGGTACAGCTTGCAGGACAAAGAATTAATTTCTGAGGCAATAATGTATCTTCCAGGTCTGGGAAGGATTAAGAGCAGCAGATACAAGTAGCTGTTTCCAGGTAAGTTTCAGGTGATAAAATACTTTGATGAAAATCTTTGTACTGGCTCTTTGTAAGAAAAACTTTGTACTAGCTCCTCATAAGAAGTCACCTTTTAATCTGAGTGGCTCACTTCAGCAAGGCTGTGCACAGCTAGCTGGATTTAAACTGGAAGGATGAAAGCCAGGACACACTATCCTACAGTTCTACAGCTGGAATCAAACTTCCTTTCCTAATCTGAACTAAACGTAATATTTCACTCTTTGACAGAGATGGAGTGAAATGCAGCTCTGCTAAAAATAAAAAAACGAACCAAAAAACATTTCCTCTCTAATTTTAGGATATTGCTGGCTTTCCTTTTAGAAGAGGTCAATGTTTCAGCAATGCTAGCAAAAGCTACCTGTGCCAGCATGTGATAGCAGCCTCTCAGAGAAAACGGTTCTCATCAGACACCATCCTCCTGGACGTCCCTACTGTATTGCTGTTGTTGATGATGATGATTGTGATGTTGAACGCCTACAAATCTCCCACGTGCCTATTTCGTTGGCCTGTTTTGTTAAAAAAAAAAAAAAAAAAAAGAAAAAAAAAAAAAAAAGCTCGAGGCCATTATTCATGAGCAATAAGAAAACAAATCACTCTTAGACCTACTCCTCTTGCAGATTCCCACACTTATTACCCAAAATCCCACAGCTCGCTATTGGTTGTACCCTTGACCAAAGTACAGGGCTGAGGCAGCAAGCCATCCCCTGGGAAAAGCCGATCACGTTCCTCCCGGCGAGCGGCTCCGGTTATTCTAGGATCGCAGTCGGGCTGGAATAAAGTCCCCGAACTTTTCAGAGAAGGCAGCGCTCGCTCCCAGCGCCAGCGCCTGGGGACCCGCGGGGCCGAGCGGGGCCGCGCTCCGCACCCCGGCGGGGAAGTCGCTTTTCCCCCCTGACCCGCTTTCTTTTCGAGGGGAAAAGAGCCGAAACGAGCGAACCGAGAGCCTTCGGCGCCCTTCCAAAGAGCCACCCTCCTGCTCGGGCAGAAGCGAGGAAGGCGCCCCGCAGAAACACGGAACGATGCTCACGCCGGTGCCCCCACCCCGGAGCCGGTGCTGTGCCCGCCGTACCCCCCGCTCGTCCCCGGCAGCGGCGGCCGCCGCCGCTCGGCACTCACGCACGGAGAGGCAATTACAATAATTTAAAGCTTCCTGTCCGCCGGCTCCGCCGGGATCCCGAGGGCTGAGCCATGCCCGGGCAGGCAGGAGCAGCCGCTGCCCCGCCACACACGCGCGGGCACCGCGGCCGGACCGCCCCCGCCCGCCCCCAGCCCCGCAGCGGCGGAGCAGGAACAGGAGCGGCAGGAGGAGGAGGAGGAGGAGGAAAGGGGGGGCGTGACAAGTTGTGCCAAACTTCGGGAGGTGTGCGAGCGGCCGGGAGGAAGCCGGCCGAGCTGGGCTGACAGCCGGCCCCGCCGCCTCCCCCGGCGCCCACCCCGCCCGCCCCCGGAGCCCCCCGGGAGCGGCCGCGGCGAGGAACAAAGTTAAAACGGCGGCAGTCGCGCACCTACCCGCTGTCTGTCATGTCTCCTCCGGGCGCGGGGTGCTAAGTGAGACACTGGCGGGGTGGGGAGAGCCAGAGGTGCGGGGAGGGACCGGGAGATGGGTGTTTGGTGAGCTCTTCCTTTCTCTCCCCCCTTCTTCCCACCCCTTTCCCCTTCTCGCTCTCTGTCTCTCAAGGACGAGGTGAAATCCCTTGGCTGGTCATGAGGCGGCTTCAGAGACAAACAACACAATGCGAGTGCAAATAACAAAAGGGAAGAAAAAAAAAAAAAAGAAAAGGAGAGGGAGAGGGAGACCGGGAACAATGGGGGAGGAGAGGCTCGCCGCGCCGCGCCTGGCCGCCGCCGGCACCCCGGCAGGCAGCAGGAGGAGGAGGAGGAGGAGGCGGAGGAGGAAGGCGATACGGTGACAGCGGGGAGGGGGCTGCGCGGGGAGTCCCCCCGGCACGGCGGGGCTGCCTCACACCATCCCCGACCTCCTCCCGCCGCCCGCCCCGCCGCGCACCGGGGCGGCCCTGCCTGGCGGCCACCGGTAAGTGCCGCGCCCGCCGCCCCCGCGCTCGGCCATCGCCGCCAGCACCATCCTCATCCTCGCCGGCCGCGGAGGGAGCGGGGGCGGGGCTGGCCGCCGGTACAGCCCGCGGTTCAAAGCGGCGGCGGCACCGAGCCCTCCCCGCCTGCCCCCCCTGCTCCGCCCGGCAACTTCTCCACCGAGCGGGGCTGCCGCGGGTCCCGGGCACAGCGCTCCCGAGTCCCTGCCCGAGCAGCGCTGCCCCCTCCCGCCCTTTCGCTGAGAGTAAACACGCCGCGAGTTGCGTGTCCGTGGGCGTGTGCGTGTCCGCCGGCACCTCCCGCACCGGCAGCCCGTGTCACCGCGCCGCGCTGCCGCACGGGCACGTGGATGCCCGCTGCATCCCCTCTCCTCAGCTCCCGCTTCACTCCCGGCACCCCCAGCCGGGCGCAGGAGCCCAGACGGAGGCAGAAGTTTGGGGTCCCTTCCCCTCCGCGCTCTCCCGCGGGGCCGAAGATGAGGCGGCGCGGCGTTCCAAGCCCACCGGTGTCCCCGCAGCCCCAGCGTTACCTCGGCGGCACCGCGGCTCCCCGCGCTGCTGCAGCCCCAGGGTCGGGCAGCCCCCGCCGTGTCCCGGTGCCCCGGGCAGGCGGGCGGGCAGCGAGCGCTCGTCCCCGCTCGGCTCTGCCCCGGCCCCGCGGGTCCCTCCTCGTCCCGCCGCCGCTCGGGGCAGCGCCGCCGAGTCCCGGGCTGGCGGGGAGCCGGCCGGCCCTGCCGGGGCTCCGTGCGTGGTGCGGGGGAGCTGCGCCTTCCTCCGCCGCTCTGCCCGTGCCCAGCGCGACGCTCGGAGCTCGTCCCGCTGCCCCGGGCGCGGGGGGACGGCGGGGCTGGAGGGTAGCGGGCCCGCCGCTGATAAAGTGACGCTCTCCGAGAACCGGGCTCGCCTCCCGCTCGCTCTCTCGCTTGTTTACTTACGGGGTCTTTTATTTTTAACGGAGCAGTTTGTACACGTGCTTTGCCGAAGCCGGCTGGACGGGGTTCGAGCCTGAGAATGGGAAACGCAGAAATCTGCGCCCTGAGCCAAATTGCTCAAAGAAGAGCAAGTTCGGTTATTATTCATCTCCACGAGGGAAGTCTTATCTTCTACAAATATTTGATACTGGGACAAGTCCAATAATTAACAAGAACAATCAAACAATTTCACTGCCTTCTTGGGGATTTAAAAAGTCATCATCTGGAATTCATGAACATTACAACCTTTTTTTTTTTTTTCCCCTTGCTTGGATATGTTACTGTATATGATCTTTTCTCTGTGTGTGTGTCCCTAAGTGATTTTACCCTTTCATGCAAAAAGATGCAAACCATTAACAGCACAGATAATATTCACAACTGCTGATTCAGTGAGACTTCAGACCTCTCCGTAGGAGTGGTGAGAGAGGGTGGTAACTCTGACGGGAAAAGGAGAAAAAAAGAAAAGAGCTGGAGGAATGTTTCTTTCTTGGCTTCCTCCCTACCTCTGTGGCAGGAACTCCCACGGGAGTCCTGTGGGTGGGATGGGAGCAGGGCAGATGGGAGCTTGGCCAGCTCTGTATGGGTGCAAGTATCAGCTCTCCAGCCAGCCCCATAACTCCTCATAGCAGAGGAAAAGCCAGGCTGGCAGAGGAATGGGGCTTCTGAGCTCTGCAGCAGCATTTCTGCAGAGCTGGGGTGCCAGGGAGGCAGCATGGCTCTCAGAGCCTGCAGTGAGCCAAGCAGCACAGACAGGGAGTGGACAGACAGAGGGCCACGGCCTGATTGTATCCAAAGAAACCCCAAACACTAAGCCAGCCTCAAACTTGCCTCTTCTGAATCAAATTCAGGCTTTTGAGAAGGTGCCACATGGGGGATGATGATGTTTGTCCCTGCACCATCCCTGTCACCAGCTGTGCCCAAGTTCTGCCTCTGGCTGTCAGAGCTACACCTCCTCAGCCCCCTCCTGCTGATGGCTGCTGACCCCCAGTGCTGCAGAGGCACTGGAACAGCTCAGACATGAGGCTTTGCTCTGTCTCAGGTCATCTCAGACCTGGGGACTGCAGCCAGACTTCCAGGGGTCAGCCTGACAGGCTTTGTGTGTCCTCCCCACATCCTCCAGAACTCTCCTCTATTCATTCCCTGCCCACACCTTTTTTTCTTTGCATGAGCACTGCCCCCCCCCTTTACTACTTGCTTTGTGCCAACTCCTCCTTACAATCATGATAAAGTTCCTTGCAGTTCAGCACTAGAAAGGAATAAGGGTGGCTGGGTCCAAAACTAATCTGGTGCAAAGAGAAAAAGCCAAATGCGGGTGCATTTTATTTAAGATCAAAAGCACAATGGTGTGAGATTGTATTATACTCTCCACAGGAGCTGTATTTTTCTAGTTCTACAATAGGATTAAGGTGTTCAGTGGAAAAGAGAATTACAAAAAAAAAAAAAAAAAGAAAGAAAGGAAGGAAAAAAGCCCCATTGGACTGCTAGCAGCTGCATTTGAGTTTGTCTAGAATAATGAGGATATTTCATTCCTCAAAGGCTCTAGCATCCTATTTCCAAATACTTTTTTAAACAATTGTGAACGCCAATAATAATTTAATTTTTACTATTTATTGCAAATAATTAATTCTGGGTGGTTTATCTATTTATTTATTTAGAGGAAGGATGTTGCCATTTCTGCATTGACTCATTTCAACATTTTCAGTCAACCAAATGCTTTTTAGTAGAACCTAAAGACATCTCCTTATTTAGCCCTGCATATCTGAGTGCACAGGATGTTGAATGTTAGCACACACGGGCTGGACACAGCTGGGAGCACAGCTTCAAGCCACTTTTCCACCCTGAATAACTGAAGAAAAGCACAAAAGAAAATTTTCAGTGCAACTTACCCAGTGAAAGGTAGGCTACTGGGTAAAAATTGCTAGCTATTTTAAATTTGCAATTTGCAAAGCTCTGGCTAGCTCTGTTTCCCAGCACCAGGGAAGCATGGCCTGAGCCTGGTGCTGTTCTAGTGCTCATGGAACATGGCTGTGTTGAAATGAAAGGTATCACACATCTTGACTCTGAGCAGTGTGCACCTAAAAATCAGTTTGTGAAAGTGTTTTATGCACAGCTCTACCTTGGTTCCCCCCATCCACCCCTGAACCTGCAAGTTAAAGTTTTATGTATGATTCTAAGGAAAAAAAAAAAAAATCTCTGCTCACACAGAGCTAATCTGTCTTTAGTTTTCCCTGGCTTTTTCCATTCACTGCCACTACTCACAAGCTACTTCTTGCCTCATCCTCCTAGAAAATTCATAGCTCCAGTTTTCTACTCCATTGAGTCTTGGCACACTCATTTTCACAAGAGCTGCAGTAAAATGCCACCTTTCTCACATGGAAATGCTTTGTTGCTACCTCTCAGAGATATAAATGACAGCATTGAACAGCAAAGCCTGAGTCCTATAAAACAACATTATCTTTGTGCCAGAGTAATCCAATTATTGAGGCTCTGAGATAACCTTAAAGCCATATCAAAATGAAGAAACCCCTTAGGAACTTACAAACATCTGTTTTCCTATCAGAGAGCATCAGCACAAGAACACCCTTCCGTGGTCCCAATCAGCCCAAGCAGCACTCTCATCTTCTACATTCAGCATGCCTTATCTGCTCCTCAGTAATAAAATCAGGGTGATGCTTGCACTGATTTCTGCCAGTAGGAAAAGCCTCTGTTGCTTAAATTAAAGCAATGTGGTTCTATGCAGCTCTTGTCTCTGTTCTCCCAGAGGCACTAGAGAATCCCATCTATAATATTTCAAAAAGACATTAAAATAACTTCCTAGGGAACATAAAACATGCTGCTGTTGTGTCCCTGAACAGGGCACTCTCTCCAGTTTCTCGTTAGCTGATTCCCGAAATTAAATGATAGAATCATGTTTCAACAGAGCAACTGGCAGTTTGGGTCCCACATTTAGGTCCTATTAACTAAATAAGGAATATATTTATTTTTAGTAGAAGGTGCATACAAAATCTAAAAGAAACAGGAAATGTTGATTAAATTAAATGTCAGTGTGGCGTTCTATAATTTAAACTACTGCAGGCACATGGAATGATAAAGAGAAAAGGAAGCCAGTTGAAAAAGTTAAGATACTTGCTTTGAGTCGTCCATGCTGAGCAAAAATTAAGTATTACAAGAATCTGTAAACAGCTTTCAGCTTCAATAATGGATTAAAGGCATGAGCCACAATCATCTATCATGCTACCAGTGGTAACCCATAGATTTCAATGAGATTACTCATATATATAAAAATAATCATAATCTATCAGGACATGCAGATGAATAAAGACAGTCACAAGGATGGATTTAAGAAGCAGGCTGGAACTTCATTAATACAATATTTTCACATGTCAAACAGTTAAGTGGGCCCAGCTCAGGGATTACGAAGCTACAATTTAGGGCAGATCTTCCCTAATCTCTCTTTTACAATGAGCTCACATCTGAAGCCCACCCCTCAACCCTTCCCCAGAAAATAGGAGGAGGACCTAAACCTCACAACACTTCTTTTAGGTTTGCTTCTTTCCTAGGCACAAATCCAGTGGCAAAGTTCCAGATTTATTTTTTAATTTCAGCCTTAGTCCACACCAAACATGAGCAAAAATAAAGCTTTCCATCATTCTAACATAAATTCTCATATATTCCATTTCCAAATCCAGCTTCTTATCCCATCCCTGACTTGGTGGTGCTACAGAGGCCATCAAAGCATTTAAGCCTCTCCAGCTCTGCCCTAGTAGAAGAACATGATACCAGAATTGACACCAGAATTCCCCACCAAGAGGCAGCATCCCAAAATCACAGATTATCCATTACAATACAGAAGAGCATTAAGTCCCAAACTTTAATTTCACTTTTATGCCTTCCAGAAGTGAGAGAATCCACCCAGGATGACAGCTGGAGGTCTCATGCATATATTCTGGCTGTCCCCTTTCTTTCTTGGCTGTTTACCCCACCACTGGGTTAATTAAAAGTGCTTTCCATGGAGCCTCCACGGGAGGAAGCCCTTGCAGGATGAGAAACCATGTGGTGATGCTTGCCTAGGTGTGGGCACCAGCAGGAATGTGTCTGGCATGGCTCAGTGAGGGTCACTCAGGACTAATTAATGAGGGCAGACCATTAGGATGATGCCTCAGGTTTTAGCTTTTATATTTTTCACATTCTGTGCTGCTTTAGTGTGTGGGTCTGAGCTTCACATTCAGTGTTGCTGAGCTCTCTGCACAGAGCAGGGAGACAAAACAATTCCTGCTCCAGCTGGGCACCAAGGACAAATGATCCAAATCTCAGGCCCAAGAGCACAAACAGCAGCACAAACAGAATGAAGAGAGAAAACCAAGAAGGATGGGACTTCATAACCTAAAGCTGGGACTGGACAATGAACTGCAAGATGCAAATGGAGCAGAACTGATCCCAGGGACAGACCCCGTGCCCAGTCGTGTCTTTTGGGGCCATTTTGGTTCATCTTGGGTGCAGCCCTGGCTGGGCTCTTGTGCTGCCCAAGGTGGATCCATGGAGGAGATGCTTTGAAGAAATCCCTGCTTTATTTTTTAACTCCATCCAGCCTCTGTTCCAGGTCAGCCTGTATATCAGGGGCAGTGCAGACGTGGAACTTCAGACCATGAAGGAATCCAGGTTGTGCACAGTGTGAACTTCAAACTCAAACCAAGGCTGCAGCAAAGTTTTCAGAGTGGTTTCCAAGAGTTTTGGGCACTCTATAAGGTGACAAAATATTGTGGCACAGACCTTTCCAAAAGGAAAGGTGTCTTTAATTTTTTACATCTAGCCACATTTTCTAAAACTGGTGATTGACTGAAAAAGGGAGGCAATCAAAATAATCTGCGACTTCTGAAAATAAAGGCCAGTTCCTGTGAGTAAGTTTTAGCAGGACTGAACAGTTAGTGTCTTATCAGTAGCACAGGAACAGGGATTTGTATATACTGTTTTATTAAGATCATTATCTCTGCAGTGCTCCTTAAATGAAAACAAAAGAAAAAAAATTGCCGTAAAAGGACAGAAAAAATGACTCACTTTTCCATCATTGCCAAAAGCCTCTAATTTTCAATATAATCAAGCTTTGTGCCACAAGATAGAGCTTTTTTTGTTGTTGTTGTTTAATAGATATTTAGGTGCAGTAATTATTATTAAAATAAATGTGGGGGGGAAATGGTGTGACCTTATTTAAAATTTAGCACATTACTGTAGGATTATTCTCCAGCATGTATGCAATAAACAGTAACCTCAAAAAAAGCAAACAAACACAACAAAATCAAACAGAATTAAGTAAAAAATGGCCAAATTTCTGACCAAAAAATATTCTTTCTTATAGGAAGTTTGTTCTCTGAATTTGTGATCATTGTTTGAAAAATCAGAGAGCATATACAATTTTTGCTACAGCATTTCTCATGCAAACCTGTTTTCTTGCACTACCATCTTTTGTGGAGTAACACAGCTCCTAATATCCTTAAATTACTATCATAAAAACAAAAAGGAGAGGAGGTTGCACTGCAATGAGATGTCGTTTGTGTTCGTAACAGGGCAATCACTGATTTAAAATTGGCATTGGAGCTCCTTTTGTGAAATGATTGCTGGGTTAGGAAAACAGCCCTTTCAACTGGCAACATGTGAATTTCTGAGGAAGGACTCAGGTTTGGCACCTGTTCTGCTCTGTGCTCACTGCTAGACCTGCACAAATTTCTGTGTGTGCATATTCTGTTGCTCTGGATGTATCCTACAGGAATGCTCATAAGATCACTGTCTGTAAGGCTCAAATAGATCTATATTTTACTTTTAAAGAAAAAAAAAAAGAAACAAAAAACAATGGCATATAAATAAAATTTTCATAAGAACTCAAAGCCTGTTTTATCTCATGCACCCTCTCACGTGGCTGCAGGTCTGCAGTGAAGGATAAGCAGTGCAAAATATTCTCTATTCTGCTTTTCCAGTGTGTGGGCATCCAGGCTGCTCACTACAAATGACTGCACCAGGTGAGAGGCAGGGAGAATCAGGCCCCAAAGATTTTCTGTACTGGATCAGATCACTGGTGCATTAAGTGTGTCACCTCACAGCTGGATGCTCCAAAATGAACCTGGCTGTCTGTGCAGTACTGTGGGAGCTGCTCTGGCACTCAGGCTGCATCCAGGAGAGGAGAGTGGGGTTTGCCTTTTATTTTCTCAGGGCATCTAGTCAGAGCTGCCCTTATTTGGGATCAAACTGTTCAGACTTCCTCGGCAGTTAAACAAGAGTATCTGACTCTGGTTGTGAAACAGGATGTAAGACAGGGCATTAGAAATTATAAATAATAGCAGGAGGGAAAACAACACAACAAACATTACTTTCTCACTGTTTTCACGTGCTTATCTGGTGTAAGAAAATAGTCTGCAACATAAAAAGCACAAAATCAGTATTCCATCATTTACATCAGGGTGTTTTACACTGCAGAGCTAATTTGTGGAACTTTGCAGCTTCATGTAATTGATTCATTTGAATCAGAAATGTGAGTTAATATTACATGAACAATAATTATATACAGTATTAGAAATTTCCAGATATCAGCAACACAAAGTAGCACAAATATATCAGCACACAAAGCTGTGCAAACCTTTCAGAGGTTTCAAATGCTGAACCCAGTGAGAATCAAATCTCAGCATATCAAGTCATAGGCACAAATATTCCTAAACCACTCCAACATGCTGATTTCAGCATCCAAAAAATCCAAAGCAGATGAGCAAAACTTCGCACAGATGCTGGATATATTGATCCTAGTTGTCACATATTCAAAACTATCCAAAAAGCAGTTACATACCTGCTATCTGACTGAAAGCCAATAGCACTTATAGGTGCCCCTAAATTGCTTCTCTGGAGCTCAGTTTCAGCCACCAAAAAACCCCAACAAAACCCACTAAGAAAATGCATGCGCCTACACTCACAAAAAAAAAAAAAAAAAAAAAAAAAAAAAAAAAAAAAAAAAAAAAAAAAAAAAAAAAAAAATTAAAAACAACCCAAAACCAAACAAACTACCCAGCCAAAACCCAAACACTTCTGCTGCAGGCTTACATGCTATTTTTTAAAAGAGTTTCATTTCAATAATATTTTTAAACATATGCCATGTGACTGGTGATCCAGCTTCCCCAATTCACACAGCAGAACATGAAAGCTCTCAGGAACAGGTGTCCCACCATCCATTCACTCTTAGTCATTCTGAAACATAAGACTTGGCTGCAAGTCTTCTGCCAAAAAATTAAGGTCATTCAGGAAAATATTTTTTAATCTTTCTTTTTCTTTTTTCTATTTTGATAGAACTGCCTCTCTTCAGACAAAATAAAGTAAGACATGAGTAAACCAATGATCTCTTTCCGCAAATGTTTGTGTGAAGAGCTGTTATTGATAAAGTTGAAGTTTCACTTGTAAAAAAAAGCTTTTCAGTGGGATTGGTTTGAGTGGGCTGATTTTCCTCTCTGGCCAGGTAACTGCAACACCTTTTGTGCTGCAGATGAGGAGCCCATGGGCTATGGCTGAGCAGCAGACAGCCCCAGGATGGGCTGGAATACAGGGAGAGCTCCTGGCAGGGAGACCTGAGGTTCAGCCTCCTGCTGGCACCAGGTTCAGGGCACTGCGCAAAGAGTCAGAGCAGGAAAGAGGGTCAGAAGAGAAGATGACATGCCACAAGAATAAAATCAAAACAGAAACAAGAAGTCAACTGGCACTCTGGGACCTGCAGAAAATTTTGTATTAGACAAATCAAAGAAAAAAAACCTCACTAAGAACCTGTCAGACCAATTAGAAGTCTCTGAATTAGTGGGTGTATGTGGTGGGGGGTGTTTGCATTTTTGTCTTTCAACTGACTTCAAAACAAACCAAAAAGTTTGGAAGGAAACAAAGGTCTCTAGTATGGGCTTTTGTTCAGAAAGAAATCTGCACTAAAACCCTATTGTATTCATCCTCCAAGCCAGGAGCAGGGCTGGTATTTGTAAATCCAGGGCAGGGATTAGAAGCCAGGCTTGCAGACAAAGAGCAAATCCAGGAGTTCACAGCAAGGACTCTCCAACTATAATATTCTTGAAGTCCTTCTCACCCAGACTCCAGCTGTTTATATCTAGAATTACCTTTTCTCTTGCATAAATTCAAACTGATACTTTCACAGTGAAGGCCTTGGTGCAGCTGATTAATAAATTTCCTTTTTGACTAAGGAGGTTTTCAAAAAGAAGAGTGACTGTGAGATAACTTAAATCCATGGGGAAGGAGGGAGAAGGGTCAGCATCAGGCATGGGACAAGAGGAACAGGCAGCAAGGAAGACACAAAGGAGTCCTGAAAAACATCACTCATCAAGCAGTGAGTTTTAACACTGCTTACTGTATATAGGCTGCTCCCAGACTTTTGGGACTTTTCAAGGCTTTCAGAATAATGAAATATTAGTCTTTGTTTTATAGCAGGGAAGAATGTTCTTACTCAGGAGCATCTATCATCTCCTGAAGCACTCCAGAGCTGGAGAAGCTATCTTTACTTATTTCAGCTCTCTTTGTTCACAGTTACAATCTATTTAGTGGCTGAATAGTTGAGATGGAATTAAAAACCAATCACCCTCCTACTCTCATGTTACCTTCCCCTACCAGCTGTTTACCCTCCTCACCCACTGTTTTCCTAAAAAGCAGCTTGCTGACAAGTGGCAGGATCCCCATTTGTGGTGCCACAACCAATCAGAGAGCAATGCACAGAGATGAATCTCATTTTTGAGTGATTTTTTTTTTATTTGTCATTTTTGAAATTTTGTCTTTTTTTTTTTTTTTTTTTGATACATTTACTCCTCAGAGGTGGTAAATGCAATGTTGCTTGTTACTGTGATTCACAAGCTCATCTCCCTCTTGGTGTAATCAATTCCCTGCTGATCAGTGCTCAGCTCACAGAAAACATGGATAAATGATACCAGCTTGTGTGTGTGTGGCAACAAGTGTGCAATGGAGCTGGAGCTCACCCTGCTCCATGCAGCATGTGAGCATCCTGTGACTGAAAATATGCTCCCTTGCATAATCCTGAGATTAGCAAAGTTCTAGTAAAGGATGTCAGACAGAAAAGGGAGAAGGAAAAACGCTTAAGGTAAATAAGAGGAAAACCCAGCCTAAGAAATGAACCAACAGGGTTCCTGCTCAGCTCCAGCTGCATCTCTCTGTATGAACTGGAGTGAGGCATCACAACTCCTCTGGCCTTAAAATCCCTTCTCTTAAACACAAGAACTGAAGTGGGTGGAGCTATTTGAAAGATCCTTGGCTGTTTGGATGATGAGTTGTGCCAGTGCCAATTGATGATAACCAACTTCTGACAGACAGAGGAAGGAAGGTCAGCAGATCATAAAATACGCCCTGCTCTAAGCGTGACACTCATGGAAAATGTCACTGGCTGGTAGTGATGATCACCGTAGCAGCTGTGCCTGGTGGGATGTGGCACTGCACAAAGCAACACCTGGAAGGTGCTGACTGGCCTTGCTCAGCTGTGCTCCTGGCTGCTGGCATGTTGGATGCTGAAAGGGGAGGGGTTTCCCAGACATCCCTCTGCAGGAAGGTGCCATGGGTGTTTTAAGAGTTGCAACTCCACAGCTGGTGTTAGCACTGCCTGGCAGGGTGACAGCTGCAGTTCCCATGTGCTTCTGTCTAAGAACTCACCCCACAGCCTTTGTGCAGCTGGGGGGTTTCTAGAGAGGATGGACAGTGTCTTCACTGACAGAGAACATGGATAAATGATACCAACTATAAGCTGAATCCCTGTGCCTTGTATTGAAGACTTGGGGCCAAAATGAAGTTTTTTGGTTTGGGATTTTACAAGGAAACCTATTACCAAAACTGTCATAGCAGCCTCCACTAAATCCAAAAGAGGAAGCAACATCTTACAGAATTTCAGGTGAATATTTGAATTGAATATCAAGCCTGAATACAGCTCTATGGGTTGCAGAGATCTCCTGCTGATTTTATTTCTAAAGACAAGACAGTTCACCCCCAGAGGTTCTTTTGCTTGTATAGAGAGAGAAAATAATCTCTCCTCAGATCGTCTCTCTGTCTGTCTGTAACCCATAGAGTTTGCACCAGCAGTCCTTTCATTTGTGTTGAACCCTATTTTGGGTTGGGAGCAGAGGGGAGGGAGGCAACCAAGAAAAAGCTGAAGATAAAGCCTCAGCTCATGCCCACAGAAGGGTTTTTCCAGATGGGGTGTCCCCTGTGCTCTCCCCAAACCTGCTGCCCTGACAATCCCCTCCTCAGGCTATGCCCAGGAGTTCAGGAGATGGTGACATGTGTGGGGACAGCTGGGTACCTGCCCAGGGCTCCCTGCAGCTGCACCAGCCCTGGGCAGCCTCCCCTGCACACCTGGCAGGGCACCAAAAAACCCATTTGAGTTTTAGCAAAGGTATTTGAGTCCTTAGCAAAGGTATTTCCCTCCCTGGTGGTGTTTTGAGTCCTTTCTCCGAGCCTTAGTGAGCTGGGCTTGGGAGCAGTCCAGGCAGCCCAGAAGATAAAGCAAAGCAGAAGTTCAAGCCCCAGGTTCACTGGGGTGCCAGGCCCCGGGTTCACTGGGTTGTCAGGCAGGCTCAGCACGTTCTCCCCCTCCCAAGGATGCCTTCCCTCCCAGCTCTGCCTTGTGGTTTTGCAGCAAGGTGGAACAGAGCAGATCCTCTATAAGCTGGTGGAAACCCAGCGTCCCTGAGCTCATTGTTAGGTGAGAAAGGAGTAGAGTGGAAAAGTCAAGAAAGGAATTTGTGTGTGTACCTAGCAGAGGCTCCAACCCACCCTTTGTGCGTGCATAAAGAACACCAGGTATTTACAGACAAAAGTAACGAAATCTACAAGGGTGTTTAAACTCTGCCTTTTAATTCTGGTTTCTTTACGAGCTGAAGTGTTTGTGGTTTGAAATCCACATTATCACAACTGTCTTGGTCTCAGTGATCCCCTTCCTGAAGCAAGTTACTTGTTGCAGAAGTAAATTACTTCATATCATTTTCTTAGAAGATCATTAAAAGAATTTCTCATAGCATTCGGGTTGCCAGTTTGAACTGGGTGGCAAACAAGAGGTGGCAAACTAATTAGCACCTCAGAAATATAACAGATTAAAAGTGAGTATTTCTGTCTCGTTTTGAACCCGCTCAAATACAATGGATCTGTAAATTCAGCTCAGAAGCTGTTGGGGCTGAACTCTGCTCAGAAGAAATTATGTTCAGAGAAGACAGAAAGCATTACAATGAAAAATAAAGCACAAGACAGAACTGAAATCTGATAGGATGAAATATCTAAAAGATTACATGGAAACTAAACAGAAATAGAAATGCTTTTATTAAAAGAAAAGTGAAATAACAACACCAACACAAGAAAAAGAAAACCCCAACTTTACAGCAGCCCAAACTGATGGAAGCCCTATTTCTATACCTACCATAAAGTTTAGTTTTCCTAGAGAATAGGCTACTTCAATTGTCATTGTAGAAAGGAGAGCCTCTCTATTCCGCTGCAAAAAGTGGCAAGCCACGTGAATTCCTTTCTCCCAGTAAGTAATTCACAATGGCAGAAAAATTCTGAAAAGCAGTTATTGGGCAGCATTGGTGCTGCACAAAGTGCCAGGGATATGGTGAGGGCCCATATGTCTGCAGATCCCCCCAGCACAGGCACATCCACAAGACGTGGGAGGTGGAAAAAGCAAAGCTGAGTGCAGTCCACACCAGCACCCTTAAATCTTAGAGCCACAAGTGTTTATACATCTGCTAGTGAAGATTAGACTGTCCAGATCATTAAAATTCAATGCATAAGTAGAAATACTTAAAATACAAAAGAAAAAAAACTTTATATAGCAATTTCCCCCCCTCCCTCTGAGCTGGTTTCCCTGTCAGTGTAACTCTGCCAGCTTTAATGCCTGTTATTTTTAATTTGCTGCACAAGAGGAAAGGCAATCAGGGAAGTTCATGTGCTCACATACTCTCCTCCACATGCGTGCATCGATGGATATCATACATAATTTCTCAAAGTAAATATGTGGCGATTAATTTAATAAAAGAAATAATTGCAAACAGCATACGGGGTCATGGGTGACAAATCTAATCATTTACTGAGAGTAATATATGCAGAAATAAACAAGATATAGCTTATAAGCAATGTGTGGGAAGTTAGCTATGATTCAGGCAAGCGTTTGGATTTCTTGTTTGTGGACAGAAGGTTGCAAATTTAACCACTTAACAGACACCTCTCTAATTTCCTGGTAATTAATGATTTTTGTAATGATTATTAAGGCCTCCAGCCCCAGTACTGTCAGCTCATTATTGTATTTGTGAATTAACTGTAGCAGTTAAAAATATAGGTGGACAAGAAGCAGCTCCATCTTATCCTGGGCTGTTGCAGCACTCTGAACTAGAACATGTAACCCCTCTAGTGGAAACTGGGAAAAATGGCAAAGTGACTCCAAAGAATTGCCCACGGAAAGACACGGGCATCCCCAGTTCCTCCGAGATCAATAAATGAAAATTCCCTTGCTCCTGCATCCCTTCAGATGCCCTGGGCTCAGAAAAGTGCAGCGTCACTGATGTTTCACTGCAGGATGCAGGAAAAGTGCTGGCAATAGAAGGGGGTGAAATGAAGGAAATAAGGTTTGGGCCAAGCATCCTGTTTCACTCCAATGAGAACACAATTAAGCTGAGCCACCCTGAGAAGTTTCCTTTCAATAAACAGCCCCGTCAGTTTCAAAGTCCTTTGGAATATGGGTGCTGAAACAGTGCAATCAGCAGAGAAAAAAGGATTAGGGTGTAACTTAGGGTATAAACTTAGGGTACCCTCATTTCTTCTGACGCACCTTTGGGTGGCATGCATTCCCACTGCAGCGAAAGGGACTGTTGAGTTATTTGAATGGTCTCATTTTCCTCCACAAATGGGAATGGACTGAAACTTGTTATTGGTGCACAGGACTGTGGTTGCATGGTCTGAGCACAGAGCTCTGAGCCCCACAGTCCTGAGCTAGCCAGGACCTCTGGCCTCATTCCAGCCATTGGCTTTCTCCCATCTCAGCTTCCCCACTTTCAAACTAGTGAAAATACTTAACCCTGAGCTCCTCAAAGCTGAAATGTACACTCAGCAGCAAAAGAAAGTTATTACATCTATATACACAGCATGAGTGTGTAAGCACACAGCACCTGGCTTCCCAAAATCCCCATCTTCACACACAGACAAAAACCACCCTAGACACACCAAGCACATCGTTGTGTGCTCCTTGTCCTCATCAGGAATTCTTGTATTGCAAAGACAGCCACTCTTTCATCACTACATCATCTCCATATCAAAATGAAAAGAGTCAATAACTCTTTAGACATGCTACCAAAAGGTCACTGACCTGAGGTCGTCTGTGTTGGGGTGAGAGCAGAAAATACTTTTTGTTCGTTAAGCAGAGTGATAACTGTGAAAGAAAAGCTTAAATAAAGTCTTCTCTGTAAAGTAAGGTTAATCATGTTGTGCCTGTGCACAACTCAAGTGAAGTTAGAATCAGGTGGTGGATAGGCAATGCCACAAATTTGTCACAACAGGATAATTAACTTTCCTTCTTAAATAACTGTCCTTCAGGGGGAAACTGAAGCCCCCTCACAGCCAA
Organism: Agelaius tricolor; assembly: GCF_023055355.1. Classification (NCBI taxonomy): domain Eukaryota; kingdom Metazoa; phylum Chordata; class Aves; order Passeriformes; family Icteridae; genus Agelaius; species Agelaius tricolor. The sequence goes on from NW_027269332.1 coordinate 1,271,573, forward strand.
GCTCAAGTCTCCATGCAGGTCTTTTAGGCTCTTCCTATTCCCTTTGCTTAGCAGTCTGGACTTGCTGAATTTAAGAGTGGAATGATAGATCCCTATTGCAAATGCAAATAGCAATTTGCTGTGCTGCCCTGGAGTGGGACAGTGCTGACAGGAGGAGCAGGGACAGCTCTCCTTGTCCACTTTTGCAAAATTGAGGAGAAGCAGAAAACAATTATTTCTGTGACTCTGTCTTGGACTCTTTTTCCCCCCTTTCTTCCCATGAAAACTGAGGACAGCTTTTTCTCATTTTAGAGGATTAATATCAACCATTAAGATGGTAGCTGAATATACATAATTATATATTTTTTCACTCAGCATATACTCAAAACTCTCTATTGATTTAAAGACTTTTCAAGTGCTGCTTGCACATGTATCACCATTCTGTGATACAGGAGTATTAATCACATACTTTTTTTTTCATTTAAATGTTAATGTGTACAGGTAATTTTCCATCTGCAGAAAATATGGTAAAAGCATAAGTGTTGAGCACTCGTCAGATGCTAGAAAGTGTCATGCCAGATTCTAGAAAAGCTTCTCGGAACCGACACAGCTGGTCAGGAAATACCCCTGTCTGCAATCCAGGCTTGGTTAGATTTTTAAAAAGGGGCTTTTAAGGGGTTTCATTTTAATATTTTAATGCCAGCAGATTGTGGTGCCTTACAGTAATCAATCCTTATAAGTGATTAATTCCGAGGATGCGCTAAAGGGTGTGCTGCTATATAAAAAGAAAAGGGGATTTTACCCGGTTATTATTTGCATAATGATTGAGGACTCCCCTCAGTTGAGTGCTGGCTAATTTGCAAGACAAAAACTGAATGCTCACTTTCAACGTGCACCTAGTTAAGTCCTAGTGGAAACTCAGACCGAGACTTCTCCTTGCATGTTTGCATACAGCTGAAACCCGCACCTTCAGAGGATTTTAAAGCGCTACTACCGAGATTTTCAAATCACCCTGTGAAATTGAACGGGATTTTCACAAGCGACCCTCTAGTCTATTTTGAGAAATCGAGAGCAAGTGCAGGTGCAAACAAAGATACTAATGCAAGTTCTAACTCAAAGCTTAAGAGCCGATATACAATAATTAGAAGCCATAAATCAAGTAGGTGTTATCCGGTGTTTTCGTGTTAGCAAAAAGGAGAACTGCAGGATTCCCGAATAACTGAGCGCACAAGAGGACAGCGCTGTTCCTCGCCCGCATTAAAACAGAACTAATCACATAGGAAACGACCACTTGATCCTAACAGCACATCCTTGCTCGGTGCTCTGGAAAGGATCAAAACAGCAGGGCGGTGCTCAGTCTCTCTCAAGGAATTCCTCAAGGCTCGGGGCTGGCACCTGCCTGCAGAAAATCCCCGGGGTTAAACACCCGGCACTGTCCCGCTTGTACACAGCACAAGTGAAATTATTATTAAATATTATTATATTTTCGTACCCAGGTGCGTTTTTAGCACGAGCAGGGTCCCCACGTTTCCCACCGCTGTCTTTAGCTCGATCTTGGCAGGTTTTACAGTCAGAAGCGCAGCTCTGCCCGCCGGGCATTACCCAAGAATGTCCTTTAGCAGCCCGGCTCCAGCGCTGCTTTAGGGACCTTTCGGCGGGCAGCTGACCGCAATTTACAGCCTGCCCAGTTCTCCTTTCCGAGCACACGAGCACCTGTAAATGTCGGGGCAGAGCAGCCCTCGTTAACCATTCCGGTGCTGGGGCAGCCTGCGGGCACACAGCGCACCGGCACTCCCTGTCTGCCACTAAAACACACCTGGGCTGAACAAGGCTCCTGGAGCTGAAGGGTTTGCAGGAATTCTCTACAATCTGCCTCTCCATCTTTCTGTAAAGCCCCAAAAATCTGCCCAAGTGTCACGCTGCAAGAAGTTACCTGTAGGGACTTGATCAGAAGAGTCCCACCAAAAGCTTTAGTTTGATTGAGATATACTTAGCCGGAAAAAAATCCCCAGGCCTTGGATATTTTCACCAACTTCCACCTCTTTCTAAACAATATTCTTCCTGTGAAAGTAGCCAGCCAACAATCCCTGCAAAATGAACATTTTCTAATTGGATTTAGTGAAGTCAGGACTGCGTATTGATGATGTGCTCAATAAACTGCTTTAACCTGGGACCTTTAGCATTGCCCTGCTCCATCCCAGAACAGCTAACCCATGACTTCCCTAGCTGCGCATGCAGAGATTTGATTGAAAATACAGAAATGTAAATGTAACAGCTTCCCACACCATTGCTGCAGTGTTTTGGATGTGCAGCATGGGATGCCATCATGGGCCACAGCTCCCAGGGTTTGCTCAGGGAGCCCATTCTGTCACTGCTCCAGAGGGACAGGACACTTTGCTCTGAGCTGAGGTCCCCAGACATCTGGAAGTTTGCTGGGTTTGAGTTAACTGAGAACTTAACTCTGTAGTGGTGTTAATTTTCTTCATAGTGGCTGGTGTGGGACTGTGGCTTGGAATTGTGCAGGAAGCAATGTTGGTAGCACAGGGATGTTTCAGTTCTTGTTCACACAGAGCCAAGGCCCCTCACCCACCAGTGGGGGGCTGGGGGTGCGCAGGGGGTTGGGAGGGGACACAGCCAGGACAGCTGACCCCAATTTACCAATTGGCCCAGACCATATGGATCGTGCTCCGCCTGTAAAGCTGGGGAAGAAGGAGAAGAGGGGGATGTTTGCAGTGGTGGTGTTTGTCTTCCCAACTCACTGCCGCAAGTGATCGAGCCCTGCTGTCCTGGAGAGTGCTGAACACCTGCCTGTCCATGGAAAGCAGGGAATTAATTCCTTCTTTTGCTTTGTTTGTTTTTTACCTATTCAGCTTTTGCTTTACCTATTAAACTTTTTCTATCCAAACTTGAGAGTTTTCTCGCTTTGACCCTTCCCATTTTCTTCCTCCTCCCTCAGAGGACAGGGAGTGAGGGGCTGTGCAGAACTTAGTTGCCATCTGGGGTTAAACCACGACAGCACATGAAACATTTCACTTTACTGCATGGGATAATGTCTCTCTCTAGTGGCTAGGTACAGTCACTATAGCCACATGCTTTACTTGCATTTTGGATGGCATTCCTAGTTAAACAATCACTGCCATACTCAAATCCTGTGCTAAAGGTCCCAGGTTAAAGCAGTTTATTGAGCACATCACCAATATGTAATCCTGACTTCACTAAATCCAATTAGAAAATGTTCATTTTGCAGGGCTTGTTAGCTGGTTACTTTCACAAAAAGAATATTGCTTAGAAAGAGGTGGAAGTTGGTGAAAATATCCAAGGCCTGGGAATTAGTTTCTGGCTAAGTATATCTCAACCAAAAGAAAGCTTTTGGCACTGTTTGTCTTGGGACACTTCTGAAATCCCAAGGATATACAATATTTACAGGGAGGTGAGAATAACCTTTTCCCTCAGCTCCTAATGTATTTCAACTTCTTATTCTCCTAAAAGCTAATAGAACATTTAAGTGGGGGAAATCCTAATAAAAAAGGGTGATGTTTGAGTGTTAAAAGGCTGCTAACTTGATAAGGTTCTCCCTTCCACTTGCTCACAAGCAATAATTCAGTTCAAGTGGTCAGCGACCAAAGGCCAGATTTTTAGAGGTAATTAGATGGAAAAAAGAGAATAACAATGCACCTAGAAGGAATTTCTGAAATAGAAATTTTCTATTGTGCATATGGAGAAATTCTCATTGAATGCCTGCCCTTATATAGACCCAACTTTCTCTAAACAATAACTGACCTTCACCCTTACGGATATGCAAGAGCTGTTTGGTAAAAATAAATTAGGAATTTCCGTCCAGCCTTTAGTGTCCCACCAGCACCAGGGTTGTTGGTGTTGTTTGGGGTAGGAACTCGTTACAGCAAAGCACCAAGGGGAGGTCCCTGCAGCCACTGTCCAGGTTATGTGCTTTACTGAAAGATTTCCACCTCTGAGCCTGCCTGTCTTCAATGAGAGTCACTAAATCTCATGACTGAAAAACCTCTTGATGGTTTTTTTAGCACACTTGACCAGTTATACCAGTGGGAAATGGAAATCCTTTGTGGATGTCTTGCTGATGCCTTGAGAAGGCTGCCCTAGAGCAGAGGCTGGGCAGAGCTCCAGAATAAAGCAGGGATTTATTCAAAGGATCTCCTCCATGGATCCACCTTGGGCAGCACAAGAGCCCAGCCAGGGCTGCCCCCAAGATGAACCAAAATGGCCCCAAAATGCACGAGTGCTCCCGGGGTCTCTCCCTTTGATCAGTTCTGCTCCATTTGCATCTTGCAGTTCATTGTCCCATTCCAGCTTTAGCCCCTGCAGTCCCACCCTGCTTGTTTTTCTCTCTTCAGCCCACGGTGTTTGTGCTCTTGGGCCTGAGATTTGGATCATTTGTCTTTGGTGCCCAGCTGGAGCAGGAATTGTTTTGTGTCCCTGCTCTGTGCAGAGTGCTCATTACCATCCCCTGATGTGAAGCTCAGAACTACACACTAAAGCAGCAGAGAATCTGAAAAATAAAAAGCTAAAACCTGGGGCATCATTCCCAACCCAGTGCAACTTTGCTGCAGCCAATGGGAGAAACGGGAATTGCAGGAGAGAAATAAATCCTGCATCAGGAGATGTGTTCTGGTGCTAACAAATAAACCACTGCTTTTGCATGTGGCTAAGCCAAGAAGGGAAACTTTGGGATGGGGAACAGCAGGGAAAGCACTTCCACCAGATTACAAACAAGACATTAATTGGGGATGGGAAAATAATATCCTCATATTCTCCCAGGGCTGCCAAAAAAATCTGTGGCAGAAAAACAAGATCTGAGATTTCTTTCCAGTTTTCTAGTCCCATTCTGCATTTTCTAGACCATACCATTTTCTGCTTAGGACAAAACAGACCAAACAAAAAACCTCAAACAAATGAGGTCCTCATCAGGGATGAGCTCTGGGACTGATGTTTTAATATTAACACCTAGATTGCTGTATCCTGGCAGGTATTTATTACTGCATTTATTGGGGGCAAACAAAGGTTTTGCCTGTAAACCCAGTGAAATGGCAGAATCTGAACTTCTGCAATTGCCTGAGGAGTTATCACATGCAGGGCAGGTTGCTGGCCCTTCTCCCAGGACCGGGAGACAAACGGCCCTGACACAGGAAGGACCAGGCTGTCCTCTGCTGTGGCAGGACAGTGTCTGCACCCAGAGGACACCAGGAATCCCTGCCTGGCACTGCCAGGGGTCTGTGCCACTCTGGGTGAGCCCTGCTGCAGCTAATGGCACATTTCAGCAGGGAATGAGGCCTGGGAATTGCAGCTGTGCATGAATATTGATAATAGCTGCTGTGCTTTCCATCTCCCCTCCCAGGAGGGGTGAAGTGCTTTCTCAGCAAGGGTGAGACAGTGCTTCTAGGGAGGCAGGAAAGGGAAAATTGTCTCCCGTTTCTGCTGCCTCAGGGCTCGCTACTGCTTCTACAAAAACAAGTGGTGAAGCTGCCATTTCCTTGGGAGGAGGCAGGATCAGACCCTCATTTTCCTGCCAGACAACACACCCTCATAATTATGTATTCACACCATATTTTGATAATGGTTCCTTACAGACTAATTAATAGGAATGCTTAAGAAGTCTAGTTTTAATATGTTGGTACTGAAGGAGAGGCTGCAGTCCTGTGGGAGGCTATCCCTATTTCCCACTGATGAGTTCCTTAAATCTTAATGCCTGAGAAGAGAGGGGAGCACATGAATCTACAGAGCCAGATACAAATGCTTCTTTTACAGGATGGATTTTATACAATTAAAAATCCGTTTTCTTGGGAGCAGTGGCAAGGATTATTTTTAGTTTCTAATAGATGTGTCTCTGTTTGAGGTCTAATAGAACATGCAAACTCTGAAGCTTTTCCTGCCATCTAGAGGTGTGGATTCTCTGGTGACTCACTCAGTGAGTTGCCTTGGTGGCACGTCTCTCACCACAGCACTAACAGGGGCTTTTTCTTCTCCCCAGCCAGCAGTTTTCATGAACATTGCAGAGACTTAGCAACTTTGAAAACACTGCCTTTCTTGATGGCGAGCACAAAAGTTTCTGGGGAACGGTGGGCAAACAGAGATCAATTACCAGGTGAGACCTATTTCCTTATGAAAGTGGTTGTAGAGCAAAAACTGTTGTAAAATGAAAATATCCCCTTTCTTAAAACAAACAAACAAACAAACAAACAAAACAAAACAAAAAGCCCAACAACAGCAAGAGCAATGGCAATGGAAATCAGAGCTAATGATCTGACTCACAGGGGTCTCATGTTAGCAGGAACTGACTCACTGCATTTCCAAGAAATTGTCTGATGCTGTTTTATCTGCCCTTGGTGTCCTGGGAGCAAGGGAGACAGCAGCAGCTTCCCCATGCACAGACCATGGTGACAGCTCTGCCCTGGCCCAGGGAAGGAACTGCCCTTGGCTTTTTGCATGCCTGACGTACAAAATCCCTGCCCTGAACACAGATTGCCATGAGATAAAGTCTGTTGTGAGTCCTGGGGGTTACCACCAGGATCTGATCAGTTCAAGGATAGCTGTGACCGCCTGAACAGTTCAGATCAGAGTTTCTCCTTCTGGTCACAGAGGTTTCTGCTTCCTGCCACAGGGGAAACAACCACTGCAGCTCAGGTTTTATTGTTTTCACCACGTGGGCACCTCTGAGCTGTAAATAAGAGGTGCACAGGACTGGCACATGTCCCTGTCCCAGCACACTGCAGCTGAGGGCTGGAGCAGAGCAGGGCAGCTCTGCCAGTGAGGTGCCCATGCACCATGGCCATCATGCCCCGGTACTGCTTCCCTCCTTCCAGGAGAGCCACAGCACAAGGACCAGCCTCATCCAGAATAACAGTGCCAAAAGTCTGCAAAAAGCTGGATCCTGGAGTGGAGGGATCATTATTCCTGATCCCTCTTCCTCTCAGTGCAGCCCAAGTCATGCTTAGTCATTTTTCCCAGCCCATTTTGCCATCTGCTGCTCTGTCCTTTGCAGCAGCTGACAACAGTGCAAGGACATGAGAGCTTCCATGTGATGGCTGTTTAAAAACAAACACACATTGTGCTCTGCTGCCAAATATTTGTGTTACTGAAGAGGACAGAAGCCTTGGCTATGGCTGAGAATCTATTGTTTGAGGTGTGATAGGAGAGAACAAAAGGATGGCACCTAATTAATAATAAAACAAAAGCCTAAATATAACTCCAAAGACAAAAGATGAAGGAGTAGAACAACACAAGGAGGCAACATATTTAGCTTTATAAACAAAGCAGAAGTCACCTAAGCAGAGTTAAATCTTTTTGCAGCTATCACCACCAAGAATGGTTTTAATCTAGAGCTGGAGAAAGATAACTTGTAAAACCATGTAAAGAATGTTCCCTGGGAGCTCAGGAGGGTTCCTGTGGGACCACAGAGAAAAGACAGAATAAAGGTGGTGGCATTGTGGGCTGAGCAGTGCAAAAATCCACCTCTCTGGCTGTAGTTGTATGGCAGCTCCACTGCAGCCAAGCAAAGCCCTTGGATCCCTCATCTGCCACTCTGGGAAGGCAGGCAGCACCCAGAAAGTGCCACCTCTGCTGCTGCATTCAGCTCACCTGGGCAGGCAGTGGGCACTAACTCAGCAGCCCCCAGAGAAAGGGGAAGTGTCAAGTGAAAGTGGGAAATTAACTACTTTTCTCACCTCTCAAGGTAATCCTGGCAGATCAAAGCTGAAGCACAACAGAAGGCAGCTCAAGGAAATTTAAACTCCTTTACTACTTATCCTCTACTTCTGCTGCTGAGATCTGGGTGGCTGGCAGAGAATTCCCATGAACACCACTTCCCTTTGAAATGTGTGCCCTTAGTTAATCTGAGGGAGCCCAGATCTGCAGACATTCTTAAAAGGTCCATCTTTTGAAGGGATATCTTTAGAAGGGCAATGCTGCCTGAAAAAAATGAAAGCTAATACAGAAATAAACCTTCCTTCAGGTTTTGCTGAATGATCTTCTGACTAACACAGGTGGTCCAATTTCCAGCTCTACCACCAGTTTCCCACATGCTTTAAGCCAAGTATAATTTTTGTTCATATGTTCCCTTTTATATCTAATTATATAATCTATATTAAATTATTTACTATGTTGCATCTATAGGATGTGCTTTATCCATGTATTATACATGGATAAATACATTATCATGTATTTCATATCTATGTTATACTACATTCATCTCACCCACTGCCTTACCTATGCAGCCCATCATTTCAAAAGGGTGAATTTCATAACAAAGCCCTTACCATTACAGGTTATTAATTTAGTTTGCTCTGGAATTGCCACTAAAAATGACAGCAGCTGCTCCTGGCTCTGTGCTGTGCCATGCCTCAAATCCTCCCCTATAACACAGAACATTTAATCTCTGTGAGCTGTGTGGTAAAGAAGAGGTATCCCTGACTAATTCTCCTTCTTTTTCCCCAAAACAGATCCCAGCTCCACACAACTGACCCCCTCAGCCTTTTTAACCCATAGCTATCCTGTCAGGATTAGCCTGTTCAAAAGGAGGTCCAACCAGCAGAATTTGGAGCTGCTGTGTGACACAGGAGCACAGCTGCCAGGTTATTCCTTTTATCTCCCCCAAAAACCTGCCTGGCCTCAGAACAGGTGACTGCAAACGAGCAACTGCCAGAGCCCAAGCCAGAATACATAAAAATGGTAGGGATTCTGCATTTTGCCTTTTGTTCTGGTAGATTTTATGCATGCCTAGGAGCAATGAGCATGCATGAGGTACCCATTTGGGGTTGACAAGGCATAGAACAATCAATCATAAATAAAGTGATTTTTTTTTCCCCAAAAAAGTGGAGGGAACCTGGCTTTTTTGCTTCATTCAGCTTGCACCTACTTTATGTGACAAAGAACATTTCTGTCAGAGTTAGCTACAGCCATCACACTGGTGTGTCCACCTAACCAACAAACCAAATAAGACCAGGACAACTGTCCTACACCTAACAAACAAAAAAATCAATTTGAAAATCAAATCAATCAAGAATTCTGTGGGAGACACAATGAAGTGTCACACTAAATAATTCATTTTACCTATAGCTGTGTCTAAGGATGGGCTACATTTTCGGTAAATGCTGATCTAAATATCTTAAAAGCCTGTTGTATAAATATTTTTTTTCTTCTGATGTTCTTTTTCTTCTAGCAGACAGATATATTATTATACAAATAATTTTATGTATTTATACAAATTATAAAAATAATTTTATATTTGCTTATAAAAATCAAAAGTGCTTTTTTTGTTTCAGAGCTGAAAATTCAGATTTTCATTTCAGCTGCACTTGTACCTTGTGTACTGGCATTTTGCTGTCTGTGACATCTCAAACAATCATATGTCCTCTCTGTCCCACAGAAATTAAATCCAATATCCTCCTGCTGTTGAGGATGTGGGAAATGAGGCAGTAGAATGGAAGGCCTTTGTTTCTGGAAGCATTCTGTGCATTGGATGTGTGCTCCTGGTATGTCCTGGAGCCTCACTGGGTTAGGTGAGTCACCCAGAAAACATGTGCTCCAACAGCCTGCAAGATGGAACTTGTGTGAGGACACAAGGAAAATAAGTGTCAGTGTGGGGAATGGATTTCATTCTTTCCTGCTTTAATCATCCATGACATTTTCTGAATACTCCTTTGTTCTGTGCAATGTAAATAATGACACAGCCATTTTTCAGATGTGCTGTATAATGTGACCAGCTCCTTAAAATACTGGATATGGTGCCTTAGTATCCATTACATCTCCTTGGCAAGGGGTTCAAGAACAGATGCACAACTTTCTTTGGGTCTGCAGAATCTCTGTTTACCTCTGCAGCTTTTTTTTTTTCCCCAAAAAACTTCAGTAAAATTAAATTGTGGGGAAAAAAGTTAAATGCTAAAATGTTAATGAACAGTAAAATTTTAAAGTAAAAGTCTGAACCTGGAGAAAAATAAATTCACAGAAAAGCTGATTTCAGATTTAAATGTCCAAAATAATGCATTATTGAAGACAAATGTAACTCTTCCCTTTTTTTTTCTTTTACAGTTTGAATTATTATTCTGTTCTTGGCAGCAAAGACACTGTTCTGTGACCAACACCTTCCCCTTGAGAGCTACACAGCCAAACCTCTGGATACACAAATCAGTTTAATCTTTGTAATGTCTCTCCGCGCTGAATTCTCCAGGTTCAGTGTAATTGTTAGTGTTCAGACAGTTCTTTGAAGCTCTTGTCATGGCCCAAATTGTTTGGAAGGAGCATGAATTGGTTCACTGGTTCAGGCTGAAGGAGACTCTCAGGAATCCTCTGGAGGCTCTTTTTCTCAAGAGCTATTGACAAACACTTTGGACAGAATTCTGTCCTGCAGTCATCCCATGAATTCCTGTTGTTCTGCTGAACATGGTGTGCTCTGAAAGGAAGCCATTGCATCCTGAAGGACAGAGCCACAGTTCTAGCAGGCAGCCCTGACCTTGGCATCCCATAGTACTCAGTGCTGTGCCATTTCTATGTAATTCTTTAACATGGAGCTGTGGGAAATTGCTGCTGATGTTGCATTTCATGTTATTTTGGCACTGACCATGCCTGTGGAGTCTAAATGTGATGCAACCTTTGTACCAAATCTCCTGCATTGCAACATGAGCATATCAGCAGTCCACAGACATGGAAGGGGAATTTCTTCATTCATGGTGTCTAAACAAGAGCCCCAGCATCCTTGGACAGAAGGCTAAAATTCAGCTGGCTCTTATTCACCCTTTAAATCTTGAGGTTAACACATCCCTACAAACCCTGTGGGGATCCCTCCCTGGTAAACACACTCACATGGGATTTCCATATTTCATAGTGTATTCTCTTTCACTTACACCATATTCAGCACATATTACATCTATGAAATATATAAAATGCTATGCTATATAAAATATATAAAATACTGTGATATATAAAATATATGAAATACCAATGATATATAAAATACTATGGATCCACTTGTACTATACACCATCAAAAAGTTTTTCCTGCAATAGTCACTTCAGAAATTTTCTGCCAGCTCTGTCACGCTGAACACACACATGCACACTCCTAAAGCAACCAGCCCCTTTGATTTTGGGAACAGATTTCTCTCTCCACGGGGTTAGAGTCCCAGATAAAAAGGTCTGGAGAGATATGTAGGGATATAATGGAATCAAAATCCAGTCCATCAACTTGCTCAAGAGAAGATCAATACCAAAAGATTAGGAAGCTGGATTTGTCCAATACTGTCACTACAAAGCAAAGCTGGACCCACTTGGTTGCTCTAATATGAGAAAAGGTGCAGGTAGAAGCATATTTATCCTGCTAATGTTGAGCAAGAAGGAAGCTGGGCAGTGCAACAGTCACTTTTTCATTTGGAAAAGCATAAAGAGCAAATGAGACATGGAGAGAAGTAGCAGAAAGAGTAGGGACCACTACTACTACCAGCTCCTTAGAGACACAGAAATGTAGGAACAGCAGGGGAAGCACAGGGCTTCAAGAGTGCCCTGAGGAGAGAGACAGCAAATGCTGGAACTGAGGCAGTGGCGGGTGCCCTGAGGACACAAAGAACGTGAACATTTCATTCAGGTAAATAGAGGCTGTGAAAAAACACAGAGAGCTGCCCTTCCCACTTTTCATGTCTTCCCTTACTCATTCAGGCTGTAATCTTAGATGCAAACAGTGTGTTTCTATGCAGTGAAACCCCTGCTTTAAAAAGTTGTGCAGCTGTCTTTGGAAACACACTGGGCACTCCTACACCAGCCCAGTGATCGTGGTGCACAGATTCCCAAGGACACACAGGGCAGGGTGGAGGCTGGTGTGGCTCCACCCTCCCCTTCTGTGTGTCACACAATGGCCTGGGTTCAGAGAGACCTTAAAAACCATCTCCTTCCAACCTCCTTCCATTACACCAGAGTGCTCGGACCCCCATCCAGCCTGGCCTTGGGCACTGCCAGGAATCCAGGGGCAGTCACCACTGCTCTGGGCACCCTGTGCCAGGGCATCACCTTCCTCCAGCAAAGAATTTCTCCCTTATATCTAATTTAAACCCACTCTCTAAGTCTAAAGCCATTCCCCCTTGTCACTCCTGTAAAGGGTCCACTCCATCCTTCTTGTAGACTCCACAATGAGGTCACCCCAAAGCTTTTCTTCTCCAGGCTGAACAATCCCAATTCTCCCAGCCTTTCCTCCCAGCAGAGCTGCTCCATCCCTCTGTGTCCCTCCTCTGGGCTGGCTCCAGCCGCTCCAGCTGTGCTGTGCTGGGGCAGCTCCCATGTGGGGTCTCAGAAGAGTGGGGCAGAACCCTCCCCATGGAGTGTGGGTGAGCCCTCACTCCACTGCACACCACCATGGTTTTAAACAGCCTTTTTCTGTGTTAGAGGACAAGTTTTCTTGTTTCATACACCCAATCTCAATACCAATCTCCAAGGCAGAGCTGGGATCCCTCCCTTTCTGTTCTCCAGTGTCAGGTTGTGCAGGTGCCTCCGTGCCCATGAATTCAGAGCTGGTGTGCTGAGCAAAGTGCCACCTTCCAGTTGTGCACAAATCTTGAGGAGTAAGCATTTATCCCTGGCAAAGGATCCAAGTAACATCACACTGCTAAGTAAGCTACTCCAGGAAGGCTCTCCTTAAAAATAAATACATTGTAATGCAATGCAATGCACTTTTGATTCTTCAACATTAACAGGTGTGACTAAGGGTTGCAAAATTTTTCCTACTTTGTTCCATTAAAAATTCCTCACATTTGACTCAATGCTGCTATATATTCTCAGTGCTTTCTTTGCTTTCTTCCAAGGGACACAAACCTAAAAATATGAACATTTTCTTAACAAGCCCTACTGGTTTCTATATTCACAAACTGAAGCATGAAGTATGTCTAGTAATGTCTTACTCAACTCTTTTACTTATGTCATTAATTCCACAGCATAAATACTGCAAAACAGAGACAGATCTTTCTAAAGAGGAAAAACAAAAATAATACAGTGATATTAGATTTTATAGTATGATGTCACTGTGAATAAGCTTGCCTTTTTATATAACCTTTCTATATATCTCTACTTATGGAATCTTCTTGGAGAATGTAAAGCTTTTTGAAGAAGGTAAACACCATCATCTAGAAACACATTTATATTTATATATATATAAATCTATATATAAAATATATACTCATATATATATATATATACACACACACACACATATAGGAGTTTTCTCTTAGCTCAAGGATTAACTTTAATCTACCTTGCTAGTAAAAGCTGCAATCCCTTTTCTCCTGATTTAAGGAGGAGACTGCAGGTTTGAGCAGAGGTGTACCAGTTTTCCAGGCTCTGAGCTGCTGGGACTGCTGGGCAATAGCTACCCCAGACGGTCAATGTGCATGGGCAGTGGTCAAAACCTGACTGACCTACTGTACACTTGATGCATGTTTTGTGAAAATGACATGTTTGTACTCATTGATCAGGAATATAAACCCCTCATTATGGATAAGTCATGTGTGGGTGTGATGCAGGAAATAATAAAATAAATTTTAAAAAACCCAAACCAAATCCAAGCAGAATCCACAGGTATTTTTGCAAACACAAAGTACTCAGCTCCTAAACATGTCCAGAAGCATTTAGATCAGATCCCTGCCTGGAGATATTTGGGAAATAAAAAAAAAAAAAAACCTCTAAGCCCTAAGAGCTCTTTCTGGTCCTCACTCACTTCTTTCTGTGTATGCCACTTCCATTTTTATCCTCCAAGTTTTGCACAATGGTCAGTTTCCTGGATGAGATGTGCTGCTCCTAATCTCCCACCAGAACAATTCTTTTCCCCTGCTTGTCCCCATAAACCTGGTATTTATCCATATTGCCCTCCCAGGCTTCACAGCCCAGCAGGAATGGATCAGCTGCCAGCACAGGGCAGCCACATCCTGAGCAGCTCAGAGGAGGTGGTCATTCCCCCTGCTGGGTATTTGTGAGAGTAGTTCTGGACACCAAAAAGCAGGAAAAGTATCAGCAGAGAGCCCCTAGGCCAGCCAGGGGCTGCAGCAGCTGCTCTGTGAGGAAACACTGAGGTTCTGCCCCAGAAGAGATGGCTTGGGGGTCCTGCAGGAAAAGAAAAAGGAGCCAGACTCCTCCCAGAGGTGCACAGAAAAAGGCCTAGAAGCAAAGAAAACAAAATTGCTTGCAAGGAAATCCTAACTGGACCAAATGAGAAAAAAATCATCTCCTTCTGAGGCTGGTGCAGACCTGGGAAAAGTGCAGAGGAGCTGCAGGAGATTTTCAAAACTTAAATACAGCCCTGAAATACTGATCAAGATGGCCTTGCATTGAGCAGGAGGTCAGATCAAACAACATTTCCAAGTCTTTATGACCTGAATTGCTCAAATTCGATTAATCTGTTCCAGTTTTCCCTCCCCTCAGCATGTAACAACTTCCACATCTGGGCACTGCTTCTTTCTGTGTTTCATGGCATATGAATGATGTCAAATGAACTGTGACATCTCCAGAAATTACAAGGCACTTGTCACAACATTATTAGTTCTATTTCAGAGCCATTGCACCTGCATGCATTGAAACATAATTCCCAGGTTCCTCTAAGTTGATTTTAATCTTCACTCAGAATAAAATTGCTGGGTATGATGGAAATAAGAAACTGGAGATTCTCCTTGCAGGCGGCTGCAGGTGAAGATGTCTCTGCCTTAAATAACTCTGTGATGGATAAACACCAGGGGTACTCAAAGATAGATTCAACAACTGATGACTCTAACCTGAACCAAACTAAAAGGGGGTCACAAATGGCCATTGGATTTCTGGAAATTGAGTAAATGTCATTCACCTCCACATATATGTTAAATTCCTTAATGCAGAGGGGAGAAAAGCCAGTCTTGATTGAGTCAAGCCCATTTTGCTTCTGCAAATACAAAGAGTCAATTGAAGAGAAAGGATGACCTTTATTTGGTCAAAAAATCTTTGATACATGTTATTCAGTAACAGCAGGTGGCCTGAATGCTAGCTTTTAAAACAGAAATCTTATTGCCATTTCTGCTTGCTTTAATGATGATGTTTTACTTAGTCCTGGGCATTGGAAGTTCAGTACCTCCCCAGAATTTCATACTTTGCCTTTTCTCCTGGGCCCTCATCACAAGAACGCAATGTTTTACTGCAAATGGAGGGAAAAAAGCCAAAGGCCTAATTTGCTAAATGCACAAATTAGAACAAATACAACATCCTTAAATGTAACAAACAGCCTTGGGTTTGAGTTTGTGTGTGGTTTTAATTCTGAGAGCCTGACTATAAATTATGTCCACTCTCATTCAAACAAGTTCTCTGCTGCTGCTGGACTGGACACAGCATATTGAGCACAGCAGAGCTTTTCACTGGAGGAGGGATCTCTGCTTTGGGTTTACAGCTCTCTGTACAAATCAGGCCACAGCAGATGGAGCGCTTTTCGACCTCAACTGAGCTGCAGCATTTGTGCACCCCAGTATCCAAGCATGGTGTGACACAGAACGATCCTGCAGGCTTGCTGATCACCAAATAATGCACAAAAATACCTTCTCTTTTACTCCAGGATGCTTGGCAGCCCTGACAGCTGCTCCTGCTTTGGCTGGAGCGTGGCAGGGATGTGACACACTCTGGTTCTGCTGGTGCTACAAACAGCAGATCCCTGACAGGAAAATCAAGTTACATTATCTGGAATTATCCTCTGGAATTCCATACCAGGCAAAAAGTGATCTCTCAAGGAAGACCTGCTGCTTTAGCATGTGAGGGATCTGCTTCCCAGTCCCCCAAACAGGAGTCAGACACCACGAGCTTTCTTCAGGGCTTGTAAACAAACAAATGCCCAACTGGACTCAAGGACAGCAAGGCAGCCAATGTATCATGGTTCCTCTTTGTTCTCTGGCTTGGAATTTATTGCAGAATTTCCCTAGGCTTGTGGTTGTGAGCCCTAATGCTCCATTGCTTCTGTGTGTCAGCACAGAGAGTTTTGCACAAGCACCCATCACCAGTGTGATTTCTGCATTTGGAATGCATCAGGATTGATGTCTCCAAGTACTTCCTACAAAGCACCATTGTGCTGCCCACTCTTCACTGCCAGATTTTCATGCACCTATTCCAGCCCTTTGTTCATTCACAGACACCCTATTTTACATGTATGAAGTCCAGGGATTCCCCACACTGGTATAAATCTTCCATAAAGAAAATCTGTTTAATCATTTGTTAATCTACTAAGGATCCTGGAAGAACCCATCTCAGCATCTACTGACAATTCCCAGCAAGGGCTGGAAAATTCACTGCAAATTCACGCTGCAGGTCCTAAAACTATAAACAGCTTCTTACCTTTGGGGATTTCAGAAATTGCAACAGAAGAACACTGACAATACACAGAGTTTGAAATCCTGACAACGTGCATTTGCTACCATCCAAGCAGTCAAAATCAATGCCTGGAAGTTATTTGGGTTTGCTATTCCAGAACAATTTTAGTGTCTTGCAGAAATTATCACAAAATGAACTGCTGTAAATGTATTGCCCTGTTGTAATTCTTCTGCTGTTAGCATTGTGACAAAAATGTGCCACTCTTTTATGGACATTGCACAACAGTTCCATCCTGTGGACTTTGGATACCAACCACCACTTAGCTTTGCTGGGCTGAGAAGGCAATTACAGACCTGGAAGAAAGAGACTCTACTGCAGCACTGAAGTGATCACATAAAAACTCTGCAAATTCAGGTCATGGCAGAGATCATGGACTGAAAAACTTTGTTAGGTCCAAGATGAATGAAAAGTAAATACAGGTTTAAACCTGGCAAACCCAGAATTGTTTGAACACTCTCAAGAACTGGACAAGACATCTGTGAGACTTTTAAAGTATTAAAAACACCAGCAAATAGAAGGGTACAAGGTAGGGTTTGGTGTAGGGATTATTTTAAAGCCACTTTAGCAACTTCAAATAACTTCTATTGACTGCACTTACTGGGCATGCCTCCTGCCCTGAGCTTTCCTCCTTGCTTGCTTCATCTGTGGTGTATTCATCCCAGAGATAAAATATCTTTAGTACAAGTATGTTAGCTACCATGAGCTTGGGAGATCAGGGAACAAGCTGAGGACCTTCTGCATTAAAATCAAGACCTGTTACACCTTCATGAAAAGAGCCCTGCGTCCTCAGCTGTCACCACTGTATTTTCTGAAAAAACCCTTGCCCAAGATTTCTTCTCCTGGGAAGCTGAGAAACCCCAGAGAAAAAGGAAAATAATATTATCTCATTTGCTTCTCCTGCCTTTTGCTGATTTGGAATGTGGTTTGGAGATTGTTTATCCAACAGGTGGTTGTTTGATTGGTTTAATGTGAATTGTTTTAACTTAATGATCAATCACAATCAGGCTGTGTCAGACTCTGAAGAGAGAGCCAAGAGTTTTCATTATCATTCTTTGTAGCCTTCTGTAAGTATCCTTTCTCTATTCTTTAGTGTAGTTTTAGTAAAGCATAGAAATTAAAATAAAATTGAAAAAAAAATATTGATATGATAATTAGATTATATAAAGTAATATAGTAATAAAAGATAATAAAATAATATACAATATAATATAATAATAAATTAGCCTTCTAAGAACATGGAGTCAGATTAATTCCTTCCTGCCAGAAAATGCCACACTTAGCCAGGGCTGCAGCAGCCTCCTTGGTCAGCACCTTGGTGTGGTGCCCTGGGAGTGTGATGACATGAGGCTGTTGTGGTGAGCACCACTGCCATTTTCAGGAAACTTTCTGCACTGAGACATTTTTCAGCTAAGTTCATACACAACTCCTTCAGCATTTTACACTGGAGAAGTTTTGCTCCTGGAGAATGTAACGGTGTAAATAGAAATGTCTGGGTACAGATGGGAATTTAGATGATTATGGGGAAGGGAAAAAAAAAAGTATTTCCTTTAAATGAGTTTTACCTGCCAGGAATCTTTAGTGAATAAATTAAAGGAAACCTTTATTCTGTAAATCTTGCTCCCACACACTTTTCCCTGCACCATTTTGAAGGAATTGATTTTGGTTTCGACCAAAAAAAAAAAGAGAAAAGGCCAGTTTGTGAAACAGCTTAATAATAGTTTTAAAATTGCTATTTAAGATAGCCTGTGTTTTAAATAAGTGAGATGAACTATCTCTAATCAAGTCTAAGGAGTAGGATTTCTTCTATAAATAGCCCCTTTGCACATCCGTTTTCCAGCTCCCTCTTTGAAAGAAAATCTCATTTTGTCTGATGACTGCATTGGTTTCACTTCAGATTTGGCTCCCAATCTGTGTGTTCTAGACAAATGCCCAAACCCTGCAGAAAATAACCATCATGATCTCAGTGTTTGCTCCTTCCTAGGGGTGGCAGGTTGAGACAGGTGAGGTGGAGTGGCTTACACTGCTCACCACTTGCAAACATTTTGAATCTTATTTTGATAAATATTAGGGAAATGGTGCTGCTCAATTTTACATTATTGAACCTTACTGCTTTGCTGTTCATTCAGTCCATAGAGCTTGAGAATGGACAACAAAATCTTTAGAGTTTTGGGAGAGTATGGTTCTTCTGTTTATCTTATATTTTTTCAACAATGTTTCCACACACATATTCAAGAGCACAGCATCCTAAATTATTTTGGAGAAACTTTGGGAAATACCCAAATATGTTCTCAAGGTGACTGACTTTAATCTCCAATTATGATGCACTGAAGTAATTGCATATTAGCTTACCCATGGTCTAACACTTCACATTTATTTCTCTCTGGAACACAGCCCATATTTTCCCTCAGAAGCAGCTAGTTAAATCCTATCTGTGGTTTTTTTTAATAAAATAAAGTGAAGGAGCATGTCCTGCCACCACAGTTCAAGACTTTGCTAGTATCTCCTTCCCATTTGTAACTCAATGAATTTGTTTTAAAAGGCTGCATTTTGTGCTGGATGAAGATTCAGGTTCCATAATAACAGGCAGTGGGAATTCATCAGTCAAGGACTCTGACCAGCTGCTAAATAACAAGCTGAAAAACTCTCCTTTGTTGAAACTGTCCAGGAAAATAAAGGACAATAGGGTCCTTATCAGAGTTTCTTCCTGTACAATAGCTATTGCAATCACCGAGCAAATACATTAAAAAAAAAACCCCAAACAAACAAAACCACAAAAAAACCCAAACAAAAACAAAACCACCACCCAACCCTTCCAAGATTTCTTTAAATCTATCTGATAACTTCTACTTGTGAAAAACAGTGCTTTAGAGGAATTTGAATATTGCATTTTACTTCTACTTACAAATGTAGCGACAGGACAAGGTTTAGATTAGATAATAGGAAAAAATTCTTTAGTGTGAGGGTGGTGAGCCCCTGGCCCCTGCTCTCCTCCATTCCCTGCTGTTTGCACTTTTTGGGCTGAAGCTGCAGTGGTGTCCTTGGTTCTGGGACTGGGAAAGGATTGCTCTGTGTGACTGAGGAGAGGAAAAGGACTGTTGTGTGTGACTGAGCTGTGAGGAGAGCTGCTAACAGTGTATGTAAAGTTCAGAGTTATGTACTGATGCAGCACAGTGTGGAAAATATAAAAGCTAAAGCTGAAGGCATCAGTGGGATTTAAATATAAAGGGAAGCAAGGTGATGACTGGGGAAGGACAAAGCCCCATGCTGGTGAACACTGCAGAGCTGCTACCACAAATTCAGACCCTGCCTGGCATTTGACACTGCAAGGGATTGTTCTTTGCTGTCCTGAATGAATGATGCACCCCACCTTTGCCAAAGCCAGCACCCTGTGCAGGACACAAAGGTGACACACAGGGCAAGTCATTCTCACAAACTCTTCCTGTGAGCAGTAGTTAAACACCAACCTCCTCTTTGCTAAAATTTCAGCTTACAAGCAAATGGGCTGCTCAGTAATGTCACACTGAAACACAAGCCAAGTGCACATCAGGAGATGGAAAAGGCAGCTGTAAAGGTAGAAAGTGGCACAGCTCAGAGCTTGCAGGTACAATCCTGTCCTCATCGTTTTTATGGGAGAGGAAGGTGGAAGAGGAATAACTTGCAATGCTGCTAAGGGAGAGGTGTGAAATCCAAACATATTAAGCGTTCAACAAGGTGCACTTCTTAGAGGAACCTAAAAATAATAAATAGATGCTGGAGTCAGACTTCTAATTCCTGGAAGGAAGAGTAAAAGCAATGAACCATCCTGCAATTCAGGTTGCTGGGAAAGACTGAGACTAAAAAGAAGAGCTGGATGTGTTCACAGTGTGGAATGATAGAGGAAATGGGAAGAACCAGGGAGGTAAATTCCCTGAAGTTCACAGTGGGGGAAAAATGAAGCCTTTCACATGTGTGTAGGCCCAAAATTATATAAATATGTTTTTAAAAGGGGAGCATTTTTTTACCTACAAGGGTGAAAGTTTTTGGACAGCTGTCCAGTGCCAAATATTTTCCTATACTGAAAATGTCAGCAAAATTCTGGCAGGTGCCCTGGAAAACAGAACCCACTTTTATCCACAGTCAGCATCCCCTCTGGGAGACTCCATTTCCACAGGCTGCACTGGGGTTGTGTTTGGCACCTGAGCTATTTCAGAGGAAACAACAACAACTTTTTGATGGTATGGAGGGTACTGCAGTCTGAAGAAATGTTTTAGCATTATAGGGGTAGAGGGGAGTGGGTGTAGGAGTAGAGCCTCTATGCAGGTGTGGAAAGAGCCACAGGTCTGCTAGCTCAACACTAAAATTAAAAACACAAAATATCCAAAAAAACCCTCATGTAAATCATTGGCAGATGAGAAATAAAAATAAGAAATACAGAAAACCCAAATTAGAAATAAAGAAAAACAATATCATCAATGATGATGAGCTATTGCAGAAAATTTTTTGTCTTCTGCAGTTTCTCAAATCCTTCTGAGGTCCCAGCCCTGTGTGATACCAAATGCAGAAGAAAAAGAAGGTAAGATAGGCTACTGCTGAAGCAGAAAGAAAAGAAAGAGAAGCCTTGGCTTCTTATTGCTGCCTAGACAGGAATTCCTCTGCGATCAGTCATGACTCATTTAACCCATCCTAATGCTAAAATATTTCCCTAGCATGTAAATATAGCCTGTATAAAACCATAAATTCTGCTACTATCAACTCAATTAATTTACTCTTGGGGAAGAAATGGACTGGCAAATTACAGCCTACCATACTGGCATTTTACAAATGAGTAAGTAGAGGTTCTTCCTGGGAAATTCCCAAAGAGGGCCAATGCTGCTGCACTGCAGAGAAAGTGGGAAAAATCAGACATGTAAAAAGAAGTCTGTGCAGTGACAAGCACAGGGAAAACTTTGCTAAGGTAAATATGTGATTCTAGGCAAGAGAGATGGGTGTTGAAATGAGGTCCCTGAGAAAGGCTGACTGTCTGTCTGTCTGGAGCTAGGAGGGGACAACAGAGATTAGGCCTGGACCTGGATGGAACCAAAAGTTTCATAGTGGCTCTGGTCCTTAAAATTATTAAAATTATCTTCAAAATAGGCCTTTTGGGTGAGGGAGTTTTCAGGACTACAAGAACATGGCTGAAAATCTTGACTCAGATATTTCTAAGTATCGTTATAGATTAGCAGTCCTAAATGTAAAAGTTAGAGTTCCAATAAAACATGGCCAAGAATATTGAACACAGTCAAAAAAAAAAGAGAGATTACATGTGGCAGACTAACCAACAGCATATTAACCTGTGTGATTTGTCTTTTCAGTGTTTCAGACAGACTGGAAAGAACTGTTTTTATACTATGTGCATGCAAGTAGTTGAATGCAGCTGGGAATATCATCCCAGATCAATGGGGTTAATGCTAGTTAAAGCAATTCTCTTCTATAGATACTCAGCATCTTCCTGAAGTTGAGAGACTTCCTTCCTCCTCCTCCTCTGGAGAAAGCTCACCTACATACATAGATACCTGCCAATACTTTAATGTGTGCTCCTGTGTGGATTCCCTTACAAATCACTCCTGTCAGAAGTGTTTGAGAAAATTTACTTGTGATATTTAGGATAAAGGTTCTGAAAGATCTTAATTTTTGCAGTTCGGTAACTTTGACGCTTGGCTTTTCCTATTTTGGGTTGTGTATGTAAAACTGATGGCTCTGTGTGATTTTTCCCTATAGCCAACTCTCAGTCTGCTCCAACAGAAAGTAGAGTTTTCCCTGGACAGCAATTGATGCAGAACCAAATCCTTCAGTGTAGGAAAGGTGATGTTCAGCTGCTCCTGAGCTCACACTTCCTCAGCATCAGTAAAGACTGATTCACAACTGCACATGGCCACCACCACTATGCCATGGCCTTTGCCTCTCTGGAGAGTCAAACCCTGCACTGTTTAAAGTTATAATTTGGGATCATTGCACCGTGGGATGTCACTGTGATATTTCATGAAAAATCCCTTTTGCCAGGATCTTTTCACCTGAGAAGCTGGGAAGCTTCAGATTCTCCATGTTTTGCTACTTTGGAATGTGATTTGGAGAATTGTTTACCCAGGATGTGAATTGTTTTTAATTACTGACCAATCCCAGTCCAGCTGTGTCAGGCTCTCTGAGTCTGTCACACGATTTTATTATCATTCTTGTCTAGCCTTTGAATGTCTCCTTTCTCTTTCTTTAGTATAGTTTTAGAATATAATGATATAATAAAATAAATATAATATTATAATAATAAAATATAATAATAAAATAAAATATAAGATTATATAAAAATAAAATAACATGTAATATCATAAAACTATAAGTCAGTTTTCTGAAACATAGAGTCAAGATTCTCATCTCTTGCCTTGTCCTGGGGACCCTCAAACACCACCACAGTGGGATTCCTTGTGTGCTGAGCAGACAGGGACGCACACAAGAGTTTGGAGGAGGAATGTAGCTGCTTCTTGATGGGACAATGCTCCCTGGTTGCATCGCTGTCAGCAAATTCAGCAGTGCCTGGGAGCCCCCTTAAGCCTGGGAATGTGCTCATCTCTCTGTTAAGGCACAGGAGTGGTGATTTTGGGCCATGCCAGCTGGCCCTGCCCCAGACAGTTCCTGGCCAGGCTCTGTGGGCTAGCACGGACATGGACCATTCCCAGTGGGCATTTTGCAAACACAAACCTCATTTCTGGGAGCCAAGAGAAGTGCAGAAGGAATCCATCATCTGCCAGGGGGTCTCACTGCCCAAGAACTAACAGACAAATGCAACTTAGAGTCACAGACAGAGGTTTTATGTCCTTAGGCACCACTTCAACGTGAAGAGATAAATATAAATTTGTGACACTGTTCCGAGTTTAATGATTTAAAATATATTTCCATACGAATTTGCTGTAACTCAGAATCATTATAAGCTTCTCATTCTTCTTTTTTATTCGTTTATTATTTTAAAAAAGGAACCCAAAACTAAGCACATCATCTACTTTTATTGGCTTAAGTGAGTAATTTTTCAGCTTGGAGTTAAAATCAAGGGAAGAATCAATATGGGCATCGCTGTAATTGAAAACCAGTGGGTGATAATTCTGTACTGAAAACAAGATAATAAGTATAGAGATGAAACACTGGCAGGGGAAAAGAAGAAAAGATTAAAGATACGATCTCAATTAAATATCAACTATTATTAATATTATATTAAAAACTTCCCTGTGTTCTTTTCATATGCTGTCTATTTTTTCTTTTTTCCTCTAATAGATGTTAAAGGAAAGAATAAATGAAATTATGTGAAATTATTATAAAACAAATTCAGACAGAATCAATCAAGTGTGTCCTTAGCTGGTAATTTATTCCTAATATCATTGAATAGCCCCCAAAACATGAATATTTAAATCTAAATCTTCTTTCTCACCACTCTCTTTACACAGCCTTCTCTTCTACCTCCAGCTAGCAAATCTAGCAATAAGGAATTATCTCCCCATTGCTCACAATGAAAGGAGAAAAAAAGGAGAGAATTCACCTTTACTCCTTATTTCTAACAGACCTGCTGGTTCTAGCTCTGGACTTTAATACTAAGGAGAAAGGAGAATTAATTCTCTATCAGGCCAACAAAACTACATTTTCTCTGGTCTAAACTGTATTTCAAACAACACAGTGATAGCAGTTTAAGAGAGAATCCATTTGGCTTTCAGACCTTTCACATTCAAAGTCAAATGGAGGACTTCTAAAAGCTTGCTGAGAACAGATGATGAGGAGGCCTGAAAATTAGTTTTATTCAAATAATTTTTTTAAAAAATGAAATTAAAATCAAAAACCTGTCTCCACAATGAAAAGTATCATTCAACTTTTAATAAGGCAGCCTGGCAAGAAAGAAGTCAAATCCTTCTCATTACTGCTACTACTGGCAGCAATAGAAGGGGAAGGCAAAGAATATTCTAACGCCATTATTTAATAAATAAACAATAGAATATTGTTTATTTCACAATAAAAATGGATTGCAGAAGGAAGACACAGTCCAATGCCTCTTATTGCTGTCGTCTTCACACACAATGTTAGTCATGACAAGACGTGTCCACAAAATTAATAATAGAATAAGGGTAAATGTCAGACTAGGGGGGGAAAGAATTAAAAGAATAAGTAAATTACAAGTATTTGAGCCAGGTCCCCAGGTGAAGTTTGTTGTGGCACACCTAAAGATCCTACTGTGGCAGTTTCTACCTTAGAGAGAGTGGAGGATGGGGAGGAAGGAGAGGATCCCAGGTGACTGATACAGGCCAGCCCCTTCCCTCTTCCCATTTTCTAAACCTCAAAACCTTTGAGGAGAGCTTAACCCTCAGTTCTTCTGCACACAGACCTGCCAGTGAAATCACCAAAAGCTTATTATTAGCACTTAGATTTACACTGCTGTGCCAATGGTTCATAAATCCTTCAGAAGGGCACAGATTTGGGGTATAAATGGGTATTTTTGTGCCTTTCACCAACAGAGCCCTCCAGGTGAGTGTAACAGCACCAGCAGAATCTGCTCCTGCAAGAACAGCTTGTCATTCAGACCCCAGCACAGGAACAATTCCCCAAATCCCTGTCTAGCCACACTGCCTAACCAGATATTGTATGGGCTTGCAGTGGAAAATGCAGATATTGTTCTCTCCTTTTGTGCCTTTGCACATGAGTGGAGACTGAGAGGAATGTGCTCCGGCCCTGCTTGCCAGGGGAGCCATAGACAGACAGGGGGAAGTAAACTGCACCTTTTTTATGGTTTTTTTTTTGCAGAATGGGACAGCATTGTGTCCAGGACACGTTTCTTTGTCAGCCCTGCTCCTGGGACAGCTCAATGCTCTGCAGTCCCACAGGCAGGACCCAGCCAAGCAGGAATGGCCATTAAATAAGACAATTGTGCTATCAATATATCTGAATGTGCTCTTAAGTGCCAGATAAAGAAAACAATCTCTCAAATAGAGTTCAGGATTTTAAAACGTACATTACATATTACTGATTTTAATTATAGATTCTTTGAAGCCTCTTTCAGTCACTTCAGGTAATCTGTGCTTTTAGAATATGGGAGATTTACTGCTTTGAATATTACTGACAAGGTTGCTATTAAAAGTACAACCAGCTTTTAATTTTTACAAGTTGTGTCAAAACGGTTTAAGCATATTTGAATTTATGGGGTTACCTTTACTCTCCCTCCTACAACTACAACACAAAGTCAGGGGTCACAATGTTACCACAGGAAAAAATTACTGAGCCAGCATCAAAATAGCAAGGGATAGGTACAGAAAACTCCTATTAAGGTTCTGAGCCTGCCCAGGGCAAACAAAATCGCTGTAGTAACTTAGCTTGGCCACTCCACTTGCCCCTGTAGAGTTAGTTAAATGGTATTAACTGATGTAGCCATGGTAGCCCAAAAGCACTCATGAAGATACAGCTTGCAGGGTGAGGTGCCTTTTCTGAACAACCTGTGCCACTCTCAAGCCTTTTGTTCAGCTGGGAGAACATCACAGATGGGATTCATCACAATTTTTTTTTCCACATTTTTGCACAAGGAAATGGCCAGGCAGAGCTGGAAAGGTGAATATTCCCTCGCATGCACAGAGCCACAGAATCAAGAGCCCTGCAAAGCTCAGAGACGCATTTCCAATTCCATCTCAGCCCTTTGCCAATGGCTAAGGACACACTGAGCACTGCAGCATCGCTGGTTTGGATTATCTCACCTCCTCCACTTCTGCCCTCTGCAGCTGCAGCCCTGGGATAGGAGAGGTTCATTCCTCCAGGTGAAGCACTCCTCGTTTTTCTGGTTACACACAAACCCACCCAATCACATTTCTACCATTAAAAGCAGCACTTTCACCTGCTGAAAACTCTTTCTCAACTGTCTGCAGTGAAATATTTATTTATCAATGTGACACTCTCCTCCCAACAACTTCTGGTGCAATTTACATGAAAAGCATCCTCATAAATAATTCGCTAAAGGGTGTTTTAATAATCAATTGCTGGATAATTACTGGTTCCAGCAGGACAATTGCTGTAAATCACAGGCATAAGGAGCCAATCTCTAACACCTCCCAGTAGTTTCTGCCCATGCTAATGATGTCTGACTATGTTAGCCCTTTCTTAACCATTTATAAACACACATAAATATTACATTACGGAATACAAATTTTTGCTGACAGGGTAGTGTGGAATTAAGGGGCAATGTTTTAGAGCTTTTTCTGGTAGAGAGGTCTCGTTAGGAGGGATACAATTATACCTGCATAAAGACACTTGTTTTGATACAGTTTTCTCTCTCATATTTCCTCTACGAAAACAAGAATAAGCAATTTAAGCAATAAGGTCCTTAGCTAACGTAAGTTTTTCTCAATGCCACATGACAATCTGGGCATGGCAGCACCTTTTCCAGTTAAAACTAACCTTACATGTATATATAAAAAAAAAAGGTAAAGTACATGCAGGCCTGAAACATCACTCATGGCCTGCAGAACTGTGGTGCACTGCAGTGTCCCCAGCCATTAATTTCAGTGTACTCAGATTCTTTGGTGTCAGGCAGATCATTATGGACACACACCCTCAGGAAAAAAAAGCAAATGGAAACTTATTCCAATCATCTTACCTTGCACGCACCCTTCACTCTCGCTCGCTCTCTTTTTAATTTATTTATTTTAATTGGGAGGTTTTAAAGTGATATTGGTTGCTTTTAAATGCCTAATTATCTTGATATAAATCGCACAATATCATCCTCCATCCTTGAAGTGCTGCGCTTGGTGGCCTGTGCTGTTTATTATTTTGCATTACAATTATCATGCAAAGCATAGAAGGTGACTTTAAGCAGCTCATTTGAAGTGCTCTTTTCCTCAAGACAATATCTTTTTGAGGCTATTTACATAGATGTTTATCTCCTCATTTTAAGAAAAATCAGCTCAATTATAACTACACAAAAGTTTTTATTATGAGTTTAATCCTGAAATGTAAATGGGCCATTGTAAAATCCATGCTGAAATGTTCATTTGTGTTCTCATTTGTGCCTGTGGATTAACAAACCATCCTGCAGTGAAATTAATTATACAGATACACAAAATATTAACTGATAGGAGAGTATATGTGGCAAAATAACTCAGCAGTTTGAAGAACTGCAAGGTCTTTTGGTCTGTACATCATGGCTACTGAAATGTGTGCCTACTGCCCAAAAAGAGGAAAAAAACAAAACAAAAAAAACCCATCTTGTGCAGTGGATATGTATTCCATTTAATGTTGCTTTCTGTTGCCATGGCTATGATAGCCTTAATATTGTAGGCTCACAGCAAGGTTGCAATTAGTATTTGGATTTAGAAGAGGGAAGATAATGATTTCATATCAAAACTTCTCACTTAATCCTCTTCTGGACATAAAGCTGCCTGTGGGTTTCAAACCAGCTATTCCCATGCTGAAACAAAATGAGAGGAAAGAATCTGTGTTATTGGGCTTTACACCTGACAATTCATGAAGCTGTTTGGCCTGGCCTCTCCAGAACTACAGCTCAGGTCACATGTATATTTATGCATATATATACACATATAAATGTATATATACACACTTAACCTCACATGAGGAAAGTTAGAACTATTCATTTGCCTTGTCATAATTCTGACATGAATTGACACTCTGAGAAGGATCTATACCTGCTTCTTTCTGATCCCTCCTCTTACAGAAGAGTGCACTTATCATCCTGAAACATTCTGGATCAAGGTTCTGGAGTTTGAAATCTCCTCCTCCACACCACCAGCCCTCATCTCCCACACCAGAGTGGGCTCAGCCTATTCAAATGGACAACTCTGCTCCTGTGTTCTCCTGCTGGAGAACAAACACTGATGGAGAAGAAAAGGCACAATCTTGATGATGGAAGGCTTAATTAGATCCTTTGGTAAGGGTAAAAGTTGTGCTTTAAACTTCTTTCACCAGTTACTCACCATGGCTGGGAACTTCTGTTTTCCAATGCTCACTGCAAAGTGTTATTTTCAAGCATTAAACCCTTTTGTACAGCAATGCTGCTTCTGCTGTCTTTGACAGGAATCATGCCTTAAAGTTTCAGAGGAAAGGGCAAAGAAACCCTTGTGGACAACTGTAGAAAGATTCACCCAAAAAAGAAACATCTGCCAGTTCCTGTCAATTTGTGCTTAGATTTCATCTTCACAATGCTGAGTGCGACTCTCTGTGGTTCTGTTTTAAAACTTTTAATCTTCCCATCCCTTTAAATATGCCCACTTCTCCTTTTCAAATCCATTAAAATTCAGGGCTCATAGTTATCCCACAGCAATGACTGCCATCAGTTGACTGGATTATGTTAAAACCAGCCTTTCCTTTTTAGCATACTTTTAAAGTTGTAGTAGATTTGCTGAGAATGTTACAGAGCAGAGTCATCTGTTAATCTTCCCATATCACTTTGAATCTTTGCTATCTTTCAACTTGCTTATTGTCCTTCCAGACCAAACACAGAGGGAAGGGGTTTGTGACTTTTGAGTGGTCTGGCAGCCCCACTGCCTTGCGCCTCTGCCACTCCTGTAGATGTGCTTGGCTGTCATTGGAGGCTAGGCTTGATTCACATCAAGGTCTCCATAAGGGATGGATTTTTTCCTTGGCCCTCCTTTGGGTGTTGATGCATTTATAAAACCACCAGAGCTCCCACCAGCCCTGGAGGGCTCTGTGACCACTGGTGTTGGGAATTCTCTCCCACACATTCCAGGAGCTTCCCAGGCTGCTTCCTCCCTGCTGTGCTGAGTTTCCAGCAGACAGCCACCAAGGTCAAGCCTCACACAAGAACAAGAGCTGGCAATCCTAAAACAGCAGCCAGGCACTTAGAAAATCCATCATCTTCCTCTCCATCCTGGTTGGGGGGCCTGCAACAGACTCCCACCAGGATAACTGCCCTCTGCCCTGCTCAGCTCTGTCAAAGCTCTTTTTGCTGACTGTAGAAACCTCTTGCCACTGTCCCTGCACAGATTTTACACTTCTCAGTAGTCACCTTGGAGGGAAAGTCACAGGTAGATGAATTTGAGGAGGAGGGAAAGAGTGGCAGGAAGAACAAATCTTTCTGGACTTTGGTAAATACTTTTTGTGGAGCACAGGAATATACCCAGGCTTTCCCTGAACTGACTGACCAGATGTTGATAGAATGGATGCAGCATCACAGAGCACATGTGTGGCTAAAAATTCACCTGGGTAGGCACCTGGTAGATATCAAGTACCTGTTCCTGAAAACCAAGACATGAAATCTGTCTGCCTGAGCAGTCCCTTATTTCAGCACAATCTTACAAAGACCTTGTTCCTGGAAAAAATTATAAAAGCAACTGCTTGTGTATAGCTGTCAGCTGTCATCAGCAGAATCTTCTGGCAAGTCCTGCCCAGAGCTGTGGATGTCTTCTTTCCCTTGTGAATGACTTTGAATCTCCTTTCAGACACCCGATTTTCCCCCTGACTGCACAGTAATCCTGTTTGCTTTTTGGTCCAGCTTTACACAGTGTGTAGCTGTGCAGCAGCCTTGATCAGAGAAACAGCTGGATTGCTCCTGCTGCATGGGAGGACCTATTTAACTACTATGGTAAGAAGTGTGCTTGTCCTCTAGGTTGGTCACTTTCCAGGGATCACCAGACTTGGATGCTCTGTCCACTGTGATCTATTATCTCCTGATGTCTCCAGAAACAAAACAGCATCACTTCAGGGATAGCTGCCCACACTGGGGATGCTAATGGTGACCCTGCTGCATTAGCAAATTTTAATTCTTCTTATGCGGCCTCCTCCCATTCAGACAATGCCATTTCTAATAGCCTTTTCCTCCACATTTTCTGCAAATGTCATCTGGCCTGTGATTCCTGGGAAACAGCCTCTCTCATCTGACCCAGGGGACACCCATGCTCAGTTGGAACTTGGGCCGCTTCCAATTCACATTTTTTCCCCCCTCCTAATCCACATCACTAGCAATTGGGTTTTTTTTAAATACTGCATCTGGTATGAAGGAGTCACCCAGAGGCTGGGAAGGAACAGCTGATGCTTGTCAAAAAGATGCAGAGCCTGATCCACAGGTTATCACTATCTTTGATTCCATCAGCTGTGCCTGTCTCCAAGGATGATCCTTCCCATGGCTTGCACTAGGCACAGGTCCTTATCTGCCTCTTCCAGGGCCAAGTTTAGATTTGGCATAGCAGATTCTGCCTCACTTGAGCTATGTCCAAGGTACATGATGGAATGAAAGCCTTCATAAACAGTCTCCTCAAGGCTGTTCCTCCCCCCTACTACCATCTGATTTGCTATTTTTGCCATTATTTTAAGAGGGCAAATCTTCCCTCTGTCTCCGTAGGAATGGCTATGAAAATAAAACACACACGCAGGCATGCATTGTGGGCAACATTAAAAAAATTAATAATTTTATAGATATTTATAATTTTTCCTTTTTTTTTTTTAAGTGTCTGTAAGACCTGAAATCTGTAGTGGAAAATTCTCAACAAAGATGCTTTGATCTCCAACTGACAGAAACCACCAAATACCAATATTTCTTTATCAGTTTAGCCATTTACAGATGAAGCGCTCAGAGTCCATCCACTGCCCCCAGATTCCAGGCCTTTTCTGTACAGCTAGTAAATCTTTCCTCCACCAAATAAGCTGCTGCCATTTTCAATCTACTTCTACCAGCTGAAGTACTTGTCTGTGTATTGCAGAGAGTGATTGAAACATTGCAAATAACAAATGCCATTTCCCTTTCCAACTTTGTTAGACAGACTGCAAGAGATCCATGACAGGACAGACAGGAGGATGATATTCTTGGGGAGAAGCCAGCCTGTGCAGCTCCATTCACATCACAAGGTGCATGCCTAATAACACAACTCTCAGATAAACATCTGGATTTAGGAGAGCAAATATTAAATATCAGTGTACAGCATCTTATTTCTAGTCCTTTTTCCTCCAAATTAGAAATTGAAGTGCAAGTAGTGCATGATCATCTGCCTAAATCTGGTTCCCTTCCTACTTTGAGAGCAGTCATGTCCTCCACTGGTTCTTCAAGTGAGGTGTGCCCAAAAATTACTGGAGTGGAGCTTAAAACACCCAAACAACTCAACCCAAAACAACCTTCCCCTGTGTCTCTACCAGCATTGTAAAGTTATCAGACACTCATGTCAAATTCTCACACAAATAATGCTTCATTTTCAGCACAAAGGAATATTTATTGCAATTATTTGGCAAAATAACTTTGCAAAAACAAATAGCCGAAAGAAAGCTTTGATATATTTGCAGACATTTTATGAAACAAAAGGAAACGTAAATTCTTTGATTTAATCATACACAATGAATTATTCATCCAGCCCTTTTCTGTGTTAATCAGTTAACACAAGGTGATAAGATGACTTCAGAAAAAAATGAAAACAAAACCTAAAGATCTGTAAAAAGGTAAGCATTATCTGAAATATGAACAGGAATAGAGCATGTATAATGAGATAACGAAGGTTCCTTTTAAGGCAGAAGAGGCAAAGCCAGTACACCTTCTGAACAAGGAACAACAAATTCATATTTCCTGACCTTCATTATGTTGACTCCAAAGGAGAAGGAGTTTGCTGAGGACAAGCAGAAATCCTAATGCAGCTGCAGTTACCTGGCAGTTCTCTTACCTGCACTGGGCTCACTCTGACCCTGTCCCTTGGAGGGAGGATTCAGTTCTGAGACTGAAAATGGCAAAACAGAGCCCCAGTTTCATGGTCTGACTAAAGGAGCTGGGGCAGAATTTCAGTCCTAATCCACTTTCCAGGTGAGACAAAGTGATAATCACAGAGGTGCTGATGCTCCAGCACACAGTCCCACACTCCTGGGGCAAGATCTGTGCCCCAGTTAGAGCAAGGCTGCATGTGATCCTGGTCAGGGCATGAACCAGTCCTCACAGAACCCTGGAGGGGTTCCCTTTGTGACCCCTTTGGGGTTCCCTCTCCCCAGCCACTGGCTCACCTCCAGAGCCAATCCTTGCTCCCCACACACAGCTCCCTGCTAAGCTTATTTCACCACAGGGCAATGCCCATCTCATTATCAGCATTTAATTTCCCTCTCAGAAAAACCCATATTCATCAACATATCCATGACTGCTTTTCTATATTTAATTGAAATTTTACATACTAGAAGTACCAACAAAATCTCAAGGTAAATGTAAATTTTTCTTATTTTATCATCACACAAAAAGTTCTCCGTGTGGATTTAGCACTCAATGTATACATATTTCTTTTTTAAAAAACTAACCCATACTTTCATGGAATTTACCATATTGGTGAATATTTATCAAGAATGTTTTGTGATTTTTCCAGACTTCTTCTCCCTCGACCCCTAAACATCTCAGCTTGAACCTGCACAAAATATATGCATACAAAAATAGAAAGAGACTCCAAAGACAGAAAGAGAAGTGGCACTTGGAATTCCAACCTGCTGAGAAATATTTACTCTTTACTTCACTTGACTTGAGAGCAGCTGAAGGGAGTTGCTCTGAACAGTAATTTTATGCCTTGTAAAAGCTATCAGAGCTGCACACAGATGCATTTTACAGACTCAAAAGAACACTCACACTTCTTGGCAGGTGAGTTAAGCCTGTGGCACTGTCTGCAGACAAGGTTGCAAGGGTGAATCAAGCAGTCCTGAAGATCCAAATCATTACATGAATTTAAACATTTTCTCAGCATCTCTATTCCCCCAGCCACAAGTGTGCTTTTGTTGGTTAAACCTTTCAAAATGCTAATGGCCTCTGAATGGCTGCAGCCCTAAATCCTGCGGTGCCCAAAGCAGGGCCAGCCCATCCTAATAGCCCTGCCCGTGGTCTGAGCAAAGGGCACATGATTCTTCCAGCATGGAATTAGCCCATAACATATTTATTTATTTCTGGAGACAGGAAATAGGCTGAAGAACAGCACCTAGTTTTGTTTTGTTTTTTAAAAAAAAAAAACCAGTGACAAAACACACAGTCCTCTAAATAAGGTGGCAGCAGGTGCTAAGTTAAACTCCTCCAGGCTGCAAATACAAATTTCTGTATTGATGCAAACACAGTACAGAGCAGTGAAGATGCAAGCCCTGGAAAGATTGCAGGAGCCATGCTCCTTTGTAAGCAGGCTATTTTAATACATTTTCACTTTAAAGTCCTACCTCCTGTTACTGCTAATCCCCCTCATCCATAAGAAGCAACTGTGAGTTGCTAGAAATGTATTTGAATGCACTTGCTGCGAGAAGCCATGAATATCAGCACCAGAAATTATGTACTGTGCCTTCCTCCCTGCCACCTTTGCCCTGAGCAGCTTTGGCTTCTCAGCCTACATTGCAATAGTTTCTTTTATCTGACACATTATTTTGTGCTTTATTTCTCTGAGTTCCAGAGGTCAAAATTAACCTGTAGCAAGAGAAATGAAATAAATATAGGTCAATCTATTAATTGGATGACCTACTAAGAACTTTACAATAAAATCTGAAGGCCAAGATTTTTCAAAACTAGATGCAAATGAGATTTTTGCTTGCATACTAGTTATGGTAAGAAATCACCACTCTAGTGCCTGCAGTCAGTTCTAACCTTGAGTTTACTTTAGAAATAAATAACAGCAAGCCCAACAATAAATCTGCATGAATTTCTTTAAAATCAAATATTCCTTTCTAAGAGGTGGATGGACAGCAGTAAATTTATAGGAAGGCAGAACTGCCAAGCAAAGCTCCTGAAACTTGTAATTCTAAGTATTATTGTGTGAGAGAATCCAATGGGTCACTGAAAGCCCTTCATAATTAGATTACTGACTCCCAGCAATATCCATAGGAATTCTAGGACCAACTGGCAGCATTAATTAATAGGAAGAGTTTCTCCAAAATCCCCTTTTCATCTTCTGAGGTGTCAGGCAGGCATTCCTATGCCCAGCTGTATTGCAGATGGTTTGGTTATGTTTCCATAGGTACCACCCTATCTGAAGGTCACAGGTAGCTCCATAATGGCATTGTATGCAACAGTAACATCATCAGGAAAGGAAAGTCTGGGATTCATGGGTTTTGTAACAAAAATGGTCCACCCAAAACAACCAGAGCAAGTTGCAAACCTTAATTCAAGGGCTGTTGTTTGTACTCTGAATAAAATCGTAGCCTGGCTCAGCAGCCTTGGAGCTCCTGGCCTGCACAGCTCCTTCCTCTGCCCTGCCAGAATTGGGGGGGGGATGGGGCTCTAGCCCTGCCCAAATTAAGAGGCTGCAAGCTGAGCAGGCTGGGTGTCCCTGCACAAGGCAGGGGACAAAATCCAGTGGGATTCCTCATCAGTTCTGCCTTTGAATTCCATCTTCCCAGAGCCTCTCCTCAGAGCCAGCTCCCTAAAAATGACCAAACTGAACTAAAAAGCCACATTTAATTAGATTATAAACTAATTAGCTGGCTCTAAGTGGGGAAAACTCAAAAGAGGGTAGGCAAAGCAGAACAGAAATAAAACAGGTTTATGCCCAAGTCTTCCCCTGTTAGCTACTTTCCTGCAAGTAGGTCATTGCTTCCAAGCATGATTCCAAGAAATTAATGGCTCTGCTTTGCAGCAAACTGCACAGTTAAAAAGTCCTCTCTGGTGCTTAGGAGCCACCCATTCCCATTCCTAGAGACCTGACTGTGGGGCTTACACACTGCTCTCAGCCTTTTGAGCACCAGTCCCACATTCCTGCTCCTCACACTCACCTTACCTGATCAAAACTGCTCTCACACTCAGCTGTTCACCTCAAAAGGAGCAGCCCCATCAGAACCACTTTTTACTAAAGGATAAAATTACCAGCTAGATGCAAAAAAAAAAAAAACCAACCAACCAAACAAAAAAAACACCAACCAAATTATTTCCAGTTAGCTCTTCATTGTACATTCTCTTTAAACACTTTTCTGTCTCTGAACATCTGGCTTTTCCCCACACACAGCCACTCACAAGGACCAGAGTGTTCACCCAGCTTGAAACCAGTGCTCTGACACACTGCTAGTGCAAAGCACTGCAAAGGAAATATTTTGGATTAGTTTCATAGCTTTATGTCTCTGCTAACTCCTTTGCTTCCATTTGGGAAAAGGATGGCCCTGGCAAACATTAATTTTAAAAAGCCCTGGTTACAGCTTCCTGCTGAGCACCCAAAAATAAAGCTAAGCCATGACCACAGTTATGGAGAGCAGTTGTCCTCCTCCATCTGGGCATGCCAGAAACTACCTCCAGAAATTAGGGAGCTCCCCCTCAACTCACTGATTGCTCACCCATCCTGTTCTTGTCCAGTCCCTTGTTTGTAAGTGGTGTCTACCCCATAAAATGGAAATTGATGCTGGCCATTATCAGATCACAAAGCAGCCTGAAGCAGGTTCTTTACTAAACCTCACAGGAAAGTCACAAGGAATGCAGGATCCTGCTCTTTATCAACACAAACTTGAAAGCTTCCAGCTAATTCCAAATCTCAATTTCCTTCTCAACACTAGAAATAATCTTGGCTGTACAAAGCAGCCAGTATCCTCTGAATTTGAGTGGTCAGCAGGGATTTGAAGTGTTCTGGATTCTTATTCTTTCTCTGTATGGTTAAATTCTGGAATTCTAATATGAATTGCTCCCTTTCTAGAGGGATAGTTTAAAAAGCTACCTCCTAATAGGCTGTGATCTTATCTGTTGTGGTGCATGGATACAGAACTAAAAGAAATTATGCAGAGCTAAAGGTGGGAGAAAAGCTGAGGCAAGGGATACTTGCTTTTGCTTTTGAAATTCTTGCATTTTCCCCATAATTATAAAATCATTCATAGCACTGGAGACTCAGTCTCACATGTCTGAAGGGCACCTGATTGCTGAAATGGAGTCAGTTGGTCTCTGAAAAAAGGGGTTATAATTTAATGGATTGAAGTGCAACAGCTCCAAATAGCAGCAATAGAGATGGATGCAAAGAGTGCAAATGCTGGAGAGCTTCCAAATGCTTGGCATTTACAAAAAAAACAAAAAACAAAACAAAACAAAAAAACAACACAAAAAAAAAAAAAACCCACCAAAAACCACATGGCATAGCAATATAAAGCTATGTCACAAATACAATTTTTTCCAAGTTGCTTGCAACACTAAGGCTGAAAGCTAAAAGGACTAGAGGGAAGTGGCTAGGTCAGTCCTAGGAAAACCATGCCTTGTTTTGTGGGATGGCCTTGAGAAGGGCAGCTGCCACAAACGGACCTGGTTTCAGTCCCTCTCAGGGGCTCTGTGGATCCACCTCCCCTCACTGAATCATCTGCTTCAGCCCTGCAGAGGAATTACAATGCTTTGATGAAACTGAAGCCATCAAACCACTGGTGGTGGCTCTGAATGTGTGACACTTAAAAGAAGCAGAACCAGCTGCAGGAGGCCTCCTCTCTACTATCAGTTTTCCATTCACTTACCTATATTGACTGGCAGAGAAGTTTTGGGTTATGTGTTGTCTTATTATCTGCTATCCAAATACTCCCTGCACTGTCCTGCAACTCCCTCCTGCTTGTGCCATGTCCTGGTAATGCTCCTGCAAACTACAAACAGAGATAGCTCATGTTGGTGCTTTTCTCACAACACCTCTGTCTTCATCTAGGCTGAGGCTCATAACTACAGCAGCTGGATTATCCTGGAGTACACCAGGCTGACCAAAGGGATTCTTTTGGATGGGAACTATTGTATTTTTTTTAAAAATGTAAATAAAGGCAAAACAATGTCTGCTCTGAATTGTGCAATATACCACAGATACGTGCACCTTCAGGTAGTCTGGAAACCTTAATTATTCTTGAACTTAAAAAAAAATTGCTTGCCCAAGTAGAGATCAAGAGTGCATTAAATGAATTTTGGTAGTCACGAGAATGAAGCCAACAAGGTAGAAAGTAAATTTAAAAGAGTCTGGTACACTTAGAATGCTTCTCATAAACCCCAAATATGTTTATCTAACACACATCTAAAAACATGCCTAAAAACATGCCTAAAAAGGCAGCTGTTGTAACAATAATCAGAAGCACTCATTCTGGCTTCCTCAGCTGTGGTACACAATCATACAAGAGAGGATAGAACAAATGTGGCCATTTTTCTGCAGATAACTACTGTAGATGTTGGGGTGAAGGGGACTGGGAACTCTGGGCAACCTGTACAAGGATCTTTTTAATATCCCAGCACCCCTCAACCCTGCTTTGATTTCTTTTGGGAGAGTTCCTTAAGCTGTGTCTTTGCACCAGAACCCAGATGACGGAATGTCACTTAGCTTTTTACATATTTCTTTCCTATCTTTCTTTTTCCTCTGAACTTTACAGAACTCAACCACAGTCTGGATTGCAGCATGAAATCACTTTCAACCTCCTCATTGGAACTTGCAAAAATAAATAAAGGGAAAATATGAAGGTAAGGAAAATACTTTTCCTTTCTGATGTGTGAGTTGCTAGATCTTGAGGATAACAAGTATTTTACGGCTTGCAAACACATAATAGGTAAGTACCATTTGTCACATTGTCACAAGCCATTTGGCTTGTGCTTGTAATAAAAGCTCCTGTGTGGTACAGCAGGAAAAGAAAAAGCTTCTCATGATGCACTTCACAGTCCTTGATCCTGATACTGAAGAGACAGAGCCACAGCCCCAGATGTCAAGTGTGCCCTGCAGAGAATTATACTGACTGGAGTCCTCCTTCAGTCCCACACACTGATACAGGTGCTATCTGGACTAATAGAAGTGCTTGATCTATTTACTAAAAAATAAAAATGAGTAAACTTTTTATTTGCCTCATTACCATCCCACAGCAGCCAAGTGTGGGTACTTGTAGAGCTACACTCTGTTTCTTTCATGGGAATCCAAGCAGGAGAGGGGGGAGAAGAAGAATTTCTATAAACATTGGTAGAGACCTGGCAACAAGATCATCAGGAAAAACCTGGCATGGGAGGATTAAGGATTTCCAGTACTTTTGGTGCAGCAACTCCTATTTTTTGTTGTAAAATAACCAGAGATACAAACACATCAGAAGGTTTGAGAGTGAGGCTTATCCCATGAGGAAGGAGCGTTTTGTCATTCTAATTTGGCAAGGTTGTCCTTGGACATCTGAGAGGCTGCCTTTACAGCAGCTTTTGTAGCTGGATTATACAGTGGGAAGTACAGAAGACATAACCTTCCTGCAACTTGCAAAACCAACATCTCTGTGGTTTCCCAAGGAAGCAAAAATAATCCTGCAAAATTTGTTCTAAACCTGCTCCTCTCCTTGCTCAGATTCATACTACATGAGCTGGCTGTCATGGAATATGAACACTCAAAGAAGGGCTCTGAAATAAGCAAAGTTTCTGCATTCTTAAAGATTATTTCATTTAATTCTGTCTGTCAAGTGTGATGGGTTTTCTTTTTTCAAACTAGACAATTTTTCTCACCATCATACATGAATTACAAACATTGTATTATAAGCAAGTGTTGAAGAATGCTATAAGACTGGAAAGTCTTCATTATTTCAGCACTAAATGGTGTGATTTTTAACCACCAATAGACAAACTGATCCTAACTTTCTACAAGAAAGCCCCACAGGGAATTGGCTGATGATGAACCAATAGAAGAAGATGATGCTTGTTCTATCATTCACTTCAAACCCAAGCTAATTTTACAAGTGCCTGTCTTTCAGGCATCAGAAACACAGCCCCATTTCTGATAGATGGCTTTGACACATCTCTGCTGTGGGAGCTTTGGCAAGGGGCACTATCCCTTTGGCAAGTGCTTTTAACCCTTCGTGGGTTGCTTTTTCCTGGGGCAGCCCTGGCTGGGGCTCATTACAAGTCTGAGTGTGGTTTGTAAGAGGGATTTGTCCTTGCTGCTGGCAGGGTGGAGGGCAGTCCTGTGTGTGCTGGGGGCTCTGAACCAGGGCACAGCACCTGCCCAGGTGCCCCTGCAAGGTCACAGCCTTGGCACCCTGAGCTGCAGAGCAGCTTCACAACTTCCCCTGCAGGGATTTGGGTTTGGTTCTCAGCCTTTTCCTGTGTGCCCTTAAAAATGAGAAAGTCAAAAAGACCACCACAACAAGTGTCATACAAAATTTCTTGCTTTTCACCAGGAAAAGAGCCAGGCCTAAGTGTGCCAGCACCTCCAGCCTGATTTGAGCAAATTCTAGCCACTTTGGAGAGACCAACTTGAACTGGACCCCTGTGGCATTCACATTCTCTGAAAAATCCCTTTGCCAGGATTTTACTCCTGGGAAGATGAGAAGCTTCAGAGAAAAAGGAAAACAATTCTTATCTCTTTTGCTTCTCCTGTGTTTTGGTGCTTTGGAATGTGTTTGGAGATTGTTCATTGGTTTCGTGTGAATTTTCTTGACTCAATGGCCAATCAGGACCTGGATGTGTCAGGACTCTGGAAAGAGTCAGGAGTTTTCATTATTAATTTTTTAGCCTTCTGTAAGTATCCTTTAGTGTAGTATTCTTTAATATAATATAGTATCATAAAATAATAAATTAGCCTTCTGAGAACATGGAGTGAGACTCATCATTCCTTTTTTTGTCTGGGGGAAAGCAAATACAAAAGACCCCTTTTCCCTCAAGGCCACCTGCTACACAAACTTCCTAGGCATTTTTGGTAGCAAGTTACTTAAATTTCTCATTAAAATTTGGAGGAAAAAAAAAAGAAGAATGTCAAAGTACGTATCTTATCTCATTTGCAACATTGCACTGGGTTTATTTTTAAAGCCCTGCAACCAAGGAACCAAAAGAATGCCATGTTCTCCTCAAAGCACATGCAAAGTGCATGTATTTAAAAAGAAAAATCTGACCAAGAGTTATTTATGAAAAAAGTTAGCAGAAAGACTTTGATATTCCAAGAGTGGTTCAGTTTAGCAAAGACAAGTGACTAAGAGAAAAAAAAAAACCTCTCAAAGGTCATTCTCCATTTTTCAGCTCTGGTTTGGAGCATGTGACACTGCATTTTTATTTCTGGGACAACTAGACAGTGCAGTAGCCAGTAATGCATAATTCTACAGGCAACTGGTGCCTCAGACCATATATATCACTACTTAAAAAAAAACCCTTTTCCTAGACATTGGTACTTGGAATTTATTTGGGTTTCAAATTTACTATTCCATTTAAGAAGTGTCACTGCAAGTCTTAATAGGTGCCCTTACAAGACACCTGTCCAGCAACATTCATGCACAGAACAGCTGAAATAGCCATTTGGGTAGTTAAAAATCAGACTTCAGGGAAGAAGACATTTTAAAAAAATTATAATAATTGTGAATGTCCACTTCATTTTATCTTGGGAACAAGGAGAGGTGATTCAGTTTCCCAGGGGAGTCTCCTCAGAGCATTGGCTGGGTGCTTTTGGCAGGAATGGGGGTGCAGAGGGGTGAGTGCCCACCCCAAGTGGCCAAGCAGGGAGAGGGGATTTGGCTTCAGGGTTACACAGCCCAGACCTGCAGCAAGCCCTCCCTGTGACCCCCACACCCACGGCAGCACAGCTTTGCAGAGGATAACATTTCAATAAAATGATGTATGTGACCAAGTTTTACTTGCCCAAAGTGCTCCTGATGGCTCTCAGGGGAAGCATTAAAGGGATGAAAGGAGGTAATGCTCCCTGGGGGTGGAGGATGCACAGGAGCCTTTCCCCTTTCCCTCTGCAAAGGGACATGAGTGGTGCCACAGTATCAGAAAGGCTGCAGAGCCCCCCAACTCCCACTGCTGTGTTTTAACTGGCACATTCCATTTAAAGATTAGACTCCCTTCAAGGCCTTTCCTTTTGTAGTGCACAATTTAGCCATGAATATCCACTAAATCTGGTCTAAGTGTCAGTTTGAGATAGAACAGCCAGGGTTCTGGAAATTTCTTTTTCAAACAGCTGAGGCTGTGCTCCTAAAGGAGTGACAGAGTGTAGCATTAAAGAAGCTCCTTCACTCTAATCAACTCTGTGAAAACCCCAGGGAAATGTATTCCTGGATAACTTTGACCAAGAGCTTCGAGCTCTGTGTGGTGTAGAGTTTTCCACCCCCACTGCAGATGAAGGCAAGAAAAAAAAGTTAGAAAGAAGAGCTTTATAGACATGTCCCACTAATCTTATCATTTTCATATTATACAGTCAAATTCAAAATAGATTTCAACACAGACTGTTGGGAACCTGACTATAAAATTTTTTTCTTCCACATGAAATTCCTTAATTGAGTTTTTAAGAGGAAGAAAAAAAAACCAAACCAGAGATTTTGTCCTGCCAAGCAAAGCCCTCTTTTTAAGGCCCGGTTTCTCCATCTCTCAGTGGAAAAACAATAAATACATTCTTTCACACTGGGAGTTAAGAAGTATATTATTCACTGCAGTCAGGAGTTCCTTTCTCACTGTATCCTGGATATGAGCTCATGCCACATCAACAATCAACAATAGCTATTGTTCGTGGAGCTTTAAGGAAGTTTCTGTGCCCTGTTTCCTGAACACAGTATGTAAACTAATACACACAAGAAAGGTGTTTCATATTATTCCAGGTACACTGGGCCCCCTCCTTGTCAGCCAACCATGCTGGCCAACATTTCTGCAGAGAGCTGGAAGAGCAAATGTATTCTTGTATTTATCCATTTGTAAATGGAAACAGGTACTTCCATCACAAACCGCATGGAAACAGAATCCAAAGAAACACGTGTTTAATTTAGAAAGAGCACCTTTAGCTCCTGGCTTGTAAAACTGTCCAGCCTTATGGGTTAGTTCCTCAGATAATTCATCACTTCTGCATGGATGAAGAAGGGTAAAATCCTCAAGCTCCACGCACATCAGGAAGGTTGGTGTTTGTTACCATGTGGCAGCAAAGAAGGGAATTGTGTCATTCACACTCTCTGAAAAATCCCTTTGCCCGGGATTTTTCTCCTGAGAAGCTGAGAACCCTCAGAGAAAAAGGAAAAAAATTCTTATCTCATTTGCTTCTCCTGTGTTTTGCTGCTTTGGAATGTGCTTGAAGGTTGGTTTAATGTGAATTGGTTTGATTCTTTGGCCAACTGGGGGCCAAACTGTGTCAGGACTCCGGAAAGAGTCACAAATTTTCATTATTATCTTTTAGCCTTCCGTAAGTATCCTTTAGTATAGTATAGTATTCTTTAATTATAATATATGATCTTAAAATAATAAATCAGCCTTCTGAGAACGCGGAGTCAGATTCATCATTCCTCCCTGCCACAAGGCTCCCCACAAATCCCTGCAGATAGGGAATAACTGAGCTGGGACCTGTTTGTCCCCCTAAGCCTCAGGCCAAATATTCATGGGGGTGCAGATACACCTGGGATAGATACACCTGTGGTAGATGCACACCTTGTTCTGCATGACACAGTTGTGCCAGGACAATGGTGAGCAGCTCCAGGATGCCCAAAGGCACAGGAACCTTTTCAGAATACTCCAGTGTGACCAGTGATTCCAGAACATACAGTATGACCAGGGCTGACCTGCCTTGCATTTTTACCCCTTCTTGGCAGACTCTGCCTGGCAGTACCACATATTTCTGTCAGATAAGGCAAATTTATTGGATTTTTTTTTTTTACTGTCACACAGTCTACATCTCCTAAAGGAAGGACAAGGCAGCCCAGTGGTATCAGTGTATCTGGTGGTAGCAGGGGGTACTGTCACTTATCCCCCCAAATGCTAGCCAGCCCTCAGGCAGGGAAGCTGGAACTAAGTTATCTGTAAAGTCCTTTCCAAGCAATGATTTTTGATTTCCCCACAGCCTGCTGGGCTCTGAGAAGGTTTCCAGTAGGGAACACTTGACCTCCCAAAGATTCCACCATGTTGCCCTGAGGTGATGGTGCTGCCTGAGCAGCACAGTGAGTAGAGCTTGTGAGAAGGAGAATAGAGAAATTCCTGTCCTGACTTAGGGAACTTCATCCAGACCTCTCCTTGCAGGTACCAGTGACCATGGTGAGCCCCTCAGCCTTCCCAGTTTAAACCACAGCTGCCTTTACAAGGCAACCCTCTAGGAAAGGAGACTCTCTCCTGGTGAGGATTGGTGACCGTGGTCTGAACCTTGAAGCAGAAATAAAGATGTGATAAAGGCATTAACAATGGATGGTTTAATATATCAAGGCTGGGCAAGCCAATTAGGACTGAATAGAAAGTAAGCTAAATCTTTTCCCACAACTCTAATCCTTTCTGTAGGATTTGAAAGAGAATAAAAAGCTGGTACTGCTTTAAAAGTTACTTTCATGGTCATTTTTATGTTTTTATATTAATACTCATGCTCCTGCCAGGAGCACAAATGAAAGTGCTGAAATACCCCACAGCCTTTCCTGTGAGATTTACAGGCTAATTTTATAGATCCAACAAGTTTGAATTATTGGGATAGGCTTCAAATGAGCTTCTAAATTTGGGAGTATTTCTCTGAATCCAATATGAGATATTTACCATTTGATTTTTTCCTCAGCCCTATGGGAGCCACAGTGTATTGTTGCGCTTCTACTGCATGTCCTATTTAAGAGTCTCAGATGTTTTATTTCCAGGCCATCTATGCAGTTTCTGCCAGTGTCCAAGTGACTCCTCTGACTGCTGCTCTTCCCAGAGCAGGACACTGGGAGTGCACTTGGAAGAGCACAGGGAGGGCAGGCAGAGCTCTGGGATGCCTTGTCTGGGCTGTGCTTCCAGCTAAAATTCCAGAGGGCTTTATTAACAGTGCACTGGGGAGGAAAAGCAAGGAGAGGGAAGGAACAAAGGGAGGCTCAAAGAGGAGGATCAGACCATGTCTCACTGCCAGAAGCCTCTTCAGCCCTGTAGCACAGAATGCCCTCACAAATTCCTGCACAGGAGGAACTGTGGAGGGGACTGCAGTCCCCAGGACAACCCAGAAAAGACATTTTAATTTAAAAGATTACTCAGTGTCAAAATGCTGCCAAGGATCTCCCTAATTCTCCCATAAACTGGAAGAACAAAAGGTAGCTTAAAGCCCCCTCTATCCTTGAACTTGACTCCTCAGTTCTAGCTCATCAGGCTAGTGCTGAATTTTAAATGAAATATGTAACTGGCCATTTTCTCATTCCACCCAAAAGCAGAACAAAAAAATAGCATCAGTAATAATAATCAAAACTCACACAAAGAGAAGTTTTAATACATATATATGAATTGTGCCCTTGTAGGCAAGGTTGCTGCTGTCAATTGCTCCTTGGTTAACAAATTAACCTTCTGAACATCATCAGCTCTGATTTCACTCTATGGATGTCATCAATTCTGTTCCCAAAGTCTGCAGGGACCTGATTCTGCAAACATTTTGGAACATTTAAGTTTTG
Source organism: Agelaius tricolor (assembly GCF_023055355.1). Classification (NCBI taxonomy): domain Eukaryota; kingdom Metazoa; phylum Chordata; class Aves; order Passeriformes; family Icteridae; genus Agelaius; species Agelaius tricolor. The sequence goes on from NW_027269332.1 coordinate 1,316,152, forward strand.
ACCCTAAATCTGTACTACTTAACCCCACGATTCCATCTTATTTGAGAATACTTTCAATGGAATAGCTTTAGAGTATCTGCAAATGTGGGTGTTTGTGGTTTTAGTGTGTATGTTTGAAAAAACCCTTATGCTAATAGAGATATTTCCCAAGCATAATTGTCAAAGGAAAAATAGTTTTAAAAAATTCTTAGATAGAAACACAAAGAAAAAATACTAGTCTTCATCGTTCTAATACACCCTTTTGAATCTAGGCTTTAAATAACAAACCCCTTAATCTTATTAACTTAAAATCATGTCTCTCCTTTTTTTTTTAGTGTCATTTAGCAAAAAACCCCAAAACTTATAATCCATAGTTGAAGGCTTTGAAGACCAAAATCTATAAACACAAAGGGAAAAGGCTAATGAGTAAGGAGCTTCTCCATTTTTACTCTTCTCCCTCCATCCTCACCATGGCACACACTCATGTATGTGCACACTCACACAGAGTTTAAGGACTGACTGGCACTTGAAAGCAGCTGCTCCACACAGGAAACCTTACAATAAAACATAGAAAAGAAGACTGCAAGTGAACTAGAGCTTTGGGGCTTAGAGAGGCATTTTAAAATATTTTTCCATTCAGCTATTAATATTGTATTAAAAAAATAATAGTTTTAGCTCAAATTCCCATGTTTCAAAGCTCACACAGCTCTAACACTGAGGTTATCTTGTTTGGCATGAGAACAGCTCATGTCTACATTAAAGCTGGGAGCTTAGAAGTGACATAAACAGGCCTTTTTCTATAAAGATAAAAGGCTAAGCTTTAAAGAATTTTATATTTATAGATAAACGTTTCCATAGTAATCATTACAGTGAAACTTGCTGGTGTCAGCAATCCTTTGCATACAAAAATGGCTTATATTCAAATTAGCAGGAATCACAGAATCAGATCCCAGCTGCTACCTGAAAGAAGGGCTTACAGAAAAAGTGTGAATGGGTGTCTCTGGGACAAGCAAATGCCCTTATTTTGGTCACCTCTCTGCTCCTTTCTGCCAATACATAAAACAGGAGATATGATGTAAGAGGCAATATTGCAGGAAAAAAAAAAAAAAAAAAGCAAGCTTAAAGACCCAGGTGTCCTTTTCCAGCTCTAATTTTCAAGTTTCTATTATATAAATACAGACAAATTAAAGCATAAGACAGGTAACAACCAGAAGGCAGCAGTGTGGTTTGCTCCTTATCTATTCCCCATGACTTGGATTCTCTTACAAGATGGTACAAATTCCATCCCTGCTTTGGAAAGATGTCCATTTCTTGTGACCCAAAGTAAAATCTCCTTCTCGCACCCCTCAGTGAAGCTGGACTTTCCCAGAAGAGCTCAGCAAAGGCCCAGGTAAATGTTGTGGCAGTGATGATGAGCCCTGCTGGGTCAGGAGTGCCTTATTACAGCTGCAACAGGCAGACTGGCATTCACAGTGATGGGAGTTATTTAAAGCCGAGAGGTTACAGTAATCATGTAAGATAAAACTCAAATCACATGTTTCTGGAGGTTTCTACCATGCCCTGAAGTAAATTAGGTTTTAATTAAAAAGAAAGAAAAAAAAAGAGTGATGTGAAGGCTTTCAGTCTATGAATTTTTAAAGCGCTGCCAGTTAATTAAACAAAGGAAGGAGAATATCACACTCTCTTTTTTACAGGTGGCAGGATGAAGGAGAACAGAGGTGAGCTGACTTACTCAGGGACAGCGTGGCAAGCCAGTAGTGCCTGGCACAGAACCAAGCCTCCTCACTCTGAGATTACATCCTACTCACTCCTTGAAGTCCCAAAGAAGGGAAAAGGAAAATAGCTGAGGGAGCTGTTCAGCTTTGAAATGAGAGCTCCGTGTGCGAGCCCACAGGCGTACGAACATATGCCATGGGAGAGATGCAAGCAATACTCCCTGATCAGCAGTAATGAGAGCCTCCCTCCTCCACCTTTTTTCCCTCTAAAAATTTTTTTTTAAAAAAAGCAAACCAGGGAGGAGAGTAAGTCTGAGTGGTTTGCAATTTATATACAGAAGTTTCCATTGTAATGTGAACATTAATGGCTGTCACCATCAGCACCTCTCTGCAGAGAGAGCCTGCCCTCTGTTTCTCTTGGCACTCTGACACAAGGGATTGCTTTCACAAGGTGCCCTGTGTGCACCTCCAATGGCCATTCTACCAGGTTTTTATGATATCTTTGGAGACATACACCCAGTTGTTTGGCTCCTTCAAAGCTCCCAAGTCTGGGAGGCAGCTGGCAGAAAAGTACCCCCGATAAATAATGGAATTCTTTTGGCCAGGGTGATGTTTGTGTTAACACCTAGCAGAGGGGAGGGAGCAGGGCTGGGGAGGGTAGCCACACTTCAAAGGGGGTGCCCCTGGCTCCAGCCACAGCTGCCTGGGCTTGGCAAGAGCCAGGGCTGCCTGGAGCAGCCCAGCAGGATGGCTCCAGGCTGCTCCCAGGTGCTGTCACAGAGCATCAGGGCCTGGGCTAAGCAGAGAACACAAAGGGAAACACTGAAAGGAGTTGTAGGGGCTGTGCTCCACTGAGCAGTGCTTGCTCAGGTTTGATGGTGGCAGGACAGTAGCAGCCTCATACAGATAATTTTTCCTTTGAGATGCTCAGCAGTGAACCTGAAGCATTTCTTCTCCCCTCTGCCTAACTTGGAGGCTCAAACCATCAGAGAGTCAGGGCATTGTTACAGTACAACTGTAGGACTTACATGTCACAGTTGAGACAGCCACAATACACAGAATATCCCCACACAATTTCTGAAAGCTTCACCCCAAACACAGGAACACCAAACCTCTTCAGAAAGCTTCAACCCAAGGACAGTAACATCTTACCTCTTCAGAAGGCTTCAGGCACCTGCCCACACACACTAACATCATTCCAACTGCAGAAAGCTGCAGCATCTGCCATCCTTGTCCCTCAGCCCAGCCTTTTGTGCCCTGCTGCTGCTGCAGTACCCCTGTGTGCCCACTGCACCCTCTGGCATTGGGCAATACCCCTGTGCCCTCCATGGCTCGTTCCTGTTAATGCTGCTCACCTGTGCTGCACAGCTGGAGCCAATTGGGGATGATTGGGCACAGCCCCACCCCAACCACTGCACACTCTGTGCCTACACTCACAAATCATTTGACCTGAGCCAATATTGAGGAAAGTCAGTGGGCTTTGGATCAAGCTCTACCACTGGACAGCGGCGTTAATTAAATTTCTGCATTTCTGCAGCACATCCCGTCCCAGCATGCAATGTTTTACAGGCATCACTTGAGACCCAGAGTTTCTAGGTAGGGAAGATAACCAACCATTTTACAGAGGAAGAACTCATGCTAAGGCAGACCTTTTACTGTGTGGTGATCAGAAGTTTATAAAGAGAAATCTGGGGATTCTCTGTCCTCGCTACACTTCCATTCTTGGTGGCCACCTAGCATTCAAGCCCACAGTGGCTGTCACAGTGGTTCTCTGGAAGCCTTTCCTCCCACCACACACTCTGGGAATGGCCTTCCTTCCTGGCTGTCTCTGTGCACACCAACAGCTCCCAAAATCACACAGCAGATGTAGCTGCCCACCACCTCTGGCAGTATGTGCACACACACTCATCATTTTGCAAAACTGATAGCTGATAGCTATCTGTTAGCAGTTTAGCATTTTATGAAACTGATAGCTGTTCTTTATTGATCACACACCAGAGCCTGACACACCACTGGCTCCTCTCAATTGCTTTGAACAGGAAATAAATGCAATTACTTGCCATGTCTGCTGGCAGATGGTGATTTTTACATTTTTACAGTAGTCCTGTGTGTGTGCGTACACGTATGTGTCAGAGGGACATAAAACTTTGGAGAAGAACAGAAGCTTTAGTTAAATACCCTGAAATTCCACTCTAATCTCTTGTTATTAATAAATTGGGCCCTGAAGTTTTCCATGTGTGGTCTCAATGGTAGGTAGAATAGAAAGTTTGAGAAAGAGTCTGCTTAGACATTTTATGCTACAAGAGTAGGATGGAAAATCTTCTGCTGCAAGTTTCAAATGCCTTTTGAAAAAATGGCCAAGTTAGACACAATTGCATTTTCCTTCAGTTTTTTAGCCCCTTTTGATTAAACAAAGTCTGAGGCAAATTGGCCAAAGGGTTTCTGAAGGACCACATTTGCAGACACCAATTACAAAAAACTATGTCATCCACATTCCAAAAGATTTCCGACAACATTCCAGGGGCGTTAAATGGACTTACTTCACCACCATTTTTTGCAGGAGAAAGACATATTTAGAGAGAGAGTAATGAGAAACTTGACTGCTCTGAAATGCCATCTTAAATCATTTGAATAAAAGGTGAGCTAATACAGAACTTCACACAGCACTTGATAGTGGCAGAAATGCCAAAGAGTATCCCACTCAAATTAGGGAAAGATGCAATTCCCCTTATGTTCCTTCTATTTCTTGGTTTTTCCAGCTCTTTTCTTTTCCTCCCCATGAATTGCCTGTTGCCCCCACCATCCTCCTTCACCTGCCCACACAGATCCTTTTCTGTGACTGTGGAAGGTTCCAGCCACACTGGGAGCTGATGCTGTGCCACAGAGGGAGAGGCAACATCAGGAAATCAGAGATTGGAAAAATGAAGGGGGTGAGCCTCTGGCTTGGGTTCAATCGATAATCACCCTGCTCCTGGCCCCACGTTTCTCCTGCACCATTCACTCGGCCCCTTTGCACATACCTCATCTTTTGTATCAGTTTGTGAAAAGTAAATTTACTGTTTGCTGAGCCCCAGTCATGCAGGATGGTGGAAAAAAAAATCTCACTGATGGCAGGACAATGAGAGGTTCAGTACAATGGGTGCAAACAAAGCCTGAGTAGGAAGGTTTGGTTTTCAGTGCGCATTTTGAGTGTTAGATCAGCTTACAGTTACACTATGAGAATTTTCCCCACTGGAAAGAAAAATCCCCAGAACCATCAGGGTTGTAAACCAGGCAAGTAATATTAAAATGAACAGTGCAGGATGAGTGGGGTTGAGCTGCTTTGGTGTTGTTTTGAGAAGGCAGCTGATGAGGCAATGGCCAAGCATTGCCTGCTTGCTGGGATAGCCACCTCAGTCATTTGTAATTTGAAATTATTCCCCACTGGGGAGGAATTTCAGCTGCAAAACAAGGAATTGACTCCCGGTCCAGCGGTGACCAAAACCCAAGGCACAAGTGCTTTGGCATGGAGGTGTTTTGTGCTGCTGCAGGCTATGCCCAATCTACACTGAGCAGGCTAAAGCAGCACGGTTGGTCTTGGAAGTACAAACCAAAAGCAGGCTGAAGGAGATTTTCCAATTCTAGCTTGAAGTAATAAAAAATACACATGTACACACATGCAGCTTCTTTCTTGTTTGCTCTCTCCTTTGCCTTTCCCCACATCAATCTTCCCAGGAAGGCAAGGTGCAGTTCACCTGACTTTTTAGGACACTGGAGTAGCCATCATCTGGTGTCCATCTTAACAAATATTCCAATTGCTTTCCATCTGAGTTTGTTCCTCATTTGACGTTCCTCTACATGCTGCAAAATCATGCAGAAAAGGATGCAGCAAAGGAAAACAAGCAGTGACATTCATGACTAAGGTGATCCTTCACTTTGCTAAACAACACAACTCAGTTTTTTCTCCTAATTTTATATTCTATTTTTCCTCAAGTCCCATTCTACCTGAATGCACCCTTCATTTTGTTGACATAATTATTTTTTAAATTATAATTGTAAATGAAATTTCAGATAACAAAGCAAAGCACTTCAAATAAAAGAAGTCAAAACATTTCTTTCTGAAATTAAAAATTTCAATTTTTCTGACAGATTTGTGAATTTGTTTCTTCTGGAGCTAAATATGCAGAGCTGGTAAGTAGTTTCACTGCAAAAATTCTTTCTAGCTCTGAAGATGAGTGGTTTTGTGTGTGCCTGCATTTTTGAAAGAAGAGAGAGGAGCTGTTTAGCAGGCTAGGACAATGACAGAGCTGCCAGCACTGCCCCTCTTGACTGCCAGTGTTGGCTGCTGTCTGCTGCCTGTCTGGAATCATTTTGCTGTGGATCAAATCACCTCCCAGCACCACTGCCAGGGTCCCCAAGGCTCGGGGGTCTGGGGCTCAGTCAAGCATAAAACATTGCTCATACTCAGCGTGCACCAGGCTGGAGCAGTTACTGCAGAAAAGGAAAAAATGATTACAGAATTGACTTGTAGTTTAGCAAATCCCCATTAGATCCTTTTTCCTCCTCCCCAAATAAATGAAAGTGAACTAAACTGGTGCTGCTCAGAGTGTGTTCAGAGTCAGGGCCACTTTCTCAGCTGAGCAGAGCAGAGCTCTCCTGGCTCGCCCTGCCATGATGCTGATTTATGCAAAACAGGCACATGGCCCACAGTTTATGTCACACATCCAAAATCCCATAGAGACTTAATTTTGCTTTTCAAAGCCCACAGAGATCCACAAATTAACACCTTTTAGCATTATTCACTTGGAGTTTGTCAGTTTTTCTGCAGTAATCGATTAACAGTTGTTTTCAAGTTGGGGTTTATCTCTTGTTGGCGGGTGTATTTATGACACATGGTTACACCTACAAGAATATATTAAAAGTTTTTTGAGCAACTTGGAACTACAAAGGCAAACTAGTGCCTTGCAGTTGCTATAATCTTTGATGTCACTAAGAGACTGCATTTACCAGAATCAAGCAGGAGAATTCTGTTTTCTGTAACTGAAACAATCCAGGTTAAACTTTTAAAGAAGCCTAGTCGACACAAGTAACTCACATACACTTTGAAACCTTCCGAGATATTATTAAGAGTGCCATGCATAAAACTTTTACCTGTAGATCTCCTCCCTCTTGATTAACTTCTTTTTCTGAGAGAGGGAATGCTGTTTGTTACACAGCATCCAGCTGAACAAAGGAGAAGCAGAGCCTGAACTCTGTGCTCTGGGCACCAGAATCTGATGCAGCTCACTTTCATCTCAGTGTAGCTTATCTGGTAGGCAGACCCAGTGGAGGCATGAATTCCTAAGGATAAGTTATATTATACAGCATGTGACTGGCTTCAGCCAACTCACCAGTGATGAATTTGCCTTCTCTTCCAGAGTTTCACTTGCTTTTAAACAGAAACTTCTGCAAATGGAATGAGTCTGTCAGGGTAATCTTGACCATAGTTAGGCATGATGTAAAAAAAAGGATACAAAATATGCAAGTTACAGACCCACAGTCCAGCCTGATGTGATTGTACTGGTGCATACAGACACAAACATAAAACACACACAACCTGAGGGAGCTTATCTTTAATGACAAGGATTGGGACTCCAGAAGAATTCAGTTCCCAGTCCTGCCCCTGAATTCTTCCATGTCTTGGACGTGTGATTCATGTAGCATCTTAATCTCCATGCATTTATGGGCACAAAACAGTCCTTTGGGGGCAAAGGCTGTTCTTCACTGCATGATTGTCTATTGCCTAATGAAATAGCCTCTGACATGAGTTAGAATTTAGTCATGTCACAAGTAAGTTATTGATAGTTCTTTTTTTTTTTTTAATGCCAAAAATGGATCACAATGAGGGCAGTGTTGAGCAAATTCTATAATTAAGGAACAACATGTTTCTAGTTTCATTTTCTCCTGTTGTAATAAATACTGCAAACACTTGTCTCACAGCACTAGCTCAAAGCATTCCAGGTTGCAGTGAGCTACTTGTCTGTTCGGGGGATATCAGTATAATCCATGCTGCTATTTTATAAGGGTTTTTCTTCAGACACGCAGAAATTTGAGACAGAATTCATCAACACCTTTTCCCTGACTGCCAACGCAGAGCTGTGGCTGGGAGATGTGAAATGTTCTGTGAGAGTGAGGGAACAGAGGACCTGAGTGGGGAAGGCAGTGGGAGCTGCTCAGGCTCCACAGGCAGGGCAGGGCCACGCTGGAGCCAGGGGGTGTCGGAACCCAGGACATTCCTCTGACTGCCCTGGGGGACTCCAGACCCTGGCAGGGGGCTCAGAGACCTTGGCACGGAGTCACAAACACCTGTGCCTTTGATTTTAGCCCTTGGAAACAATTACCAACTTTGTGTGAGGATTTACAAGCCACAAGGGTTTGAGTAGAATGATAGTGAATTTATCTCAGGGTGAAAAAGTAGAATTTGGGGGGTTTTAGAATGGGGGTTCAAGAGGCAAGATGGAGGAATCTGGATGTGTGCAGTAGTTCCTCCTGTTTCTTCTTGTCCTCTATCTTCTGCTGTGATGGTGACACTTCTGGACTGGTTTAGAGTAGAGACAGACTGTCTGACATAGGTGATAGGGATTGGAAAATTATTGTAAATACAGTCCACGTAGTTCTTAGTATAAAAAGCCAACACCACCCCAAGGCTGGTCACTGTGCCACAAACCAACCTGCTGGACAGACTTCAGCAGGTCAGAGAAAGAATGGAATAGATAGAAAATAAACAGCCTTGAAAAGCAGAGCTGAGGAATCCTGACTTCTTCTTTGGTCGCGGGGCTGGGAAAAAAAGACTTTTAATACCTCGGGAGCCATTTCAGCAACACCAAACTCCAGAAGGTGGTGTCACTTGAATAATTCTGCAGGAAAGGCAGCAGCTCCACTGCCTGTGACACTGAGCATTATCCACCATCACTGTCCTCATCCTCCTCCAGCACACACCCACACCTTCAGGCCACAGAGAGCTGCAGAGCCAGGGGCCTTTGTCACCCCCTAACTGCTGAGAAGGGACTCAGCTCTGCCTTCCAGTGGTTATTTACCTCACAGACCTCTGCTTTCAAATATGTGGTTTAATTTCCTATAATCCCAGGTCCGACCATGATTATGTGGAATTCCATTTATTCTATTTGTTCTATTTTAAAAGGGATGAAGTCATCTGTGCTGGAAACTATGACCTGATTGAAAGAACTGAAACGCTGCAATGTCTCAGACACAGCTCTGGCACATGAAGAAGTATAAATTAAACTCTTCTGCAGACATTTGATCTCTTGCTATGAAAAGGGATATTGTGCTTCCTCTGTTTAACAGTATTCTCTGCCCACTGTGAAAAGAACTCTGTTTGCACTTCTTTTTTTTTTTAAGTGTGGCATTTTTTTCCACTCTAAATAGGATTGCAAATTAAGCTTCAGCATGTATACACACAGAGTCTACATATTCCTGTCTGCTGTGAGCTCAGGGATGCCAATGCCAGATCTGCCAGCCTCATTAACTAAATAAAATTATTTCACTGGTTCAATGGCTACCAGTGAATCCCAGTGAATGGCTACCAGTGAATCCACAGCTCCCAAGCTCCAGGGCCGTGCACAGTGCAAGCACTCCACAACTGCAAACCATTTTTGGTCATGAGTAACAGATGAGCAGAAGACAAGACAGGATGTTGATCCAGTCATTGCTTAGAGTTGTCTACAAAAATTCCAGTAGCCATGCAAAGTCTGCTCCTTTTAGCATAAGGTCACCAGTTACAGATATCATTTCTTTCTTCAGAGTAATTCTCCTTGAAAACTCTAATATAGCTCTGCACCAAGGGTTGGGGTTTTTTACTCTAAAATTTTTAAGGAAAAAAATGTATAAACCTGGTCTCATGCCACATGAGCTATAATTCAGCATGCTGTGGTGTAAAATAATTCAGTAAAATTAACCATCTCTTGCTATACATTTGCTACAGAATTAGCTCCATTTGCCTACCCACTTCTACAGCTAGGGAGGCTTAAGTGAGAAAAGCCATGCTGAAAAATAGTACTTGAGTTGCTGCAGGGTTAGCAGCAGCTGAGCTGTGTGAACCACAGCAAAGTCCCCCTCCTTTCCACAACAAGCCAGACAACTCATATTAATAGGGAAGGAGCTTTTTGTGTCAGCAGGATTGATATTGGGGGCAATACACTTGTTCCTACTTCAGTGGAAACAGACCTCAGTGATTTCTGTATCAAGTGCTTTCAACTTACAACAATACTGGACAAGAGCTCAAAATGCTCAATCCTGACCTGCCTTTGATCCACTGAAGGGGGAAAAAAATCTCACTTCAGGCAGTGGAAGCAGAATGAAAACAATGGAAATATTTATTTTCATTTAAAAATTCTCAACAATGGATTTTTTTAAAAAAACATCTAAGCATGGTAAAAAGGAACCTGCAGACTGGTAGCTGAATTATTTCTGTGTGTGGCTACCAGAGACAGCATTTCCAGTGTGGGATGGACCCACAACTGGATAGGGCAGGGCTGTGGGAGCTGGAGACCAAACCTGCTGTGGCACCATGGGCAGAGGGGAAGGACTCTGGGCAGGGAGCCTCAAGGCCCTGCCACCAACACAAATTGCCTTATGATCATCTGCAAGGGGCACAAAATCCAGCTGCAGGATCTTCTATTGCAGCTGCCAGTGCAACTCACACCTCCAGAGAAAGGTGTCATCCCTTCCATTTTAGTGCTAGGAGCAGCTCAGTCCCCTGCTCTGCCTCATGTGCAATTGTATTTCTTTAGCTAGCCAAAAAGCCTTTGCTGTTACTTCTGTGTTAGAAGACTGATTTTTTGCTAGCCAACATTTTTATTATTATTTATTCCTTATTTTATTATTATTTATTCCTTTTATTATTATTTCATTCCTTAAAAAGAATCTGAACTTTTTTCAAACAAAAAGGCTTTGAGTACTTTAGCCACAAATATTTTGAGGTTACCTATACTAGATAAACTCCACTTTTGCCTATGTTTTCTACTGCTAACAGAGCCTTGCAGAAAAAAAAAAAAAAAAGAAAAAAAACCTGTACATTCCCTACTTCTTTCATTTCACAATAATATGATGCTCAGTCATTGCTCTTTGATGTTCCTTTGTGCTGGGATTTTCAAAGGAAATTAGTTTCCAAAATGTGATGGCACTCAGCAGAAGCTGAGCACTGAACTTCAGTGGGTCTCACTGAGCACAGGCTGGAGCTCTGACATTGAAGATATGTTTCACCTATGACCTAGAGACTGACAACTTTTGTGGCACTTGGTCCTGCCAGAGATCCCTGATAGAGAGAAAGAAATGAACTGAAAAACTGCAGCACATAACAGGTGTCTTTATGGGTTTTAAATCCTTAGTCCTTGTGTCAGCTTTGGATGCTTTGATAGATATGATGGGCTGACCCTGGCTGGATCCAGGTGTCCACCAAAGCCACTACTCAGCAGGGCAGGGGAGAAAAAATATAACAAGAGGTTCGTGGTTCGAGATAAAGACAGGGCAAGATCACTCACCAATTACTGTCACTGGAAAAACACACTTGATTTAAGGAAATCAGCTTAATCTACTGCAAATCAAACCAGAGTAGGATAATGAGAAATAAAACAAAATTTTATAAACATTTTCTGTCCACCTCCCCCTTTCTCTAGGGCTTAACTCCACTCCCCATCCCTCTGTCTCCTGACAGTGGTGCAGGATTCTGGGAATGGGCAGCAGTAGTTTATTGCACATTCCCTCTGCTGCTCCTTCTTCCTCAGGGAGGGATTTCTCACCCCTGCTCTGGCATGGGGTCCCTCAACAGGAGACAGTCATCATGAACATGTCCAACCTGAGTTCTTCCAATAATTACATTGCAAAATAATAATGCAGTTCTCCAGGACCTTTCCATGGTAGGAAGCTCCTTCAGGAACACAAATCCAGGTGACAAATCCACCAGCAAATCTGCCCAAGCATGGGGGGCTCCTCTCTCCACAGGTCCTGCCAGGAGCTGCTCCAGTGCTGACTTCCCACAGGGTCACAGCCTCCTTTGGGCACCCCCTGCTCCAGTGTGGGGACATCCCTGGGCTGCAGGTGAATCCCATTTCCAGTGCCTGGAGCATCTCCTGCCTGTCCCTCCTCCCAGTCCCCAGTGATGCAGAGCTGCTCTCTCATGCTGTCCCTGCTCTATGTGAGTGCTGCCATGCGGTTTTTCCCCTCTTTCTCAAACAGGTTATCCCAGAGGTGCTTCCACTATTCCTGAGGGCCTTGGCCTCCCCAACTGGCATTTTCTGCACCAGACAAGGGTGAAGCTTCAGCAGCTCCCCATAAAGCCACTTGTGGAGCCCCCTGCTACCTGAGCCTTGCCAGGCAAACCCAATGAGTAAAATGCAGCAGTTGTCTTCTTAACAAGAACACTTTGGATTCAGTGCTGCTAAAGACTTTATAACTTCCTGAGGTGGAAAAGCATAAAAATCCCTCTGAATCTCACCTGAATTCAGCCCAGGTGATGTTTGAGTCCCTCAGACCAGTAATTGTGAATGCAGATATTATCTGGCCTCTCTGAATCTCATGTTGTATTGCTCTGGCTATGTCCACAGGAAAGAGGAAGGAACCCCACTTGTCTAGAAAGGAAAATCCCAAAGAAATGTGAGCAAAAACCCTGCAGTGGGTCAGATATCTAGGGCCCTACCCTGTCTCAAACAAAAGGAATAAAAGAAATTTTATCAAGAGAAGGTGAAGGATGTTGTGGCCTCTGATTCCCTCCCTGCTCAGGAATGATGTGGCAATCAGGTTGGCTTTGCCCAGAAAGTTATTAATAATATTTATTATTCCTCAGTGTTTTTCCACTGGTAGCCAGCTGCTCTTCAAAGGTGCATAAACCACTTATCATCAAACTAGGAGAAAAATTCTTAGTATCTAATCTGGACATAGAAAGACACTATGCAATTTTAATCAAAATCTACTGCAAACACTTCATTTGTTTTGATGTTTGAACTGTGATGATCAAAGTTCAAGCCGTGCTTATTGTGCACTTGTTGAATGTAAAAAGAGAAAGGACACATGTGACATTATTCCTGTCCCTGACTGTCTCTGATGAACGAGTCTCTAGTGCAAAAGTCCTAAAGAAGAAGAAATTAAAATTCACTTTGGTTAAAAATTGGAATGTCCAAGCCTAGAATCCATTTCCTATGGATACTTATTAAAATTCAGCTCCATGTATGTTCATGAAAAGCCTCCAGAGTGGACAGACTCTGGCAGTGGGGATTACAGCTTCAAATGAATATCAGCCATCCTTTTAGACTCATTCATTAAACCCAATTTTACAGTATTAATCATAAAAGACCCTGAGAGATGTCTTTAGGCTCATTAATTAAATGAATCCATTAATTGATGATCAAATATATTTACTTGCAGAAAAACCATAATATTCCAACTATTATTATTATTATTATTATTATTATTATTATTATTGTAATGGCCATTCTTCTTTTCTTTTTAAAATCTGTTGCACCTTTTAGAGGCACTTCAGTAACCATGTTGTTCCAGGATACAAAGGGCTACAGAGCATTGCCCACTCTGAAGAGCCCTCTGAATGGGGCCTTTGTTTTGTGTGCTGTTTTGGTAGGAAATGGTTGCTATTTAGGTCTCCAAGAGGGAATATAAAACTATGCTCACCTAATCAAACAGACCAGTAAATACAGCAGTTAATCTGACAACTTCAAATTCCTGAATTGCGTTTGGAGAAACAATTTAACACAAACAATCATTTAAAGCCTGCATTAATCATCCACCTTGGGTTACTAAGATGCATAATTTGTTTTCATTATTGCAAGCTCGTGGTTCTAAGTGACATTTCTAGCAGTTGGATGTTTTATTAAAGCCAAAAGAGGAAAAAAGTGCTGTTAATCTTTTCCATCAACAGAGCTGTAAAATAAAAGCAGGGTTATCATAAGTATCAGAAGATAGACCTCAGAGCTCCATGTCTGAAAAATGTAACTGTCTTAAGTATTTTACATAAGAAAAACACAATTGCTTGTGAACTAAACCAGCTATTGTTCTCCACGGTGGCAAAATGTTCCTTTCTGAGCAAGCCTGCCTGGTGAATGTGAATCAGGAAGTGTGGCTTGTTTGGATTGAATTATTAACATATCTACAATAGCTTCAGAGTTACCTTGAACAGGTTCAGTGGGCACGTTAGAAACAAAAGGGAGAAAGGGAAAAACATGTGCAACAAAAAACTCCACCTGGCACTTCAGTGCAACACAGAATGGCTCTTTAGAACAACAGCAGAAAAAGGCTTCTCCATGTGGGTATAGTCAAATATAAAGATATAAATGCTGTGGTTATGCTTTGTGCCTCCCAGAACAATGGCAGCCTTTAGCAATCTTTTGCTTGTCTGTCCTTGCAATGTTGCAAGGTAGCTTGGCCAAAGCTGGCTGTGTTTGTAAAACATGACACAAACTCTTTCTGTCCTCTCACAAAAAAAAAGAAAAAAAAAAAAAGGAAAGAAAAAAGAAAAAAAGAACCTGGCTTTTAAAAGAGCCATTGTCACTTCTAGCTGAATGTTTATTTTACTGTCTCCTGCACAGCAGAGGACATTCCACCTATAAAGAGCAATTATATAGCACTGGGACAATTTGAATACTCTAATCAATGCTAGTTAAAGTGCAGATAAATAAATTTTTATAGTGCCAGGGCTCCTACCCTCTACGGAAATTATTGTTAATTTATTGAATCAATAATTTTGGAACAATAAATTATAATGCCTTTTGTTTTACTAAGCCCATCTCTCAGCATGTTTAAAAAGCACAGCTTTATAAATATTGCAACAGGCTAGGGGGAGATTTCCAACCAAGGCTTTGTGTTTGTCCCATTATGGAGAAGATTAAATTGTAAAAGCAAAAGAAAAAAAAAACCTCAAAATAAACAACAAAAACTTGAAGGTGCAGAGACACTGAAAAAAAAATCCTTAAATACAGAAACTGCCTGGGTTGTAGCTCAGTCCTTTTGGGACTGTACTTTTTAACTCCTTCATTACTAGCTGTGCTTTTATCAATTTCTTTTCATAAAGTAAAACCCCCGGATTTAGAAAAACACATGTGGTTTAAAACACAAGAGCAGAGCCTGGTCTCCAGTGCAGCATCACTTTGCAATAACTATTGACCTCACAGCGCTGTCCTGGGTCTACATCAAACTAACAGTGATCACAGACCCACCCAACAACTGAAAGTATATATATATATATATATAATTTTAGAAGTAATATCTCCCCAAAAGATACCAGTGGAATTATTTTAATCCTTAGAAAACAACATTCAGGCCAGCAGGTATCCTGTAGATAGCATTGACTTCTTCATCAGCTTTCTTACTCCATATTTTGGAGTACATATTATATTTTCCTTCTCTAAGGAAACACATCCTTGGCTGGTGAGGTGCTAGTGAAACACAGTTAATCTTATTATTCCCTGTGGAAACGTTCCATGCATGTGTAGCTCAGTGATTGCAGTTTGTATCAGTTCAGCAAGGAGCTCAGACCTCTTCTTGTGAGGAGCTGGCGGTTTCTATTTACCTTTTCCAGATAAAATGAGCTGGTGCAGGAACTGCTGGCTGTACTGGTGGGAACAGTTTCAGGACAGGAGCACAGATACACAGCAGGGTCTGTCTTTTGCTTTGAATAGCTGGTTGTTCTGGGCTAAGGTGAGGGTTTATCTGGTGGTAATGAGAAAATTCCCCGTGAATTTAAGGTGTCAGAATTCCACCCCTGTTCTTTTTGACTCGTTACTGTCGAGATCTCAACACTGGGACACTTATTGATGAGAACCAGGCCTTGAGCAAGGTGTAAATTAGCTTAGTTGAGCAGGAATTAATAATTCTGCCCAGCTTTGAAAGAGCTGAGCATTTAGTCCAAAGACGGTTGATTCTGTATCGGCGCTGAAGGAAAAAATGACACGAGTTGTTATTCTGCTTCCAAACTCCTATTTTTGATCAAGGTTTATGGAGCTGGAGCCACAGTCCCCAGCTTATGTAAGTTTCACTTATTACACAATGAGCTAAACATAAGTAAAAGTAGGCTGAATCATATGGGGATGCAAACCTGGCCAAAACCCCCAGAAATCTCCGAGGTGGGTGTGAGGAAAATCAGCTGCTGTAATTATGATGGTGGTTGTGGGGGATAAGGGAGCAGCCAGATTTGGCTGAGCTTGAAGCAGTACTTTTTGATTTACAGGCGGGGAGTGTATTTTGACTTGTCCTCAGCTTGTTAATTTTTAACTCTTGCTGTTTGCACAAGTGCCAGCACGCAGACGGGAAGCATCCCTTCAAATGCTGCCCACAACTCCAGGCAGCTTCCATCCAGGGATAATTTTAAAAAGACTCTTTAAGTCATTGGCAGGCTGTAGCCATTTTGTCTTGTGTTTCTAACCCAGCTCACCACTGCTCTTTTCCTGCAGTCTGCCACCAGCCTCTGGCACGCTGGGGCTGGGAGCTCCATGGAATCCTGTCCTTTTATCCCTGTGCGAGTTGTGCCTGTGTCCTCACATCCCACCCACAAAAAGCTGCTGTGGGAGGTTTTCACTGACACACCCACATGTCTTTTTTTTTTGATGAAGTTGTATTCTTAGTCTTAAAAATCCCTCATTGTGGAAACTGAGGTCACTGGGAATATTTCCCTGTCTGCTCTGGGGTGCCCTGACCCCCAGGGGAGCACTGACTTTGGCCCTCATTCATAGAGAAAGTTTCCCAGACTTCAAGATAGACTGGAACCCACAAAAGTGTGAAATAGAGAGTAGGGTAGGTGCATCACTGGGTGAGAAATTGAGGGTTTGGGATTTTTAGTGTATTGTGGATGGAAGCAAGATGGAGGGCACAGGCTGTTGTCCTGGGTTTCTTCTTCATGCTTCTTCTTCCTCCTTCGTGGGTTTGGGTGGCATTTTGTAATTGGGCAGAAAAGTCCCCACTGGGGGCTCTGTGGGATCAGTTATTGGGTTAAAGGGGAAAATAATCCAGGTGTCAATTCTTAACTGGATAGTTTGGTCTTAAAAGACCTTGTACCAAGAGATTGTTGGTCATTTTGTGCCTTCTAATGAAAAGCTGCTGAGCTCACAGTAGTGAGGCTGTTTTATTGATAAGAAATAATAAACACCTGAGTGTGAACATGAACTACTGTCTCAAACTCCTTCAATCCAGACCCAGAAAAACCAATACCTTGTGGTGCTGAACTTGGCTCATGTAGTCTGGGGTGCTTTGGATGACAGAAATTACATAATTAAAGCCATTTTCAGCAAGAACAGTGTCCATTATTTGGGTCTTGAGACCACATCACTAAATTTGTGGGAGTTCTGTCATTGATTTAATCGAGAAGAGGAAGCCCAGAGTAGAAAAGCTACATCCAAAATATAAATATCTTTTTTTTTTTTTTTTTAATAGAACATGTAGGATAATGCACACTTGCAGTAATTTCTGTGGATGAGAACTCACAAGATAAATGGAGTTCCAAAGCTACTATTCTAAACTCCCTATATTTCCGATTAAACTCCTCTACTGCCTTTGCAGCAACTGCAGAGGATTTTCTTCTCTCTAACAGCATCCCCCAAGCAGATGCAATTAGGGATCTTTAGAGCCAACATATGCATATCTTAATTACAGAACCAATATGGGATACTGTTTGTTCCAACATTAACCATAAAAAAAAAATCATGGACATCTAGCTTAACAGATAGTTATTGTCATGCTAGCTTTGATGAAAATGTACTCAGCTAAGCTGGTCACTCTAAATATGACACTAAATTATGACCAGGGCAGGGGAGCACCATCCAGCACCTATCCTAGCTAAGAGAAAACAAGAAATCAGGTTTTTCATCACATTGCACACCAAACAATCCCTTAGAACAAAGTAAGCATCTAAATATTACAGGATCAGAGCTGTTCACATACTCACAGCAGTTGTAAAATTAAAAATTTACATTATCAGTGGGAAAAAAGGTTATAGGATGAGAAAGATGTTCTGAAGGGTTTGTTTTAATTCCTACTGCTCTTTTCCTTTTAGTTAGTGTTAATAAAATTTTCTTTATACACTTTTAAGGTTTTAAACCTACTTTACTTTCTCCTAATCCCATCTCACAACAAGAAGTGAATACACTAGTGATTAACCAGCACCAAACCCACCACACTCTTTAATAAATTAACCAGGAAATGTTAAAATTAGTCAAATCTCTAATTAGCAAACCAAAACCACTGGAGTTGCTAACTAAGATGCAAGGGAAGGAAGAAGATGACCTTGGCTGCATCATTTAATTAACTGTTTGACTTGTTGAGTTGCAAAAGAGTTTTCCACAATTTAGTAAGGCTTGATATACTACCTGAGAGGGGAAACAAAAACAAACAAACAAAAATAACAAAAATACAAACAAAACAAAAAAGCCAAAAACAAAACCGAAAAAAAAAAACCCAAAACAAGGAGAATGAGTTCCTGGGTGGTCAAGAACCTGGGTTGTCAAAATCCCACACTTTTCTGATGAATTAAGAAACCAAAATCAACATGGTGTATTGAATAATTACACGAATTTAAGAGATTGTATTCATATAAATGAGCAAATTAAAATATGGCAGATACTGGATGTGTAATTCCTACTGGATGTGTAACTGCCTACAGCATCTGCAGAGCTTTTCTTTGAGCTGCCATCAATGACTTCTCTGGGAGCCTTTTTGCATCCTGTATTTCCTGTGGAGGGAAGGACATCTCCATTCCATGGGCTAATGCCTGCAGACAATGGCACAGGAAGCAGAAATGCTGAGTTTTCACAATCCAGTCTGAGACTAATCTCCTCATTCTCCACTTCTCCCTGTGAAATTAGGAAATATGAACACTTATTTTCCTCAACAGGTGGTGTTTGTAAGCATCACAATTCCACAGTGATCATATGCTTCACAAATGCTTTGTACATTAAACAAACCATTTTTACAAATCCAGCAGGCTTCTGCACAAGAGTTATTTTTGTTAGGAATGAGTGAACAATTATAAAAGCCCCAGTTATTTATCTGTTAGAATAAATTAAGACTTTATGACTGATACTCCCAACCTCCTTTGCTGTTTCCTAGTTCAAGCTCTTTATTCTGTGCATCCAAATTTCCCACTTCCCTTAACCTAGATGTTTTTATAAAATTTTCTTTTTTTCAGATTTTTTAATGCTACTTGCTACAGGGTATTCCTAGGGACACTGAATAACCTGTTTATCTGTAGTGCTGAATAAACTATGTTTATCTTTAGTAGTAAAAAGATCAATCTTTTTGAATATTTAAGTGGGAAGACTAGAGAGTTGCACTAGAATAATGTTCACTAGGTGATACGACACAGGTATTGGTGTATTTTTCTTCTTTTAAAAGAATTTCTGATTATTTCTATGGAGTTTATTTGTTTGTGGTGTTTTTCCTGACTGGATTAAGCAAAATTTTGTCTTATGGAAATTGCATGAGGTCCCTCGGATTATTGCTATCCATGTTCTACCAGGGCGCTGGCTGGGTAAAGGATCCAGGTTTGGGACATATCACCTCAAGATCAGTGGCTGGCCAAAACAAATGCCTGTGACAACTCTAAAACATAATAAACCGAGTGGATGGGACAAGGAGGGTAAATTGATGTAGTAAGTTCCAAGATGTGTCTCTATTACTGATGGCATTACAGAACAAAACTAGAAGTTAAAGAATGTGTGGCAGTTTGTAAAATCTGTGAAGTTCTAGATAAAGACCAATATTATTTTCCCCATCTACCTTCTGCCACCCATACCAGTCAGCATATGCTCAGCATTTTGCCTCTCCAGAAAAATCAAAAATCAAATTTTGCATCTCCATACAAACCAAAAACCAATACTGTGGGTGATATCTGAGAGGCAATGCACAAATATCCAGTAGGCAGAGGGTGAGCTGCCAACATGCCACATGCTGGCCAGGGAAAGCCAGGAGCCCTGGAGGAGAAGGATTTCTTAGGTAACAGGGTATCAGTGCAGCATCATAAAGTAATAAATCAGCCTTCTGAGACCATGGAGTCAGATCCATCATTCCTGCATTCCCTGCAAATACAACACACCAGATTCAGTGGCTGAGCACATTGCTCAGCACTGAGCAAAACAAAACAAAACCTTGCAGACTTGAGGACTGCTGCATGGCCTGCCCTTCCTTGCACAGGAGACAAAAACATAAATCCCTGCCCGATGCAATTGTTTTCCTTTGGCTCCTACAGCTGCTGGCATGACAAACTTCCTCACCAGACAGACAGACAGACAGACAGCAGTGACCTGTGCTGGTCCAACTGGAGATCAGGGATTGCTCCATTCCTGCTGGTCAAGAGGGCCCATTTTTATTGACTGATCCATGGACTCAGCTGCCCAGAACAGGACTTTGAAATTCTCAGCCTGTTTTTGGAAGTGACTGTAACAAACTGCCAGTAACCCCTGTTTGCTCCTTGCCTCTGCAGACAGGCAGGTAATGTAGAGCCAGGTCAGGGAAAGCAGCACCAGTGCAGGCAGCAGCACAGGAAAGCTGGCTGCAATGTTTCATCCTGAAAACTGGTTTTTTATTTTAAAAGATTTTTTTCTTTAAAAATTAGAGCATTTTGCAAATAACTCTTTGGCTCTTTAAAGAGTCTTCAATTTAAAGCAAATTTTTAACTGTTAGATTTCCTCTTTTTCCTTTTTTTATTGAAGAATGTGATGAGAGGCTTAGGGCTGTCTATTTCTCAGTTAAAACAAAATTTTGTTTGTTTTAAAAAGTGATAAAAAATAAAAATAAGTACATGTGTAGAAAGCAACCAAATTCCAACAGCTACAGAGCCACCAGCTTAGTTGCACTGGCTGATGTGTAAACACATAGAGTGCACTAAATTAATTAGATTGCCAGATATATGTCAGATACATCACGATGCAATTTGAACACCAGAATACTTAATAAAGAGAAGTCTCTTTTTGGTATGATTGCAGAGAGCAGCCATAACAGCTGCACTTCAGGTAAGCTGGAAAGGCCACAGTAGCCTGTACATGGAGACATATCTTTCTAAAAAGACCAGCAAAACTGAGGAATTGCAGCAGCATCACTCTCAGCATCCCTGCACTACTCACTGGTGGGCCCAGGGTGACCTGGTTGTACACCAAAGCTGAATTGAGGTTCAGGCTCTGAGGGAAGTGCACTGAAATCACACAGCCAAGCAGCTGAAAGTCCAGCCCCACAGTAATGCCCATGGCACTCATAATGTCCCTACAGAGAGCAATTAGTAGGACCTAACAGGGAAAAAGAAAAGCGATGTCCTCTGCCTCAAAAAGCTCTGATTTCATGGCAAGACAATAGGAGATCACTAAGAATAAATTAGAACAAAGCCCCATGGCTGGAAAAAGGGGAACTGGGAAATGATTTCTATTCCCATCCTTGGTATAACTCCGTGATTCTTGGTCATCTCAGTTTCCCTGACATATCTCTGTGTTTTCCAAAGGGAACAAAAATCTTGCAGTTATTTGTTAAGGATTGCAAAGCAGTTTTGACTAGAGGGGAAATTTTGATTATCACAAAAGGACCACAATAAAGCCCAGCTGTTTGCTCAAGGTTACCCCGATGTGACAGTCTCTGCTGGGTGCAGGTGGCTCTCATTCACACCTTTGGCCCCTGGCTTTGGCAAAATGCCACCTGGAGGGTTTCTGGAGCATTTCTGGAATTCTTGAATGCCAATTGCATTTGAGCAGTTGGTGCAGAAGCCTCAGGAACACCTGAGACACAGAGCAAGGCACCAGCAGCTCCAGACACCTGGCAAGCACAGCCCTGGCACAGCCAAATCCCAGCATTTCATCTCTGGCTGGAGAGACAATTACACAGGGCTGGAGTCAAAAGGGTTTTTAAATGCTCTGTTCACACAGAGTTCTGTATCACAGGGAGGGAAGATCATCTCTAGTGGATCTGTGGTAGGGATCCTTTGTTTTTTGCGTGGCAGGATCGCAAACATTTTATGCACAAGACCTTTGAATGTTGATGTGGAAATGGAGAATTTAAATGGAGGACAACAGGACAACAGGAAAAGCAAAATGTAAGATGTTGTGTTGCTTATTCAAAGCCAGTGAAGAAGGGGCCCAACAGCTCCATACAAAGAACTGTTTATATCAACCAACACCTAGTTTTAAATCTCCTGTCTTAGTCATTTTTGGATATCTTTTTGTCCTGTGTCTTTGTCACTCTCCACCGAGCTGAAAAGCATGATTACGTTAAAAATACTCTTTTTCCTTTGTAAGGAAACCCAGTGACTCCAGATCTCTGTGCAGCACCACCAGGAGCAGCAGCCACCAGGAGCTGGAGCTGAAAGGTCCTGCCAAGGTTTCCATGAGTTATCTGGGGCTGTGAAAAACAAGGCACTTGCTAACTCTGAAGAATAACTTAACTGCACACACTTGCCCCGACCTGAAGGTGCTGCCTTTGGGAATGTTTCACAGCTTGACACAGAAGTGCTGAGCATCCAAAGACACCAACCTGGCTCTCACAGTCACAGAACAAGCTCTGCTTCTCCACCAGCCAGGCTCTCACTGCATCACTCTCTGCACCCACGTACACTTGGCTTCTCCCTGGGTGCTGATAGCAAACAAAGCAGCACTCAGTCAATTCCTGTCATGCCTGGAGTCACTTCTGACAGACCAGCAGCACACAGTGGTCCAGGAAAAGCAATCTCTCCCCTTCATCCACAGAGACCAGCTCTACACCAAGGTGCTGTGTTCACCCCCAGGAACCCCACAGAGAATTCATGTGCTTAGGCTAATAGCTTTCAACAAAAAATAACAATCGTTTTAAAAATCAGGTTTCTTGCCGCACAAAACAATAAAAATGCATGTTTTTCTTCTTCTTAAACACATTTTAGCCTTTGTGAGCTTGTGTGAAAAGACCCCATTATTAAGCCCGAGTTATTTAAGCAATATTGGAAGTGCCCCTGCCCTTTTGTTAATTTGCTTGGCTTGGTGCACACATGGCATTTGTTTTATATCATGTGTGGAACTTGCTTCTTTAAAAAGTCTGCAGGTTTCAAATTCCTCCACTTTTGATAGATGTACTGTATGTACTGTTAGGTTTAAAAAAAGTTACAGGTGGCTGCTATTTTTCCCAATTCAGTCCACAAAAGCCCCTTTATTAAAAGAAGTCCTTAATGAAAAAGAAAAGTAGAGCTACTGTATGTGAGGTTGCAAAGAACTCTGGTGGAAATATTTGGTGTTTACATTTTGCTGAACTATTTATACTGTGGACACACACTACACTAAAGGCTCTCTTTTCCCTGCATAATAGAAATCCTTGTGACTGAATTCTATATACTCAGTATGGTTTACATTTTCTATCCAGCCTCACCACATTTTATTCCACGGTGTGTCTGCAGGGCTCTCTGGGTCTGCAGCAGAGCTGTAGAATAGCAACACCTTCTGGAAGAACTGGAGAATCCTTGCTGATCCTTGCAGCTTGTTGCACTCACCAGCCAGTGTACATTAGTAATAATGCAGAAGCTCAGAATAATAATTAAAATACTTCACTGGCTGTATGTGCATTTATTGCTTCATTTAGCAGTAATTGAAAACTCTGTGTAGTTTTTTTTTTAATATCTCTTTCAGATACTTTTCGTTCAGAGTACTTTTAACAATTAATATTCAGCATTTTAATTGCACCAGAGTTATGGGTCTGAGCCTCTGCTCTGTCCACCTTTTGTCTGGTGATGGGAAAAAGCAGAAAAAGCAGCAGCCACCTCCTCTCCCCTCGGTGCAGCACGAGCTGCCAGCACCAAAAGGAGAATCCCCAAACCACAGCCCGGCAAAGGATGTGCAGTGGCCTGCATTTAACACCTTGCAACCTTAGATAAGCACCACAGCCTTCCTGGGGTCTTTATAAACAAAACTCTGCCCCTGCAGAGCCTTGAGCTGCCTTTGGCATTGGGGCTCTTCAGTTTTTGCCAAAAAAGACAGGCAGCCCTTTGGGAGTGTTGCTAGAAGACAGCTTTGCAAGCACAAGGAGGAAACAGAGGGTGGCTGGCAGGAGGACTCCTTTAACTGCCTTCAACTCCAATCTATGGCAATATTTTCTTTTGCAAAGTACTGCAGAGAGATGCCATTAGAGCAGCAGCAGCAGTAGTAACAGCAGTAATAATAATAACCATACCAGCTCTAATTAGATCTTTGAACAGAGGTGCAATCATTTTCACACCACTGCTGTAAAGATGAGTTCTGCTAGAGAAACAAGGAGGGAGGACTGGATTCCTTGAAAGGCAGTATCAAAGGACAAGAGGTAAGGAGAGGGACAAAAGAGCTTCCACATTTAAAGTTTGACAACATTTCAAGCACAAAATTTGCTTTAAGAGTACCTAACTAGTGAACAGTCTGATTCCAGAACACTGGGCATCATTCAGAAGAAGGATTATCAACTGCTACCATATTCAGTTGGCTTGGAGGATGCAGGACTGAGAGTCCAGACGAGCCTCAAACCCAGATGCCTTTCCTCAGACAAGGCAAGGCACAGTCTGGTTCTGCTCTGGCCTGGTCCTGATGAGCAACCCAGGGTCAGATCTGACAAGTTTTGCTGATTTTGTAAAGTTAACACAAGACTTCCATTTTGCTTTTAATTTTCAAATGATGTGTCTGAGCAAAATTTGCTGTGTTCCTTGCTTTGACACTGGGTTTCTGTATCTCCCATGCCTCATTCACACCCTTGGTCAGGATTTCGTTTTTTGGGCTATTCCTTTTCTTTCTGCACACCCTCCCTGCAGTGCCAGGTCCTGCCCACCTAATAAAGAAGCCAGTGTACTGCAAAGCTTGCACAGTGCAGCCATCATCCACAAACCACTCTGACTTAGCTCACTCCATTATGCAAAACAGCTCTGAGGAGAAGCCTTCTGGGAAATGCAGAAACAGATTTTTCCATGATGGAAAAAAAAAAAAGAGCCCTGCAAGGTACGTTAAGGTGTGTCAGGGGAGGGAAACTGTTTAAGAAAAGTAGTTTGTCAAAGGTTTTCATGAGATATCTGATTTTTGCAAAGCATTTGAGGGCTAAAGATGTGGTACACCCCCAGATAATCATGGCAAACACACCCCACACCTTTCTAAGTAACTCCATGCCTGTACTAAGGTACAGGGATCCATGATTCTGCATGAGGGCAGAATGCAGAGCAGCAAGGAACCCATGAGGGGGCTGCAGGCAGCTGCTCAGAGTGGCCAGGTGAGAATAGCTATCAGAGCAGCAGAGGGAAGGCCATATGGCACCAGCTGTGCTCTGCCTCCCAGCAGGACAGCCTCTCCTCTCATGAATATCATTTCCACAGCATGCACAAGAGTGATCTGCTATTGCAATAAGCTGCTCCTCTCCTTTTCCTCACCTGTACCTATCACCCTTGGGCTGCTGAGCTATGGCACAAAAGAAAAAGACAGTGCAAGGAAAACTGCAGGCTCTGAGCCCTTCTCTGTGATGGTGCTCCAAAATGAGCCACCAAAAAGGAGCACCAAATTCTCTAGGGAAACATCTTCCCTGCCCCTTCTGCTTGCCACGCCTGTAAATGCCCAGAGCCAGGGGGTGATGGCCAGCAGGACTGTCACAAAGCTGCTCATGGTGACAAAACCCTTTTGTCACAAACCCTTCTCTCCGGTTCTGCCAGCCCAGCCTCGCCCAGCTGACACAGCCCCAGCACATCCCCCCAAGCTGGGGAATGGGTTAATCCCAGAGGTGCCTTAAACAGCTGGAACAGAGGCTGGACAGAGTTAAAGGGAATAAAAGGATATTTACTCAAGAGCCTTCAAAGGCCACACCCTGGCAGTACCCGAGCCACACTTGTAGCTCTGCCGAGACGGCTCCAAGATGGAAGCAAAGAAGGGCTTGGTCACAAGATCTCACATTTTTATAAGTTTTGGTCCATTAGCATATTGCAGTTAATTGTCTAATTACAGCTCCAGCCCATGCAGTCCCATCCTGCTTGTTTTTCCCTCTTCAGCCCACATTGTTTGCTCTCCTGGGCCTGAGATTTGGATCATTTGTCCTTGGTGCCCAGCTGGAGCAGGAATTGTTTTGTCTCCCTGCTCTGTGCACAGAGCTCACCATCCCCTAATATAAAACCCAGAACCACACACTAAAGCAGCACAGAATCTGAAGAAATAAATAAATAAATAAATAAAAATAAATAAAAGCTAAAACCCCGAGGTATCACCAGGACAAGAGGAGTTTGTGACAAACCAACAGCCAGCCTGAGAATCCCGAGCAGAATTTTAACGTGTCTGGCCTGGGATCCTCAATCGCTGATAATGACAGGCATTACCTGACCCAGCCAGCTCGGGGATCGCAGAGCTGTTCTCAAGAATTTGCAAATCCTTCTCCAGTTCCTGGCTCCTTCCCTCTGACTATCTTGGCAGCCTGTTCTGGCAGCCAGACTATCTCACCTAAGACTTCTCCAGCTGGTGAAGCATCTTGGCGCTCCTGCCTCTCCATGCCCACACACTTTCATCAACTTCAGCAGTAACCCTTTTAAGTGTTATCTCTTAGCAGCCCTAATTACTTCAAATACATTTTCTGCCTGCCGTTGTAGGACAGGTGGAAACTGAGCGCCATCTATTGCTGACTGAGAAAGGAAAGGCTGCTCTGGTGGGGATGGAGAACTGCCTCGGCACCGGGAGCCCTGCAATCCAGCAGCAGCATCCAGAAACAATTCCACTCTCAACTGATGCTTGAAGCCTTACTGTTTTCCAGAAAATACACCCATACGTTCAGGAGGTGCCCCTAGCTAATTTTTTCAACCTGGAAATATTCTGAGAACCAGCTTTCCCATAATATTTGTGTAATTATGTAATTAATTTTGCCTGGAAATATTACGGCATGAAGAATCTCTCTCTGGTGTTTATATCTGACACAGGCTGGTCTCTACACAGTTTGCAGTCCCAACACTGGCTGTACCCCCTTTGCAAGTGTGAGCAACTGATGTGGAAGAAGGAAGCAATCCCCAAGGCAAGCCTCTTCCCCCAAGGAAGATCCTTCCATTTTCCTTGGCTCTTTCCAGCCCAGGAGCACTCCAAAAAGCTGAGGAACAGAGCAGTAGGCAGCACTGCCACTGCTGGGAGGAGGATTTGGTTTGTAATAAGGCATCAATGTAAAGCCAAAGGTCATTTTCTTGTCAAAGGTCTTGGGACTTCCCTGTATGATATAAAATAATTTACAAACCATCCCCAACAGGACAAAAACTCTGAAAATACTACCAAGAGCCTAGGGTGGGTAGATTTCCACGACAGAAGCAAAAGCTGTATCTTTTCTGAGTCCCATACACAACTTTTGAACATATCTGAAGGGATGCTAATTGTTAGCACTGATGCTGATGCTGTTAATTTCTGCCTCTCACTTTAAGCAGCTGTTCCAATCTTTCGCACAAAAATGCAAAGGTTTGTAGTGAGGACAAAGTTAAGAGAACTGATGGGTGGAGATCTGAAAACACTAAAGCAAAGTGCTGCTGTACACAAGCTGCAAAGACCAGGAGCATGTTGTCTAACTCTGTGATGTTTCCAATAGAACTGATTGCAAAGATTCCTGAGAAAAGGAGAGGGTAAAGATGGCAAAAAAGATGAGCAACACCACTTCAAAGTGTCTGCAGCCATAAAGTTGGGATATCTTCAAACTCTTATAAAAAAAATATCCCTGATACTGTGCCAGCTCCATAATACCTGCTACATTTTTTTTTTCTAAAGCTCTACATGCCTTAGAAAGGAATAAATTATTTTTAAACATTATTTTTTAGCACATATGATGGAGACAAAAGGTGAAATATTTGTATCAGGCAGTTAAAAAACAGAGAAGCCAAGGAAGAGATGTTGGGCTCATTTAGCAAAATATCCTTAGGATTTTCAAGGTGTTCTGAAGGGTTCTAAAACCTAGCTCATGATTTTGGGTTAGGTTTTATTACTGATTCAAAAGTCACCTTAAACTGTATAATCAGATATAATAAGTCAGGTAATGAATCCTTGCTTTTTGTAAATGAATAAAACTGGTTTTCCTGATAAATTCCACAAAGGGGTGGAAGAAATCAAAAAAATAATTAAATCATTCCAATTCAGGTGTGTTCTCCTTGAGCTTCTGGGATTCCCTCAGTTTTGTATCCTGAAGCCCAGATAATGATTCACTGCTGCCTAGAAGGTAGGAGACCACTTTTATCTCCCAAAATGTGTTAGGAGAACATGGCCTGGTTCACATTTGCCTGAGGCTGAGCCTTTCCAAGAGCTCTGACTCTGCTCCATCCCCAGCTCCTTCCCCGTTCCCAGGAGGGGCAGCAATCAGATTGTGCCGTCAGCAGTGCCAGGAGCAGAGGAGTGTGAGCACAGCTGCATCAGGGGCAGATCCCACCCACCCACAGCTGGAACTGGGAGCAATACGAGGGACAAGGCAGGTGTGAATATTCACCTGCACTTGGTGCATTTGTACCAACACCAAAGGCAGCTTCACTGGGGATCTGCAGGGGAAAATTTGTCCCTGTTTTGTCCCAGTCTTTATCCCAGTCTCTAAGTGGCTGCTACTTCTAGCCAAGGCAAGAGTGGTGGTCCTTAGACAGGACCCCCAGTGGGATGAGGAGACTCTGGAGGGCAGGGATGTGTTCAGGACACATTGACCCAGCTCTGACACACAGCAGGTACAGCCTCACAAAGGTGCTTGGCCAATCCTCCTCCTCCCGGGCAGACAAGCACTGAGGGCTCAGGAGCAGCAGCCCCACCTCACGTCTGCCAAGGGCATCCTCCTCCAGGAAAATGTCATTGAACACACCATCAGAAAGGCTGGACATGGCTGCAATCTAACCAGCAAAGAATTAAAAATTACTTTGTTATGACTCTGAATACTGCTGGTAATAATCTGGGGAGTAGTGATGAAAAAACAGAGAATGTGGTGTAAGAAAATAAATTTACAAGGTTTCACTCTGGGGGTTAAGATGATGGTGGTTGTGCTCCACTCTTAGGTAGACTGTCCCAAATGCTCCCCTTTGTACATTATTTCAATATAAGAGGAATTTTATATTGGTTTTTGTTTGGTTTGGAAGGAGCTTGGTACTAAAGCTTTTAAATAAGTACAAAATTAATTAATACTGTTGTGTTTCTTGGCAGGACTAGTATAGAAGGTTTCATGTTGAAATACACTACCTCTGTTCTCTGTATTTGGTTTTGCCTTTTTTTTCTTTTATTTATTTTTTTTTTTAGAGGACAGGGTGCTGAATGGCCATGGAAGGAGAATATTTTTTTGTTTGGAGGGTTGACCTATATTTTTCCTACACCACATTTAAAGCCTGGAAGGTAACCAGAACAAGATCCAATTTCCCAACCTATTGCAAACTTCTGGTATCAGATAAATAAGTGGTTATGGGTTAAATCAAAAATGGTTACAAATTACCTTCTGGAGAGGTACTGCAGTCTGCTCCAGAAAGGAACGTGGTAGGAGCAGTTAGGGATGAAGGAAGGATATTCTGGTTTGAAACAAATCACAGAACATTAGAAAAGCTCTGCAAAGCCTGCTCTAGCTCACACAAGCTCCCAGGGCTGTCAGGAAAGCACCAAAGGCCTGAGTTGCCTGGGATCAGTGAGTTTAAAGGCAATCTGTTCTTCCTGAGCTGGGAGAGCCCTGTGAGACTGGGACTCTGTTCCAAACTTCTGCTAACAGCCATGCCAGCTAGGAGCATGGTGAATTGTGATTTTTGTGATTTCCCCAGCATAGCTGTGCCAGCCAAAGCCCCAAATGACTAGGTTGTTCTTGCAAAGAAAAAAAGAAAAGAAAAAAACCCAAAAAAGTGCATTTCCTTGTGCAACTTTTCCTGTGTGGGGCTGTGGCCAGGTATGGCTTTACTGTACAAACACCAAATGCAGCTCCACTGGCAGATCTGCAGCCTTCTGTGTGCACTGATGGAATGGCCCTAAGCACTGGCAAAATGTCACACTTGGGTTGTTCAGCAGATCTAAAAATCCTCACAGAGGCTTTGCTGTTCTCTTTGTGGTTGTTGTGTTGTGAACTTAAAATATGCAAGGTTATTCTGTTTTTCTTTTGTACACAGAAAACAACTTCTTTCATCCTTTCTTCTCCAATTTCTAGGGGAAGGGAGAACTGCACACAGCCCTCCATGGATGTCTTTCTTCAGGTAGAAGAGCCAAGCAGGCATCTCAAGTTAAAGGAATAATTTGCTTAGAAAGTTAGAATTGTGATAAAGAACCTAGAGTCATCCTGCCTGTGGAAATCAGAGGGGTCACAACATGATTGCAGGAGACAAGGCAGGTTTTAGGTGCAAGCTGAAGGAAGAAAAGTTGGGAGTTCAGTGTTTTATCAGGGAACAAATGCTCCTGCAGTTCAGGCACTTGAAAAATCGCATTAACCTGGAAAAGCAAAAGCAGGAACAAGATACAGACATGGATATAATAGACACTGACTGCAGGGGCTCCAGGGCAGATGCCAGCTCCTACTTCTGCAGTGGAGGTCACAGAAGAACCTTTCTGATCCTTTTTTTCCCTTTTTTCTTTCAAACCAGCATTACATTGTGCATTTAAGAAACAATAATTCACTGGTGAGCAGGAAGGAAGAGGCCAAACATGGGTCTTTCTCTGTGCCACTGTCACATTTTCTGAAAAATCCTCTTCACCAGGATTTCTTCTCCTGGGAAGCTGAGAAGCCTCGGAAAAGAAATGAAAACAATAATTACCTGATTGCTTCTCCTGTTTTTTTCTGCTTTGGAATGTGGTCTGGAGATTGTTTACCAACAGGTCATTGTTTGATTGGTTTCATGTGAGTTGTTTTAACTTCATGACCAATCACAGCCAAGCTGTGTTGGGACTCTGGAAGCAGTAACAAGTTTTTAATTAGTATCTTCTTAAGCCTTCTGTAAGGATCCTTTCCCTATTCCTTAATATAGTTTTAGTATAGTATTCTTTAATATAATATAAGTACATAAAAATAATAAATTAGCTTTCTAAGAACATGGAGTCAGATTCTCAATACCTCCTTCGTCCTGGGGACCCCGAAAATACCAGAGCTTTGTGTGTCTCAGCCACTTCCCCACATCTTGTATACCCAGGGATTGTCTGGTCAGTTGGACACAGGTGGTGACACATAAAGAAGCAAGAAGGCAGCTGTGGAACAACCTCCTTGAGCAGGCACAGTGAGCAGAGCCAGGCAAGAGGCCACAATGCCCAATTTTTCACCACCACACTCAGGCACCTGTGGTATTTTCGGGGTCCCCAGGACGAAGGAGGAATTGATGAATCTGACTTCATGTTCTCAGGGCTAATTTATTATTTTCTTACATTATATTATATTAAAGAATACTATACTAAACTACACTAAAGAATAGAGAAAGGATACATGCACAAGGCTTAACAAGAATGATAATGAAAAACTCATGACTCCCAGAGTGTCAACACAGCTGATGGTGATTGGTCACTAAGTAAAAACAATTCATATGAAACTAATCAAACAATGACCAGTTGGTAAACAATCTCCAGACCACATTCCAAAGCAGAAAAACAGGGAGAAGCAACCAGATAATTATTGTTTTCATTTCTTTTCTGAGGCTTCTCAGCTTCCCAGGAGACAAAATCCTGGCAAAGAGGATTTTTCAGAAAATGTGACAGTGACAGGCACCAAAGGGCTCCTGCAGTTACAGCTGCACATGCAGCCAGGCAGTTCTGGAGCTGGAAGGTTTTGAGTAAGTCACTGAACTGCAGCTCAGCCCATCCTTTCTCTCTGAAGCAATAACTAAAGTGTTTTTTCCACAGATGTCTGCAGGGCTTCCCTCTTGTGTGGGCTTGGGTCAAGATCACAAAGCTGAACTGAGTAAATGCTTCAAGTCTCACCTGTGTGGATTCTTTTATGCTGCTTAGTGACATAAAAGATCTTTGTATTTGTAAAACAGCTGGTCCTCAATTAGGAAAGGTGCACATGCAAAAATTATGGCCACTAGACATGCACAGAAACCTGAATTTCTGGAATAGACTCCAAAGCCCTCCTTGCAGCTTGCCTTCCTCCCCTGAGGTTCAAGGTGTGTTTGGTTCCCATGCACAAAGGAGAAGGGATTAAAATGGACATTCTTCTACAAAAACATAGCTCTGTGCCCAGATGTCTGCTGCTGGTATCATTAATTTGCTTCTGAACACTCAGAATCCCAGAAAGTATCACCTGGGGCTGGGAGCAGAAATTTTAGGCAATGCAAAATCTCCTAAGGTTAGGTGAAAATGAGCTGGGTGTTTATTTGTTTAAGCCAGAATCCATACTGTAGGCTGACAGGGCCTGGAATTCTAGAATGCTTGGCCATGCATCAGCTTGATTTTTCTCGCATTTAAATGTCACTGTCAGCTGTAGGCAGTGCTCCAGCTTGTGAAGTTTTACTGAAACTGGAGGCAACACTGAACTTGGCAGAGATGTGATCACAGGGTTTAATTGAAAGAATAAGCCTGCTATTACAAATTAATGTGGAGAAGGGAGCCATGGTGGAATCTGAATTCAGGTCCATCTGGCCCTCCCCTGCTCATGGATCACCCTGCCATGAATCCACCTCTGTCTCCAGGGAGCTTTACCCCCATTTTACAGCTGGAAACAGCAGCTGGAGGGTCACTGTGCAAACTCAGGGAACTGGGAATATTTCTCTGTCTGCTCTGGGCTGCCCTGACCCCCAGGGGAGCACTGACTTTGACCCTCATCCATGGAGAACGTTTCCCAGACTTCAAAATAGACTTGAATCCACAAAAGTGTGAAATGGATTATAGAGAGTAGTGCAGGTGCATCACTGGGTGAGAAATTGAGGGTTTGGGATTTTTAGTCTGTTGTGGATGGGAGCAAGATGGAGGGCACAGGGTATCATCCTGAGTTTCTTCTTCATGGGTTTGGGTGGCATTTTGTAATTGGGTGGCAAAATCCAAAAATCCACATTGAGGGCTTTTAGGGATCAGTTATTGTATTAAAAGGGAAAATAATGTAGGTTTGACCTCTTAATTGGATAGTTAGTCTTTGAAGACCTTGTACCAAGAGATCATTGGC
This sequence comes from Agelaius tricolor, assembly GCF_023055355.1. NCBI lineage: Eukaryota > Metazoa > Chordata > Aves > Passeriformes > Icteridae > Agelaius > Agelaius tricolor. The sequence continues at coordinate 1,348,848 of NW_027269332.1, forward strand.
CATTTTGTGCCTTCTAATGAAAAGCTGCTGAACTCACAGTAGTGAGACTGTTTCACTGATAAGAAATAATAAACACCTGAGTGTTTATTTAAACATGAACTACTGTCCCAAGTGCCTTCAATCCAGACCCGGAGAAACCCACAACTGGGACCCCCACAGGTCACCTGTCCTGCTCCAAGGCACAGGAAGGAACTGAGCAGGGATAACTGCTGATCTCCCCTTCCTTTCCAGATTGCTTGTCATTTTTCCCTAAAGAAAATCACTTCTCTAAAAAACTCCTATTACAGGCTGCAGAGAAGTGTGTATTATGCACACCAAGAGAAGCAGTGTCTTTTAAAAATAAATCATTACAAGCCATCCTGGTTTTTGCAATTAACTGTAATTGCAGTTTGATTTTCAGTTTTTCCATGAAATATCTAAAACTTATCATCTGATGACTGAATGAAGTAGTAACTGTTACAATATTCTTGGTTGATTACTGATTATCTGTGGGTCATAATGTTATTTTTTCCTGGAAAAATTACTTTTATTTTTTAAAATGAAAACCATAACACTTTCTGCCTACCAGCTACACAAACACAAAACTATTTTTCCTGATGATATCTGTTTTCTCAGAGAAAAAAAAAAACAGGTTAAACAACTCTACAGCAGATTAATTTTGCCCTGAACTTCAAATCTAATTTGATGAGAGTTTCATTGAGTCAAACATTGGCTCTCCTTCATGCTGCTTAAATTGCAGTAACAGATAATAAAGCCTTGTTCATGCTACTTTCTCTTTCCAGGAAAAAGTCGCCATAAAGAGGCTGTGAGGCTTGGCAGGGATATGCACACGTTCAGAAAATAAGGTTGGAGTTTTAACATGATCTTATCCTGCAAAACTGGGGGAATTTTCCCTTTTTTCAGGCTGAAATTTTCCCTTATTGACACCTCTCCTAACTCCTGGGTTGTGTTAGTACTAAAAAGCTTGTCAATATTACAGGTATGCAAAAATGGGTAAATAGCACAGATGTTGATGTTTTGTTGCTGTTGAAATGTGAAGGAAATGTGGAATAAGAAGTCTTCCTTTGTGCCACTCACATATACCATAAGGGAATGTCCCAAGGGACCCTGAGAGCCAAAGAGGAACCAGCAAGCTCTAAGATTTGCCCTAGGAGATGTAAGAAATTTCAAGGTAGGAGCTCAACAGCATTTACCTCTCCAAACCAGGCAGCCATCTGACCTAAAAATGTGCTGATTGCCGATGGCCCATGTGCACAATACCAGTCTCAATTACAAAGCTTTCATGCACATATTGTTAAATAAGCCTCTGCCCAGGCTGGCAGATTGCAATCTGGATTCCCTGAAGTCAAAAAAATAAATATATAAATTGTGCTTTGCCTCTTTAGAAAGTCAGACTGCACAAGGGAAAAAATGCAGCAATTGGGGTTTCACCGGATTCCTTCCATGACATCAAAAATAAAGGCAGCCAAGCTAGGTAATACTGTCTTCAACTTATTTTTTTAAAAGAAGCCTCATTTCAGCAATGTGATGGGACCAAAAGGGTCCTCAGACAGAATTCTTCCAGTGTGCAATGCAAGCAAAGCCCACATCCCCAAAACTGTGTTTCTTTGGTCCTGAGGAAAACACACACACCAGCTCTCTTTGCTTCCCACCTCAGCACACACAGAGCCTACAAACCCAGCAGTCTGAGAGGCCCTTGAGAAAAATCTGAAGGGTTTGGATTAGAGACTCAGATTTGGATTAGAGACTCCTGAGAGCAGCCACCAGCACCTCCCAGCCAGGACACAGACACCAATGGATGATGGAGACACCAAAGAGAGCCCAGGGAAATGTCATTTCTCTCAGCAGAACAGGGTATCCCTCAAAGCACCTCTCCCATAGCTCCACCAGCCAAATAATGGTTTTTTAAGGGGACCTATGTGGTGATTGCAGCCACCTGACATCAAAGTAAACAAAGTAAAATTCTGATTACAACAAACCAAGCACAGGTGGGATCTGGTCCCCACTGCTGAGGGACTGACCCACTCCTTCCTCTCTATGAAAAAGGGATTAGAGAGGATTTCTAACCTTAAAACCTTTCTAATCTTAACCTGAGCCATAAAAATATTCTACCTGCAAAAGGAGGGAGTAGCAAAGGGTACCTGTGCTGAGTTATGCTTACAGGCTGGTATCTGTGGGAGTGCACTTTTAAGACAGGAATATGAACACCTGACAAACTCCCCAGATTTTCTGTTCCAAGTATGATACAAGGATAGATTCTGCAGTGGAGGGCGGAGGTGGTATGAAGGTTTTAAGCATTTAAAAGGAATGGGATTCTTAGGAGGATACAGATCTGGGAGGATCCAGAACAAGAGGATGGTCAGAACCACATCCCTAGAGGTAACAAATCCTAGGACAGCAGGCTGACCTGTGACATTTTTCTGCAAATTTTAAAGCACTAAGGTTTCCTAAATAGATGGGCATATTTTTCACTGTCTGCTCTAGTCAGTTTTCAGACATGCCCTCATGACACAGAATCTTCAAAAGGTCCTTTCTTATCCAACCTGGGACTTCACAGTAAAACAAATATTACAGACTTCACTCACAAGGTTTGTATGAGCTAAAGGAAGGTTAAAAAAAATAATTAACCCAGAATTCAGCAATGACTTAAGCAAGGACTGGTGCATTAAAGTTTAAGAGCCATAATAAAAGTGTCTAGCACCTGGGATATAAATCCTGATGTGTCATAGGGGCTGATTTTTGACTGCCTTCAGGTCCTTCAGACAAATGCTGCTGTGGGGAGAAGAGCAGCCCTGCTCTCCCTGTGTTTGGCACCTGGGCATGCCCTTTCTCCTTCCTGTGGCCAGGCAGGGATCTGGGCACCTTGCAGCTGGTACAGAGCCAGCAATGCCACAGAGGGGACAGCAGGGACAGGGCAGCTGGGAAGGAGTGGAGCTGTTCCCTTCATCACCCTCAGAGCACAGAAATCACCTCAGCTGAGCTTTTGATCCAACACCAGTTCAGTCTCTGCTGGAACTGGCGTTCCACTGGCTCTGCTGGGTGATGAGCTGTGCAAGTGTCACTAAAGGGCAGCTGAGCCCCAGTCTGTTTTAAGGACACCACAGGGAATATTTCTCTGTCTGCTCTGGGGTGCCCTGACCCCCAGGGGAGCACTGACTTTGGCCCTCATTCATAGAGAAAGTTTCCTACACTTCAAGACAGACTGGAACCCACAAAAGCGTGAAATAGATTATAGAGAATAGTGTAGGTGCATCACTGGATGAGAAATTGAGGGTTTGGGATTTTTAGTGTATTGTGGATGGAAGCAAGATGGAGGGCACAGGCTGTTGTCCTGGGTTTCTTCTTCATGCTTCTTCTTCCTTCTTCTCTATGGGTTTGGGTGGCATTTTGTAATTGGGCAGAAAAGTCCCCATTGGGGGCTCTGTGGGATCAGTTATTGGGTTAAAGGGGAAAATAATCCAGGTGTCAGTTCTTAATTGGACAGTTAAGTCTTAAAAGACCTTGTACCAAGAGATTGTTGGCCATTTTGTGCCTTCTAATGAAAAGCTGCCCAACTCACAGTAGTGAGGCTGTTTTACTGATAAGAAATAATAAACACCTGAGTGTGAACACGAACTACTGTCTCAGGTGCCTTCAATCCAGACCAAGGGAAACCCACAGCTGGTACCCCCACAGGACTGGTGGGTCACAGTAGATGAATTTCAGCCCTGTCACAATGAGTGTCAGAACTGGCCTGGCTGTTTTACAGGGGATGGGGTTTCTGGCAGTGGCAGCCTCCCTGCAGGTATTTAATTTGCACATCTATAAAGGGCTGATATAAAATCAACTCCCTCACACATAACAACCCTGCAGAGCACACAACCCCTGACCCTGCCACAGCTTCAGCTGCACATCCAGATCAGGGCTTTGCCTACATCTGCCTGTGGGCAGAGCCTGGAGCTCCCTGAATGAACGCTTGGTGTGTTCTGAGGATGGCAGGTCTGTTCTGGGCATTCACACAGTGCCACTTCACAGATCCCACAAAGCAAATCAGTATTTAATCAGCTTTGTCTTTGAAAGCCTGTGTCTTCTATGCTGGGAATATCCAAACATGCCTTACTCACACAAGTTAACTCAGACAATGTTGTCATCTTATTGCAAAGCCCCCATACCTTCTCAGTGATTTCTCATGGGCAAGTCCTCACAGCACTGACTCCTCCTCCACAGCACAACCAACAAACCCCATCTCTCCCCTCACCCAGCTAAGCCACTCTTTTGTAGCACTCATCTTCTCACTGGACACAGCTGTGGCCTGTTAAGGCCAGGCCTGTTCCTGATCTTTGGTGATCAGTACAGCTGCAACTCCTCACGTGTGAGACTACCTTCTGCCTATCTTTATTTTCTTACATTCTATCCCTGCACAAGACAACTTAAAATATTACATTATGTATGTAGTATTGTGCAGGTCATTTCCCTTCTGCTTTGCCATCTCACTGTATTATTTTAAAACTGTGGGTTTGGTTTTTTCCAGTCACATCAGCTTTACAAGAGTTTGCATCCTGGATCAAAGCCTTCAGAATTGTTACTCTGCAGCCCCAACAACTTAGTGCTGGTGGTGATACTGCAAGTGCTTTACTGGACAGAGCTACTGCCAGCTACTGAGATGTTTCAAATAGGAGGAAAAACAAAAAGTCTTTTAAAAAAGGTCCCTGAAGCCCACTGAGCACCTTGTATGATCAGTCAACTTATTACTGCTTGGGATAGGTGAGGTTTGAAAGCTGGAGTTCAAGCTGGAGTTACAGTTTAGAAAGGTTCCCTCAGGATGAAAGGGGGAAAGGGCAAGACACAGGAAAAAAGTCAGATTCTGACATGCTAAGGTCATTCTCCCAGCAGTAATTAATAACTCTCAGTACTTACCTATCTACAGCTTCCTTAAAGTGTCCTGTGTCCATGCCAGCTTTCTCTGGAGTCACTGAGAATCAATCCAGGTGGAAAATGTACCCTGATGCTTAATTTACCACAGCATGGATCAGCACTACCTTTAATTACAGCATTCCCTTCCCTGGAAAGAGGGAATATGTAAAGTTTTTTTGTAAATAGAGCCACCACACATGGCAAATGTCAAGATTTTAATGACACTCACTTTCAGTACTTTCCATCTTCAAAAAGCTCCCCACTGGTTAAAATATTTGGGAGTAATGACTGTTCAAAAATGCCCTGTGAAGTAAGTGCTTCAAGTACAAAGCTGTTTTCTGGCATTCTCTCCCTTGACTTCATCAGCCCCAAATCCTGAGAATGGGAGCTGCATTCAATCACTGCTACACACTCCTGGCATATTAAAAACTCCTGCATGGTTAGCAGGTAGGTACTTTTGCTGCTTAATTTGTCCAGCATTTTACTGTAAGTGAGAGAACTGGCTCAGCCTCCAGGCTTGGCAGGGTAGGTGCATGTCTGCCACTTCAGCCTTGCTTTGCTGTTCTTACATGACACACTTCATCCAGATTTTATTTTTTCTTTTAGTCCAGCCTTCAAGAATTTATTTCATAGCAGCTCCCATCTCTGAGATAATTACACTTTGTTAGCTGCACTCAACACCAATGATTTCATAACGTGCCACAAACAGGTGCCAATTAAATTCCTTTATTGGAGACAGAAACATTGAATTTGAATACAGAACATTTGAATACAGATTTGATGAAGGAAAACTGCAAATAGTATAGACTGTTTCTAATGCCAGCAAAATACAGTTCTTACAGGAAGTACAGACACACAAATATAGTGCTTCTTTCATGCCAGATGGTCACTATGTAACAATGCCATTAGGAGCTCTTAATTGTGCTTCTAAAAACCTTTAGAGAAGAATGAGGTAGAGTTTCCTTTAGTTTATCCAGTACTTTTTCACACATCTGTCCTTTACTGCTTTTATATGCTTCAGATTCTTGTAAAATACCAAGTTAACTTTCAGCATTTGAGACAGAGACCCTTCAGAGGTGTTTACTTCTCCCTCCCTAAGCTGCTAATTTCCCACTCCAATTGCAGTAACCACTTCTGCACCCTCCTAAATGCTTCAAAGGTCAGGTAGATTGGGACTTCTGGCTTTCCTACAGAAATTGTCTGTAAATAGCTTCAGATGAAACTGTAACTTTGTGGCAAAGAACATTCTGCATTTTGTCACCCAATGCCCAAGGTGAGTCCAGGCCACCTTCCCAGGAGACAAAGGGAACAGATCCACCCTTTGTGAACATTCTGGACGAGGAAATAGTGTTAATGATGTGTTTGTCTCCTACTTGCAGCTCCAGTCCACCACTGGGCTTAATACAAATGATGGGAGAGAATCCACCAGTGACCTGTTAGAGGGTATGGAGCATCAGCTGTTTGACCAAATATTCCACTGCTTTACAAGATATAAAGGTGTTGCAGCTTTTGGTGAAGATACAGGGGCCCAAGCTGAAAATGTAGGCACAATGGAGGTGTTTGAGCAAGTGAAGAGCATTAATACCAACTTAAATCCCAACATCAGTCTCTGATCCTGCTAGAGTTGTGGTGGTCCCTCAGTGGACTGAGCAAGAGGGGCTGTGATGTGCTGCTGCCCTCCTGCCTTACTAGCCCTGAAGGCTATTTTCATTTTCACTCTTGCTCCTGCCATGCCTCTCCCTGACACAGCAGACTCCACTCACTGCTCTGGCCTTTGCTGCCAGCACTCAGTTTAGCACAAGCAGGGCGCAGTTATTTCACCCAAAACGATCACAATTCTAGTGGTGACCAAATCACAGTGACCAGGGGGTTTGGCATACACAAAGAAAGTGATTACAGAAAGAATAAAAATGTTTACGCTACTGCAATGTGATAGTGTAAGACAACAGTTCAGCAACACTGTATCAGAACTCTAAAATGAAAAACAAAAGTTTTATAAAAAGGTGCAAAGTTTAAAATATTCCATGTTCACACCTCGATCACTTTGATCGTAAAAGGACAGAAAATCTGTTTCTGCAAGAACTGCCTGAGAAAAGCTACTGAGCTCCTCTATCTCCACCTGAAACGACTGCTCTAAGCCTGACAGAATCAGGAACTATACAGAGTTAGTGTTAAGAGAACCAGCTCTTAGAAACTTCCCCAACTCTTACTTAGGAAACAAGCAATAAACTTATTTTATCAACTATTCCCTGCATACCTCTTTGGTAAAAACCAAAAATGGCCAGTGCTGGTAAACCATTTGGAACACTAGTCAAATGCTTGCACAAAGTTGTCTTCCCTGTTTCTACTTTAGCTTTACCCAGCAGGTATTTTAAAGGCTTTAAAATTTTAAATCAAGGTCTTAAATCTTCCTTAAGGTGAACATGAAATTTAAGAGACTTTGTTTTTTTTTTTTAAAGCATGGCACGAAAATGCAGGATTGTGGTAAAATTCAGATATGATAAATTAAATTTTAAGATAAGCGAAGAGTATAAATTCATGTTCAGAGAGAAGCATGCTGTTACTACTGGTGAATATAATTACCATTATTCTTTTAGTATATTCGGGTGTGCCCAAAATAGTGTTTTAATATATTTGGGTTAGCCTTGCTAGTGTGATTAATGAGATTTCTGTTAGTATTTGAGCTACTAATTCCAAAACTTAATTCCAAATCTACTGACTGATCTTATTTCAAATCTATTTACTGTTGTAATTTAGTTTTGCTCCTCATCTGCTAGGTCCCAATGTGCCTGACTGTTCTAGCTCAAGGTAATGGCCAAGTTAGTTTTGTTTATGGAGCTGGGGATATATTGGCCAGTATATTGCCAATATATGTATCTGTACTATAGATGGCACTCAGATTTTGCACAGAGAAAATATCCTGGAATTCCTACTAATAAGAATCATGCTCACAGCAAGGCATGGACAGGTGGACTGCTACAACAATATTTTTCACCAATGCAATGCCAGTGTTCTCTTCTGCTCTAATGGCTAAAAACACAACTTATCAGAAGTTTTCGAGCTTAAATGATTTAGGACCTATGAATTATTTTTCCACATCTGGAGGTTAGAGACAAAATACAGTAAAACACAGGTCTTTCACATTCCCAAACTGGTAAGCATTGCAGTTCAGCAATTTTTTTGGATATGATGGATAAAGAGGTCTCAGTGCTACATGACCAAGTGCACCTTTAAGTCCCATGCTCATGACTTTACACTGAGAGGTGTCAGGATTCCTTCAAGCATTTTTCCAATAGGATAGCCCAGTCTGAGATGAAGTTCTCTTGTTAAGATCATTCTGCATGCTAATTTTTATATTCTGAACTACATTTGTTTCATATTTATGGCTCTACGCAGCAAACCTTGAATGTATTTTTCATTTAAATAACATTCTTCTCTGCATGACCAAGTTAGTGTATTCTAATGTAATCCTTGAAATACTGGACTTTACATGGCATATTTCTTGTTACTTAAAAAGCTTTTTCTGGAAAGCTTAATTTGATATGTAATGAAACAAGTTTTAAAGCAAAAGTTTGGATTAGAGTTAGAAGTGGTATAAGTGGTACTACTACTGCTCTGCAGCCAGAAATAATTCAGGTAACTTGCCCAGGGTCACAAAGTCTGTTCAGGATTACATGTCCTGGTGGTAAAGCACAAATCTGATCCCCTCAACAGCTGGAATATGAAAAAACTGCCTTTTTTTTAACTGTCACTACTGCTAAAAGCAAGAAGAATGCAAATTTGCTCAAACAGTCCCTTCTAGATATGAGACAACAATAGCAGGCTGGGGAAAAAGGGGGGCAAGTCTGTGTGAAAGGAAGAGAAAGCCAGCAAGGACCAGGGTAACAACTGTCTCGGGGCATGCTCAGCTATCATTTCCAGCTGCCACCTCTCAGGACATCAGCCTGCCACCAGAACATTGACATTTACCCTCAGCAGGGTGGATGCCATGCAGAGAAAGGCAGTGTACCAGAGTGCCAGGCTGTGCCACCAGCTCTGCACCTCTCTGTGCTCTACCCAGAGCAAGGCACTGACAGCTGACCCTCAGGAACCTGCTGGGATGATGCAGATTGTTTTGGAGAGGCCACTGAATTCAAGAGGGCTCCTCCTCTAATTAAGCAGCTCTGAGATCAGCCCCGGCTGGTTTTCTGTCTACCTCTTGGAAGACAGACATTTCAAATAACTTGCACTCCAAATGACTTTTAAGTATCACATTTTTCCAAATTACCATTCTTCATGCCTGAGGATAAATAATAAAACTAAGTACACAGGAAGGGATCCATGATATCTCTATGTTGAATTAGGAAAACCCAACAAGATGTTATGTACAAAGAGGAGGAGTGGCTGGTAACTGATTTTGGCTTGAGACAGTTGAACAGGTATAAACAATGGCTGGGCAGAGAGATCTCACTACCTTGCTTGTGTCTTACCAGTCTTCCCTTCTATACCCAGAAAAATCCTGTTTGCTTTGCCCTGCTCTGGACTGAACAGGTTATCTACCCCAGGAACCTTTATCAGCATCCTCACCTGGCTCTGTCCCTGCCAATTTTCAATGAATTTGCCTTCACTGCAGTTAACAATCTGGTTAAGTAATACCAGTTGCTGAAGCCATAATTCTTGGCACCAGAACAGCTTGTATGAAATGCCAATTTCATGAAAATTCTGTTATTTGAAGGACTTTTTTCCTAGTCATGAATCATGAGAACCAAACCGAAAATTAAGGACACACTCAATACTGAAAATAATAATCAAAAGAATGCAGAGAAGAAAGAACATATGAAAATTAGATTTCAGTATTATCATTTTAAAGTACCAGTGTTTGTAAAACGTAAGCATGTGAAAGGCTGAATCTCATTTGATCAACCCAATTAAACATTAAATAATTGCAGCCAATTATGCAAATATCACACAACAGTATTAATTTGTTGATCTTTTTTGAACAGTTTCAAATTTTCCTAATGTTAGACTATCTTATGTCTTAAATGATCAATTACCAGAACCATAACTAAGTGATGAAGAATGGATAATTGCCTAGTTATGATGTACCATACTCTTTCTATGTAAATCTGTTGCAATTAAACAAATAGGGCACATGGAGAAAAGATGTGCAGATGTTCTTTTACAATCTGTTACTAGCTCAGGGAATACCACAGCTCCCTCCTAAATTTTACAACTGAAAACAAGGAGAATGCAATATCAAATACTGATTGTTATTTACACATGTTATTTCTTTCCTTTGGTTAATGGGATAAAACGCACTGCCAGAATTCAGAGTAGGACAGCATGCAACAACACAAGAATTTCCTGTACTATATACTGACCCATCAGCTCTCTTCTTTAGGTTTCAAAGTTTAAAATCTAAAACCTATTCCCCTGGTTGGAAACAAGCACAGCCTTGAGCTGACACAGACAGAGCAAGGCAATTAACCAAGATGTTAAAGACAACAATTAACACACACACACTCCACGTTTTCATTCTTCCCTGGGAGAAAAGACAAGTTATTTCTGTGGGTCATTCCACCATCAACTCTCCTCACTTTGAGTCTCCATTAGCAGAAATAACAGAGGTGTCTCTCTGGTCAGTGCAGGAAACAGTGCAAAATGCAACAAATGAAACCACCTGTTTCATGTTAAATAACTTGCAACTGATTTAACAACTTGAACAATTTAACAACTTCCAGGTTTACATTTCAGTAAAGTAATTTTTCTAACTGGTCCTTATTCATTCTGCCTAGTGAATAGATTGCTGCTGGTATACTGAGGCCTTCATGGGGATTTCTGATATGTGGTATCATTAATCAGCTCTGTCAATGCTGTGATGTTCAGGTATTGCACAATCACTTTGCCATGCATCTGAACTTAAGATATTTTCACTTTTCCATTTGCTGATAAATCAAAGATGAACTTAAGGGAAGGAATAGATTGTTCAGTACCAGTAAGCCACAAATGGCTGCTCATTACATCATCTTCAGAGAGCTCCACTCCACACTCTGGTTAAAGGCACTCTTAAATTTCAATACTGGTCTCATTGCATAAAACTCTCTACCCCATGCTGCACTTTGACATATTCCCCATGTTTATATTACAGCCATCTAATTAAATAAAAGGAAAGACTACTAATTAAATAAAAGACTACCAGCAGCTTATAACACACAGCAAGATACTGAACTAAGACCAGCAGAGGATACAAATTCAAATGTCACAACACTATGGCTACTGTGAGTGAAACAACATTTTGTGCTTGCAGTTGTAGACTAAAGAAAAAATTATCCATCAATTTTTAACAATAGTTACATTGCAGAGAGAACCTTCAACTGTTCTTCATTAAAAGATCAGACTGGACTGCAGTCAAAGACAGGAAAAATCATCTGAAGGAGCAGAAGAAAGTGATGGCTAAGGAGGGATCTTGAAAAGGTGACCAAAAATGAACAGGAAGCCATAAGGCTGCTCTTTAACAGCTGCATAAGGCATGGATGGTCCACTAGAAATTATATTTTACCTTTTTAAACTATGTTAACAAATGCCAGTAACTACAAAAGACTTATTAAGCATGGAGAGATACTGTTGGTCTTAAAAAAATTAAAGTGCTAAATGTTTCCCTTAATACTGGTGTATCTCTACTGCAAACTAGAACAAGAAATGTTTCACTTTTACTTCTTACAGGACTCCAATAAAGTGTCAATAAAGTTCCACCAGTTTTATACTGAAGTAGCACTTTGGAACATTGATACAGAATATGGTTATCCTTTTTGGCAAGAGGTATCTTAAAGCTGTTCAACAAAGCTGTGTGCAGAAGGAGAGAGCTAATAAATATTACAGGATGGTCGCTGGTGAACATTTGCAGGAGTTACTTCCCCAACTGTGGGCTACATGCTCTGTATTGCTTCCAAAGAATCAAGGCTGCATGTGAGAAAGCAGCATGCTATGAATTATCTGCTTAACCATGAGACCAGGGTTTGAATGAAGCCTCTTTCCTTCCAGACATGTTCTGCTGACAACACTGCTTGCTCCTTAACAGGAAGGCCCTTCTACAGTACACATGGCAATGAAGGCTGGATACAGCAAGTAGGTGAAAGGGACAAGGAAAACATTTTTCTGATCTAAATTACGTGAGTGGGTGATGGAAGAAATTCCTCCATCCAAAGGTTTGCTTGCTGTGAAGAATGGTTCAATATTCACAGCCAAAGCTGTCTAATCTCAGTTTTCTAGACACTCACCTGGAAGGCAACACTGTGTCTGCAGAGCCCAGCTCTGGTAGGCAAAAGGGGAATTTTTATCTCATTTTTAAAAGCCTGACACAGCCTTTTAGATCATGTCTAGGAGGATGTACTCAACTCCCAGAGAGGAATGCACTGCCCAAGCAGGCACTGCAAATCCCCACAGAGGGAAGGGCAAGAGGCCAACAGGGACCATCCTGCAGGATTTTGGGCTAAAGGTTATTGGAGAGTTATTGGACAGAGTAGGAGGGCATCTGCCAGGCTATGCAAACTCAGGAATCTCCCATAGCAGCAGAGTATGAAAGGATGGAGTGTATGGCTAAATTTGTTTCCCAAACATAGAGCAAAAGGCAGAATAATGTCAACAGAACCCTGTGGGCAGCTAACAGGCAACATCCTCTGCTGGTGGAGGCAGTAAACAAACCAAACTGAAGAGCAGTTGAAGAGCATTTTACAAGTTTCCAGACTGTATATAAGGAGGCACTAAGAAAACCATTGGGAAAGTTCTATTGCTAACATTTAGCACCTCTACAAAGAAGACAGGCTTCTACCAAGAGGATTACAGTAGAAATCAAAATGATTGTGTTCACGTTTGCCAGCTTGTGGAAACAATCATCCTGGGGAGCAAATTGATACTGGGACTATGCTACACACTGGCAGCTACAGAATTTGTCACTGTTCAGATGTCAGGTCTGTCTGGAGGCTCTGGACTCTGCCACCTTCATGACACCAGCATTGCCCAGTCGCTCTCTTCTCTTCCGTACTGAAACAAAGAAAAAATGAAGTTTAAGAAAAAAAGTTAGAAGAATCAGTGTATGTTTATAATAACTTCTTAGGTATATCCTCAGAAATGTTCATTTTCACTGCTCTGATAGTAGTTTACATTATTTTTTATGCCTTTACTTGCCTTTGATTTGGGCACAGACTAAAGACAGCTTGCTTTACCCATATTACAATAGCTGGTTTAGGAAGGAGCAGAGCTGATACTCAGTACAGATGACACAGAACAGCCCTGCTTCACTTCCATCAGTTTAATGCAGGTACTCCCTGAGGCCTGCTCACTAATTCACTCAGAAGTATGCCCCTGCTCAAGCTCCAATAAACAAACACATTTCATTTTATTTCTTTTTATTGTCAAGGTGGCTTTTTATTACAGCATTCTGATTGAACGTGAAATAAAACCATCACAAATACCACAGAGTACAATTAGGGAGAATTGTAATCCAAAATGAAACAAGTTGTCTTTCTGTACACAAACAAATGGGATCACTAGGCAGAAATGAAGGCAACCTATGGCATGCAGCCATATCCACTCCCAGGGGAGCATTCAGCCCCAAGGCAGCATTTCTGACAGCTAGACTGGTTCTATGTTCTAAAGCTCTGTCAGAAGTCCTGTAAACAATGCTCCAGAGAGACCCCAAAACACACACAGGGCTCAAGCAGGTAAATAATTCAGAGGTGGAGGGGCAGCAGCAGATGGGAATCCCTTCCCTTAGAGTGTAGTACTCAGGGAGCTTGAAAACACCTTCAGCCAAGAAAATGAAAACTAATTTTAGAGGCTTTAGGTAGGCTAAAAAGATGAGTTAATTTCTCCAGAGTGGAAAAAAGGAAGTTCCTCCAATACAGGTTCTGCATCAGCAGGAAAAGTGATAACAGGTCACTAAAGCAGGGAAAAGACAATAGCTCCAAATCAGGATGAGCCAGAAGAAACACACTTCCAGATCCACAAAGGAATGGTGTTCAGTGGGTTTGTGTTTTACCCCTTACTCCAGCAGGCAAGGCTCTAACTGACCTTCAAAATTATCACATCTACTTTGTCTTTTCATTATTAATTCTGCTGCTCCTTTTCTGCAGCTGCAGTTATCTATAAATTTTGTCATCTTTAGGCAACAGTATCATCCCCAAGGCTCCAATAAAGAAATTGTGGTAGGGACCAGTCTGAGTTGCCATTTGACTAGAATTTGCACCTGCTCCCAGAATTAAGAGGGGAATGAAGCTGCAATACCACAATGAAAATAATTTCTTTCTGCAAATAAAAGCAGATTTAGCTTCCATTTAAAATTCTGTCAAGGGCTTTGTGATCTCAGGCTAGTAAATCCAGTCCCTCTTCCACTGTCCACCACCTCCAGGTTGTTTTATTGTAAAAATTACCACATACATGGTCCTTTCCTGGTTGTTTTTCACTGCCCAGAGAAAGAAAGGGGCTTTGATTAAATGTCTCTTCTCTGCTGTCTTGCCTGCAGTGTTTAAATGTATTTAGTAACATGTAGCATAAGCACTGTATCTTATTTTCTACCCATCTCTTCCAAGCTGCAGCTTAATCCATGTCTCAAAAGGACACAGCAAAAGCTTGTTTATTCTCAAAGCATGGATGCAAACCCACAGAAACATGAGTGGTGTTTCAGTGAGTGTATTCCCAGAAAAAAGAACCTCACCCCTAAATCTACCAACTCAAGCACCTATGGAAGAGTGTACTGTTACTAATTCATTCATAAGCACACCATTAATTTATATAATGTATGTTCTTTAATTTGAAGTCTTTATCAGGCTTTGGTAACATGATATCCATTCAGTGACAGGAAGGGAAATGTGCATTGCAGTGCAACCACTGTCTCTCTCAAGTGGCATGAGAAATTGAATCAGTTCTGCCCATGAGGTTCTAATTTGTCACTCCAGCTCTGGTTCCACTGAGCAGCTGCTCACATCTACAGACATCCCAATGAATAGGGCAGACTTGCAGGAGAGCAGCATGAAACCAGACTTGGAAACACAACAATGAAGAGAATATGGAAATAATAAAAGCAGCATGCACTCTGCACAAGGGAACTGGTATGACCACACTGGATTATGGAGCCTGCACCTTTGGTCACAGGTTCACATGCAGGATGTGGTGGTGTTGAGAATTTCCACTTTTTAAAAAATTCCCATGGTTCAACATGAAATGGATACAGTGCCCCAGTTCAGGCAGCAGATCAGCATAGAGACCAAAGCTGTATATGACTGCTATTTCTATTGCACTTTATGCTTCAAAACTGGAAGATTCTTTGGAATTACAGCCTCAGATTGTCCAAATGACTCGACAATAATCCAGTGATAACGCAAAGAGATCTGTTGTTTTTTCCTCCTGGTAGAGAATATAGAAGTTCTTGGTCAAAGATTCTCCTCTAACAGGTTAAGGTTATTATGTAGTCCATTTTTTGTGTCACAGCATTGTTTTGTGTGAAACATCAAGTCCTTCTGATGGACTATATAAACCCAGCCCCCTACAGATAGAAATGTGCAGAAACACAACCAGCAACCACTGATTGACTCTTAATGGGGAATCAACCACCAATCTCTTTAAAATCAATGATTTTTAAAATGGTTTTCAATGATTATGTCTTCTAACTCTCCTGATTTTTTTAAAGAAGGAAGAGAACCCAGAATTAAGCATAGACATAATAGTCCAGCATTTACCAGGAGTAACAAATTTACTCCTGGCATGTAACTGATGAACACAGACTAGGTGCACAGCTGAAAGGTGAAAAGGTCCACATCAACAGGCAAGCAAAGTGAAAAGGCCCCAGAAAGATAATGCTTAGCAACAATCCACACTTTTTCAGCCTCCTCCTGAGCCTTGGCTGGTGGTGGAACACCAGGGTGATAAGGCAAGAGGCAATGGGCAGGAAGTGATGCCCAGGAAGTTCCACCTGAAGATGAGGAAGAACTTGTTTATTGTGCAGGGACTGAGCCCTGGACAGATTATCCAGCGAGAGTGTGGAGTCTCTCTCACTGGGGATATTCCAAAACTGGACACAATCCTGGGCCATGTGCTCTGGGATGACCCTGCTGGAGCTGGCACCAGATGACCCTGGTGGGCCCTTCCAGCCTGAACCATTCTGACCCTCTGTGAGCAGGGAGGGCACAGAAGGACCCTCAGGGAAAAGGCTGGATACCTTTGTCTTCCACTGCTCACTGTCTCAAGGGAGAAAGACACAGACTACTGGCAGGAACATAAAAATTTCAGTGGCAAATCTAAGAACACTTGGAGCCAAAAATGTAGAACGGAAACCATCAGAGTCAATTTGAAGAAATCCTGGCAATACTGCCAAGCAACTGCTATAAGATCTTAAATAAAGGGGCTTTGTAACTTGCCAAGCTCTTCTCCTATCCCCAAAACCCCACACCATGAACTACACTAAATAAGGGAAAAAAACCCAGGAAACTTTATTAAAAGGGCTGCTGCTCACTGACTTCACCTGAAAAGGTTCCTGAAATGCCCAGACATGGAGACAAAGCACAGACTCCAAACAGACTTTGATATTTAGCACATGATAGAGGAGGGAAGTGCTTTAAGAATGAACAGTGACCGTGTGATTGGAAAGATAATGAGAAATGGAAATGGTGATGAGCTGGCTGTTCCCAGTGAGTGTTTAACTGCCTCAGTGATTAACCTGTACTCATTTGTGATTGTGGTTCAGATGCTTCATAATCCTGTCTTCTTCCCCTAAAAAGCAACCTCTAACAACACTATTAGATTTCACTGATAACAGTAATATCTTGCAACTCTTACCCAGCTTCCAAGATGAAGTATAGTGTCTTTTTCCCTCTCATCTCTACCATACTTTTTCAAGGAAAGAAAATTGGCAGAATAATCACACTAGACAAAGGGTCTACATTATTATATAATACCATCTATAGCAGCACTACCAAAAATGTTATTTTCCACTCCATTCAAACCTTCACCTTTTATTATTCTACCTGGTTATAGAGGAGGAAACACCTTACCTGGATATCAGTTAGCTTATTCAGGAAACGGGTTGTTACCTCAGGCCCATTCTCCATGGTTGGGATGTCCAAGTGCTGGCATGGAACAAAGGAGAGGGAGAAGGGGAGAGAAAGACAGTAACATGTTATTACATGTTATTCTTTATAGCTTTACATATATGAATACCTTATGTTTGCCAGAAGTTTTAATAAATATTTATCATGCTGGCTAGCCCCCCCTTATGAGTAGAAAAGGGTGGTTAGTTTGGGGTTTTGTGTTGGGTTTTTAGTTGTTTTTTTGTAAACAGGAGGGTGGTGCTAAGCCAGTGAAAAGTTAGAGAGTTAAACTCTTATGCTCCTGTTCAAGAAAGGCTGACCTAAGCCTTCCAAGAGATCTGTCCACATTAGAGGGAATATTGTGCAGGCAAGAGAGGTAACATTATATACAGCATTTCATTTCAAGGTATATGGTGTAGAAATACAACACTTATATTTACAGTACCTCTCACTCAGCACCTCCATGTCTCATATTATCTTAGCACCAGGTAATATCAATACATTTATTCTACTTTATTCATTCAGGAAGTATCACCTAACAGACATTTACTGTACTTATCATGTTCAGCAGACAAAGCACAACCCTTTATGCAGCTGCACTGCCCCATGTGCTCTGAACTAACTTCGTGCTGACTAAATAACCCCAAACCAGCTTAGCCTGGGGAATTCCACCTGTGAAGGAGAAATCTCCCACATGGTAAGCAGGAGGTGAAGGCAGCTGGGATCCCTGTAAGGAGGGTGAACAAGAGAGAAACCCAAGAAGGAAGGGCAGCAGTGGCTCAGAAGTTTGGTTCCCTGTAAAAGTCTTTTCTCTCCTCACCCTTCCCAGGTACCTTAGCAAAAAATAATGAGTAAAAGAAATGTGGAAGAATGTCTTTTTCTACATTTGAAAACAGGCTGGGAACTAGTGTTTTCTTTTGCCTTCCCGGAACTTGAGATTTTATATTTTCAGCTATTAGGAAAAACCCCAGAAGACAAGAGGGGAAGCTCCCTTCTGACAACCAGTAACTCACTTGGGAAACAACACACTGACACTGTTCAGCCTTCCAGGCAGTGCACCTTTTCTATCTCCCTTGGTTTTGGCTTTCAGTTGCAATTAACTGTGATAAAATTCAGAAGAAAGAAGGAAAGGGGTAAAAAAAGGAGATATTTCCTTACCTTGCCCTTATATAAAATTTTAGAGATGGGACATACAATGCAGGCTGTTCCAGCACCAAACATCTCCTTCACCCTGTTCTTTTCCAAGGCAGCTGTCAGGTCACTCATGGTGATGTATCGCTCAGACACTTTGAATTCTCCCTGCACAAGAAGCAGCAACCATAAAAATGGGAAAAAGTTAAAAAAAAACCCTTTACAGATTTTGTTTTCCGAAACATTTCCAATAGGACTTTTAGCCTAGTGACAATAAGTCAAGTTTTGACTCTGATTTTGTGATCTTTTCAAACATGCCAGTGTCACACAAAACAGATTTTCATCAAAAGAATACCCTACAAAGATGCCAGTGGCCTGCCAGATGCAATGCTGATCATCAAGTGGCACTTCCCTCTGGTTTGGTGCAGAGTATCAGTATCACATTAGGGAATAACAAAGAAGAATTGTTATGGGACACTGGATCTCTCTATTCATGGTCTCTAGCATGTTAAAGTTTGTCCAAAAATTACTCAATTATCTCAATTTGCATCCCACTCTCAGACAATTCCTAAGCAAGATACATTCTGTTGATTAATCTCACCTGCCAGGCCAATTTAGGTACCTTTTTAATCCCTAGTAAAACGTTCCGCTGCAGCCTGCACACAGCTATCACATACAAAAAATAACTGTACTACAGGTATGAGTGAAGCCATTTGCACTGCAGTCTTAATTCTGGTAGTGTTTTACCTTCTACAAGGGTTGAAGTGTACATAGGAATCAATTGAAGGGATGTGTTTCAAGAAAAAAAATAAATGTCAGACTTAGCAACTTTTATTTCATGTACATGGTATTCCTGTTATCCCACTCTGAGCATAATCCCAGCCAAATCCAGGAGACAGGATCCTGGGCTTGATGTGCCTCTGGCTGTGCAGCATCCTTACCCAGGCTGCAATAAAACCTTCGCACACAGCAAGGCAGAGTTTCTGCATTTCAAGACATGATCCAGTCTCAAGTGTCCAAATAAGCTCTTGGATTGCTGCACTAGAGAACAGGAACAGGGACCAGACAGATGACTACAAGACTATGGCTGGGCAGGCTGCATGCTTGTTAGGAGAAACAAGGTTGGAAGTATGAGAACTAAATGCAGAAATAATGAGCTGATGACTGAAGTACAGCCATGGTCATGCACAGTAATTCTTTGTTTCCTTGCTCTGAGTGCTGGTACCAGCGGATTTAATGAGAATTTTCATGTTAAATACTGCATGGAGCTGCTTTAACAAGCTTGGTATTGTTCTGTGTGACAGGTGTGGGTATTCTGGTGATGCTCCTGAGAATCCCTGAATGAGCACACCCTGAGCTCCCTTACATTAAAGGGACTGAGTGCATGCTCAGCAAGTTTTGTCAGCAGCACCAAGCTGTGTGGTGGGGCTGACAGGCTGAAGGGAAGAGGGGACATCCAAGGGATGACACCCTTGAAGGCAGGGTTTCTGACAGGCTAGACACAGCTCTGAGCAATCTGATCCAGTGGAAGATGCCCCTGCTCCCTGCAGGGAGATTGGAATAGATGGCCTTTAAATGCTTCCCAATGCCAGGCTGGATGGGCTCTGAGCAGCCTGGGACAGTGCAAGGTGTCCCTACCATGGCAGGGGGCTGGAATGAGATACCTTTAAGGTCCCCTCCAGCCCAGGCCTTTGTATGAAGCCAGACTGGTGTATGATTGTATGATTTAACCAAATCAGCTGAACTTTGGGATACTGAGCACCAGAAATGTTGACTTCTGCAGAAGTTATACCATGACAATTGAAACCATTACTTCCAGAACACTCACCCAGCTGCGTGCCAGATCCAAAATGCTCTGCCTTGTCACTCCTGGAAGGATGATGCCATCTAAAGGTGGCGTTGCCAGCTCATTTTCTGCCAAACAAAAAAGCACTGGTTGAAAAACAACCAAACAAACAAAAGTTTACTGCTATTACACTGAACACGAGTCCCTAACAACTCAGGATACTCCATGATTCTTTGGCACAAAAAACAATCCACAACAACATTTATCAGAGTTCTCTATGAACATTAACAGATACTCAGTTCAGGCAAGTTGCTGCTGAATGTTTGGAATCTTCATTTCATCTTTTATTATAACCTTTAGATATTAATGCATTAAATATGTTTCTTCCCCACCTTTTGGGCAGGGAAGAAACATATAATACATGAATATATACATGCCTAATGCCTTGTAGGTGGTTTTATTCCTCAGTGCATTGTACATACAACTGTGTTACTTTCTAATGCAGCCACCCCTGGATTCATTCATTTGGACTATCCTACCAGTGCTTCCAAGTTCCTTTTATGAGGATCTATGCACCCATCAGTAACAGGAGTAACCTGCCATGCCAAAATGTACAGAAATGCTGCCCTAGAACAGGCTGTATGCTCTGCTCTGGTTTCACCAGCCCAGTGTCATTCTCCAACCTATCCCTGACTTCTAATTCCATCAGCCATCTCCTCTTTCTCATACAGTCAGGAATATCAACGTTTCCTTTTTTGGAGTCTGTCTAGCATCACTCCACTTTGTGATGCATGTCTGGTCCTCATTCTGGTACAACTATCACAAGAAGACTTTAAAACTTTCCAAGAACCACAGAGCTCACCTGATTCTAAACACTGCAAACCTGAAATTCTGCATTTGTAACCCAGTCACAATCTAATACACTCCTTTCTTTAACAGAAAACTTCAGATACTGTGGACTTTGCCACCAAAGATTGTGATTACACTTCTCTGTCTGGTGATGTTGCCACAGATCTTGCCCAGGACCTGTTTAAGCTCAGTAACATATATTAATTGATTTGAGCTAGTTTGAAAAGGTGCCAGGCCAACCCAGCTGCCAAACAGCACTGAGCAGACAGGACATGAAAGTCTCAAAATGTTCCAAGCAGGCTGCTCTGTAGAATTTTGTGAAGTGTGCATATGATGCCTCCCAGCCTGGGGCCAGCCAGGGAACATCTGCTCCCCTGGGATCTGGCAGGGATGGTAACACCATCCAACAAGGCATGCCAAAGCTCATCCTCCATGGGAACTGATGCCAAAGCAGGCTCCACATGACATCAGTGTGTCCATCTCCCAAAAAACAGACTGTGAGCTCACACACTCCACTTGCTTTCTGAGTTATTTTGATGTATAGCTGCAGAAAGCAGGAGGAAAGCATTTGAGGGGAAATGTCAGGGTTTCTCTTCAGCTGCCTCCTGTTATTGTTCTGCTAGCAGTACTGCCTGCCCAGTGCCCTGGTACACCTGCTGTAGGCTTGCTCTAACAGCAGAATCCCATCAGAGTGTTTAAAGGGGTTTTTTAAATGAGCTCTTCCATGTTACAGAACTGCACCTTTGCCTATGAACACAGAGCAGGTAAGACTGCACTCCTGGGATGCCTTCAGGACTAGCCAGGCTGTAACAAAGCTGAGAAATTCACCCAAGTATGTATTTTACCAAAGTGATACATTCCAAGTGAACTTCAGGATCCAGGAGAACCCAGGAACCCCACTTTCACTGATATTAACACCTAATTTCTTTTACCAGCTTGTCCTTGGTCTTTGTCCTTGCTTCCCTCAGGCTTTTCTTCAACTCTTCCGTCATGCAATCACTACCTTTGCATCTGTTAATTTGCTTTCCTCAATTACTTTTTCATCCTTCGCTTTGTCTGCCACCTCATGCATTTGCTGCTCTCCCCTCCACTCTGTTGCTGGGGCTCTCTACTAGAACAGAAGCTGCAATCCTGATTTTGTTAGTACTGTAATTGTACAAGTGGCACAACTAATGTTCCAACTACAGAACACTTAGCAAACTGGCCTTAAATTTTACCTGATTGTTCCAGAGGATCTTTTAAGAGATCTACTTTTTAATTTATGCAATTTTGAAGTGGGGACCATTAATCACCATTTCAATTGCAGCACACAAATATTAAATAATGCCCAAATACTATTCAAAGTGCCTTAACATTAAAGATAGAAGCAGAGCCCAAATGTTTGCAAATCATTTTGAAGGCACAGAATTTTTCAAAACTGCACACAGCTTTCATAGCTAGCAATCTTTAGGTTGGACATATGTTTAAATTTTAAGGTTTTTTAAGGCATTTTAAAAGCCAAGCCTATGTTCTAGGCAGAAGAACAGACATTGTGAGAGGAAGTGAGTTTCAATGTCAAGAGCCTGCTGGGATAGTTACATGCTCTGAAGAGGCATGTGGAAGGGACTGTAGGGTGACTAAATTTTTCACTTAGTGAACATAAACCATAAATAGGATTTGAAGGATGAGGTATTTGTGCAATAGCAGGGAACCAGTTTTGGCCATATTATAAGCCTCAGAGCAGCAGTGGGAATACAAGAACAGTATGGAGCAAGTCATGCTGCTTTACCAAAAATTGAGCAGTTTTTTTCCCCTACTCCCCCCTTTATGTTAAAAACAAAGTATTTTTTCAGGCTCCTCCTGCCATGCAGGACAAGATGTCACCTTTAGGCACAAAGGCTGCAGGGAAAGCCTACTCCCACTGAAGCATGGCTGTCCTCTAGGTCAGGCTTTACTGGGATAAGCCTCTGCTTATAAACCAAGGAGAGCAGCTCAGCTCCCAGCAGCACCTCAGAGCACACAAGGACGGGCATTTTCTTTTGATGATGATCTGCAGCTCCTGCCTCACTTTTTTTGATCCCTCTCAGCTGCAGCAAAACCAAAGCACAGCCTGAGTGAGTGTCCTTTGTGAAGTGACAGAACGCAGTGACAAGCAGTTCAAAATCCCCACGCCAAGGCACAGGCAGGTATGTGATGGCACTGGGTGATTCTCAGCCAAAGATCCCACAAATGAAATTACTCAGCACTCTGGGGGACAGCAAAGTGCTCCATGAGGACAATGCCCATGTCCTGTGAAAGGACAGGCCTGCCAGCAGCCAGCCCTCCTGGGTGGCAGGAGTGACAAGCAGTTTGCTACAGCCACCTGACAATAGCAGCATTCAGCCCTGCGCTGGTAGCACAGTGACTGGCAGCTCCTTGGAACAGCACGGTGCTGCAGCTGCACCATTCCAGCATATTCCTGGTTCAAGTACAATGAGAACATTGAATTCTAATTATGTCCCTGCTTCAGTGTCCTTCCCTGGGCACAAACGAGCCAAAATCTATTTTCATGTTTTTCCAGCTAAGCTCCGCAAGGCAGAAATTTGGCCATCTATCTACACTGACAAATCAACTGCTGCTGCAACAACAAGAAAATGTCTAATATTTATCACTTCATTCATAAAGCTTCGCAGACTCATACAGCACTGAGGGACTATTGTCCCTGTTCTTACAAATATGGTAAAGATTTTGCAGAAGAACAAGCAACAGAACTGGAGATGGGAGTCTGTTGCCTTGTTCTTCTAAGTTCTTCTGATTTTTTACATTCTTGTAATGAAGTTTCTCATGCACTTTTATGTAAATAATTATTGTTTTACATTCCTCTCTGGAGGAGAAATTTGATGGACGTTTGGTTTGTCCAGTGTCATTGGAGAGGCGGCACTTTCATCCTCCAATCTACTGTCACTTTTGAAGGCCTATAAATGTTGGGAGTCAGAAAATAAACTTCTCTTCTTTTTACCTTGGAAGTTCCAGCATGCATGATGTTTTATTTTGTGTTCAATAGTGACAGGAGTCAGGTAGCTGGATCCCAACCACACTTCATTATCCAAGGCACACTGCTTTCCCCACAAAATGCTGCCTGTTTTCTGCAGAAAGCTGACAGTTCACAAAGGTACCTATGGCACTACAATGAAACCAGTCTGACCCCTGCATCTGCTGCCATGCAAAAATTCAGTAACACTTCATTTCCTTGGAGAGAAGAAAATGACTTTTAATCAAGAAGAAATTTTCTTTCTTCTTGGGAAAAAAAAGGGAAGAAAAGTCTTTTATTTTTGCCTGTAGTCTTCCAAACCAGTTAACAGGTGCAGCTATCACAAGCATTGAATAGTTGCATACCCAATGATGCTTTTGAGATGCCCATATGGTTGGCTATATGGGTTTTAATAGTTAGTTTTAATAGTTTTAAAAGTTTTAATCAGCATATACCTTGCTCAGAGATGACTGTGGGTAGAGAGAGGTAAAAATAGCTTAAAGAATGATGATCCATCTTGAAAGCACCTTTTGAGCATTATTGATACCTGACTCTCACTGACATGTTTCTCTCACTGCCACCACTGGGACAGAACTTCAAATTCTTCAAAGAAAACAGTTTCAGATTGGATGCTGCAAAAATTCTGGATATGGTTCAGGAATATTTGACTGGCCAGCAAGTGATGATGGGAGCCACTCACACACAAAGCTACAGAGCTGAAGAGTTGCACAGCCCTGAGCTGCCTTTTAGCACGTCTGCACTGCTTCTGAGCCAACACTCCTGGAGCCCAAACATGCTGCTGGCACCCAGGCTGATGTGTGACCTTGTGCAGGGCTGAATTCTGCCCTTCTCAGCATGGGGACAGCCCAGCAGTTCAGTCTGTTACCAGCAGGCAGCATTCACAGCTGCTCCAGGATCTCCTCTCTCACAAATAACAGCCACCCAGTAATTTTCAGAATGGGCATTTCCTTTGTTTAACCATCTTCATTAAAAATATTATGATCTGCATAATAACACTCATTTTGTGGATTACAGTCCCAATCATCTGTTCTGTTAAAGTTTTCACACTATGTCATCATACCTCCATTTTCATTTATCCAGTAGAGAAACAGATTCATTGTTCCAACTTCAGTTATTTGGTGATCTTCTCCATAAAGCCACAAAACCTGCTGGCAGCCAAACTCCAGAGCTTCTTGCTGGGCATAAATAGCAGAACCATAATTCCTTCAGGGAAAAAAAAAACCAAACCAAAGAGTTATGAGTACCTGGCTGGGCATCTTCGCAATTTAAACAAGATTTTGGGCACATCTACCTCATGAGCAAGTGCTCTGCAACAGCCACTGCCTGTCCCTGGGATATTTTCACTGGAAATACTCCACCGGTATTTTACTAGATTGTTTGTACCTACAACCCAAAAACTTTGAACAGCACCAACAACTCAAACATATCCTTCCAAATTGTATTAACATACTTCTTGTTCCATATTCTGGACATTGTCATTATTGCAACTGAAAACCCTCAGAAAGTATTTATCTTTCTTTAGCAGTTGGCATCCTGGAGAGAGAGCAACAACTCCCCTCCAGGTTTTGGGGCTTTTTGGTGTTTTTCTTGGGTTTTTTTGGTTGGTGTTTTTTTAATTAATCTACCTCATGTCAGATCAGTGATGTATGTTAGATTAAACTCTTGGAGCACAAATAACACCAGAGGTGAGCTGGTTTTTTTTCCTAATAAAAGATATTAAGAGAACTAGCATCTTCAGGAAATGCAATTGTGTCTAGATTAATTCCATATCCTTTAGGAGCAAATTTTTCTTAAATGCTGCCTACAGAGTGAACCTGACTGAATAAAGCCTGCTGCTTTGAGGGGGAAAAAACCCCTTTTTGCTTCTGACCCTCAACAACCTTCTAGACACAAAGTCAGCAGCTCCAAAAATGCCGACCACACTGAAGCCAAGTTCTCACCTCTGGGCACAAATCAAGTCAGTAATGACTCCAGATTACTGTTTTTCACAGCTGATGTATGAAGGATCCACAGGAAACAATATATTTCTAGAAGTAAGCAGAATCTCATAAACAAAGTCTCTTTCAAAAACAAAACCTCATTTAAAACTTCAAGAACAAAATCTCATTTTAAAAATCTCTTCAAACAAAAGAAAAAAAAAGAGCATAGGTTCAGAACATCAGCTTGAATGAAGGAAATTTTTCTGCCCTCTGATTATTTTACCAGCTCAGCTGAGCAGCATTTGACAGCTACTGACTCCTGCCTAGCAAAGAAGCTCCTGGCTAGGACAATGCAAGGAAGGAGGTGAGCAGCCAGAGCAGGCTGCTGCACTGCTGATGCAGCACAAAGCCTAACTCCAGTGTCAACTGCTGCAAGGGCAAGAGCCAAAGTATTACATGGACACCTTCCAGGTGCACTTCCTCAGCTTGAGATGCTGCAAAAAAAACCACTGGCTGTAACATTCAAACAAAAATATGCAAGTGAGTTGCAAAAATAATATTAGCAAAGTACAATTTTGAACTCTTTGTTGTAGTACGTTGTTTATTTAATTACTGCATTTAATGCCTCTGTTTCTGCTGGATTAGATACTTCACTAAAACCCAAATCTGCTTTGGTAGCTGTGTAGAAAAGGCAGGATGATGTTTTCTTACCCTCCCACTTTGCAGTCTCCTGTTCCCCCTTTCCACGCTCTCACGTATTTTGGATCTGCCCACAAGGATATTGGATTAAAGGTTCCACTTGCAAAGTAAGGGCCCACAGGGCTCAGAATGACATACAGCAGGGCTTTAGTTGGCTTCTTCACTCCAAGGGAAGGCTGAAAATAAAGGAATGCAAACAAATCCAAAGTTACGGGTATCCTTCAAACATCGGTGGCTGCACCATCAGCTTTTGAAACACTGCTCTCAGTGGGACTGCAGCATGAGAGTGCTTTTACCAGGACAGTGCAAAGTGCTGTAATGAATAAAGAATATTTCAATAACATTACCCTTATCCAAGCAACACACCAACCCTAATTTTATATACTGTCACCATTCACTTACAGCCATTCCATTTATCTATATGCTATTCTAGTACTCTCAAACAGTTTCAAGTTTTTGAGAATTCAAAGATCAGCTTAACAAAGTGCTATACAATTATATGAATATGATACAATATAATACAAAATAATAGAATACAATAGAATGCAATACACTAGAAGACAATACAATATAATGTAATACAATACATGAATATAGTAATCACACCAGAAGCCCACAAAGCCTTCTGGGGCAAGGAATGGCAACAACAGCAGTAACAGCAGTGGAGAAACCACAGTCAGTTGCATTAGTGAGAAGAACTGTCCAGTGCCAGCTGGCATTGCCAGAGCTGAGTGCTGACTCTCTGAATGCCTGAGTGACAGCTAAAATTATTTGCCTGCTAAAAATAGCTCACACAACAGCCCAGGAAAAAAACAAAAATGTTAGAGTATTTTCTGCCCCTCCTCTCTGAGAGATGGCTTCTCACACTCCAAGTCATCACCATCAATACTTGAAGGTGCAGGAAAGGAGTCTGGTGCTGGCCAAAGTTCTCCAGGTGCTGAAAGGGTTCCTTTGGTTTCTGTCTACCCTGCTGCTTCAGAAAGACTTCCAACACGATTAACTAAGATCTTGATATTTTTGCTGATGTGATCATTCAAAAGATTGTGCAGCCTGGTTTTCTGATTGATTCAGAAGCCTAAAATTGATTCTAAAAGCCTAGCAGGACATGCAACCTGGAAACAACACATCATAGTGGAAAGACCACAAGGGTTGGCTATCCTGAAACAAAGCTCAGAGCAATAGAATTTCCAAAAGCAAAACCAGGGGTAAACACCCCAATTTTAATATCAGTACCTTATGGTCACTGAGTGGAGATTCTTTAATCTGAGAATCTGTAACTAGTTTAAAAGTATCAAATTAATGGAGTCCTAGAACCCATGTGAAATGTAAAATGCTCACTTTGGTAACTACTTACAGATAGGGACATTGTAGGAGTTTAGTTTATATAGTTTGGAACCTACATTCTTTAGCTTCCTTGTCCTATGCTCTACCATTGTACACTTCTGTCCTGCTACTGCTGAAAAAAAAGAACCCTGAAGGATTTAATAAAATAAACTGTTTCTTCATCAACACTACAGAACTGACTCACACATGAAACTCAGAGAGGACACATTAATAGCCATTTGCTAAAGAGCCCCTTAGAAGGTCAGTTTCAAGAATAATTGACAGAGGGACTAGTCCTTAGCTCTGATGAAAGTGTCTCTTCTGAGACATCTTAATTTACAGGGTAAAATCTTACAAAAACTTCTAAGTCCAGATATGACTTGAAATAACAAAATGTACACAGCAAGATGTGATCCATCATGTTCTCTCAGAATTATTAGGATTTTAATATTACCACGTCAGGTACAACTATCCTGACATCAGCACAACCCCAATTAACAAGCACTGCTCCATTCCCACTGTGAGTAGTGGGAGGAAACTCCGTTTATTTTCCGTGCTCTGAGCCGGTGTGCCCACTGAGTGGCACTGTGGTCAACCTTAAATTCGTGCTGAGGACTCCCAAGTAAAACCACAAAACCAGTCTGCCCCCAAACTTCATCCTGTCACTTACTGACTGCTGAATATTTCACTGTATGGATGGAGGACTTTGCCTCGTACCTAAATAAACAAAAAAAAAAAAAAAAAAAAAAAAAAAGAGAGGGAAAATAAATATTGCAGACCTCAGTTCCAATGAGGGTAGGACGGATGTAGAGGCTGGCAGAGGTTGAGTAGGGCACCCACTCCTGCTCCAGCTCCACAAGCTTACGGATGCACTCCAACAGCTCCTTCTGGTCAAAAGTCTGGCAAGGAACAGAAAGAGAAAAAAGGCAATGGAACACTTTGTGGTCCTCACAGCTCCACATGCTCCAGGGAACAACACCTCAGGATATGCAACAGTGACATGCTGCAGAGGTTCACACCTTCTTTGGGTTCATTCCTTACAGAATTTAATATCCCATGGTTTTAGCTACTGTGCCTTTTTGTGCAGTATCCTGAGTAACCTGCTCTGCTCCAAAGTGTCCTCCTGAGATGGTAAAAAGGAGCCACTGACCCTTCTTGCCTCCAAAGCATGTGGAGCCAACTGTGCAGCCAACCCAGCCGGGCATACAGCACCACCTCTTCTACAGGAGAGTGCTCTGGTTCATAGCTCCAAGGGGTCAGCAAGTCTCCCACAGTTCCCAAGTTCTTACAGCAATTAAGCTAACAAACCTGGGAGGAAGTTCACTGCCCAAGATACAATTGCTAAAAGCAGTGTTAAGTTACTGGCATGACCAAAACTAAAGGCACTCAAGAGGCTGAACAACTTAACTGAAGTGCAGAGAAGAAAAGGGAGAACATCAGCACCAGAGCAAATCAGACAGCTGCCTGCATGCAAATACCTGCAGAACAGCACCCACCCCTTGTCACTGTCATATTTTCTGGAAAAATCCCTTTGTCCAGGATTTTGCTCTTGGGAAGCTGAGAAGCCTCAGAGAAATGAAATGAAAACAGTAATTATCTGATTTGCTTCTCCTGTGTTTTGTTCCTTTGGAATGTGGTTTGAAGATTGTTTATCCAACAGGTGGTTGTTTCATTGGTTTTATGTGAATTGATTTGACTCAATGTCCAATCAGGGTCAGGCTGTGTTGGGGCTCTGGAAAGAGTAATGAGTTTTCATTATTATCTTTTTAGCCTTCCGTAAGTATCCTTTCTGTAGTCTTTAGTATAGTATTCTTTTATATAATATATAGTATCATAAAATCATAAATTATTTCATAATTTATATATATTTTAATAAACTATATGAATCTGCCTTCTGAGAACATGGAATCAGATGCATCATTCCTTCCTGCTGCAGGGCACCCCACAAATACAATAATCCCTCAGAAACACTCTGAGGCAGCAGGGAGGCAACAATGAAGGCAAAACACTCACTGTTCTGATTTTAAAATAAGCACTAAAGGATTTCCTTCAATAAGTATGATCTGTTAACAAAGTTTGATTGCGCTATCAAAGACTTAAAGAGTGTTTGATAAACGTTACCACTGAAAAACTGTAGAGATGTGCACTGTGACAGTGAAAACCTGCTCTGAGGAGGCTGTTAGAAGGAGCAGGAGGTGCCCTGGGTACGTACTGGCAGGGTTGTCCTCAGTGCTGACCGTGCCATCCTGTCCATGTTGAGGGTGGGCCGGAACAGGCGGATTTTGCCATCCACTCCTCGGTATGCCTTCATCCCTTCAAACAGCTACAAGCCAGGGAGGGGAGAAAGCACATAGTGACTCAGACAGCTCACCCCTGAGGATCCATGCCAACTGGGGAAAGAAAAGCTTCACCCTGCTGCTCACAGCACCCAAGCACGAAAATACTAACTAGTGAGTTCTGGCAATACACTCCAGTGAGACAGATTTATCTGCACTATAGGCATATAGTATAGTATCTTTGCAATATCAGTATCTTTGCAACTTCAGAATTCCTCATCATTTTTTTTTCATAATTTGGTTACAGCAATTAAAATTTGTAGCATGTGTTTGACTTAACGATTCCCTCACATCCTGACCGATACATGAGTCAAAGCAGCATTTTTGCTTATATAAGGGATCTATGGAATTTTAATTTTTATATATATGTTAATTATTTTTAGAGCTCTGGCCAAAACACTTATTCTATCTCTGTTAGGAAGTATAGAATAGCCAATTGAGAGAATTCTTGTAAAGTTCTTGCTGTAGTTGTAGTAGGAGCTGGTCACTTATTTCCCCCTTATGCCACTATGCTGTGGAATGGGATTTAGCCTGCATGAGAGAGATGCAGCCTTACTCTAAAGATAAAATACATGGAAATATTTTCTCTATATACCTTACAGGAAATCTAAACATAGTTATCCCATCAAACTGCAGGACCCAGACAACTGGTGTTGACAATCAGAAACCCTTATCCTATCAATGCCCTCCCAGCATCCCCTAACCACATCAAAAACCACACCCACCAAATATCCAGTTATTTTCAGCTACAGGCTTGTAATTTCTGGTTATACTTATAGACAGAAAACACGTGTATTATATAAGCTCATGTCAATATATATGTATACACAACTCTTATTTGGATTAAGTATTAAAGGCTCACTTATGCTTACAGACAACAGGTCAGATTCTTAGAATTTTATCTTCCAAAGCGTTTCTTTGAACATTAAATTTCAGTGTAAGTTCTATGAATTTAACTGCATCACTGCTGTCAAACTCCTCAGGCTTCTCCTCCTCTGACGTTCCACAAAAAGTGGCTGGAACTGCATCCCATGTGGTTTGAAGTCTAGATATGCAGCTTTTTTTATTTGGAAAAAATAATCCTGTATTTGTGCCCAAGTAATTTTAACAGAGTATTTCAGGTTTCACTGTTATCAAATTCTACATTTTTCCATAAGAATCAGTGAAATGCAATCTTTGGGAAACTTGCATGCAGTTCCATGGCAGAGCTAGGTCCTTCCACATGACAAATTTTAATTGGGTTGTAATTGGGTTGCAGAATCCCAGCAATTTTCCTCAGGCTGTGTGCCAATTATGTAGCAGAACCAGAATTAGAACCCAGAACTTTTTGCTTTCCAAACCTGCCTTAGTCCTATGGCCATGCCAACCTTATTAAAAGCTTGGCACAATTTTGAAAAAGAAGTTCTTCCTAGAGTAGACATTGTTGCCACCAGGAAAAAGAAAGTCTTTAATAAAGGATAGCATTACATATATCAGATATTACATGTATTACAGATATCTAGCTGATATTTGATATGATTTTTACTGGGCCAGTCACTAACTGATAGCACATGGTTGGAATATTGCTTTCTTACCCCAGAACACATTTTTTCTCCCCCCACCCTCCTCCCAAACACATTCACAGAACTTATAATGAGAGGGAAAAGGGAGGAATGTCACTACTAAGAGTTGATCAATGGTTTGACAGAAGTAAGAATCACATCATTACTGAAACACAAAGCCTTCTCAAGATGTTAAACTTTTTTGGAGAAAAAGAAATACTTTTCATCTTCCAGAGCTCAGTAAAACCTTCCACTCATTAAAAAAGGGAGACAGTGATGTGTTCCAGAAATGTTCAGCTTTAATGAAAGCAACTGCTGTGGTTGCTTGATGGTTGGTTGCTACAGTGGTGTGAGAACAGCACTATCTGACATCTGTACATCACAGGAGCTGGATCTGGAGTTCAGCAGATCCAGATTAGCACACTGCATCATGAAGGGCAAGGAGAAAGGGGAGGGAATGCCAAACTCATCACTTTCATTATACCCACTGTGTATTCATTGAGCCACAGCAATGACACCAGATTCTCCTCTCTCTGTCCTCTTGGCTAGAGGAAACGTGATGCAATAAGGGTAAAAGAATAAAAAAAATGGAAAAAAAAATAAGAGCATATTCATATTAGCAATGATTTCAGACCAGGCCAGAGACCAAGCATTAAAGCAATGTGCTACTAAGAGTGAAATACAGATTTGGGACTCCAGCGTGGTTCTGATGTCCTGGGCAGATCAAGAGCTGCAGCCTCAGTCCCAGGGCCCTGCTGTAATTTACACAGGACCTCTGGAGGCTTGGTGACGAGATGAAGAAAAAAATCAGTCAAAATAAAAATGGTGAAGGCAGGAGCTCAGGGACAACAAGCAGGGAAAGCTTCCCTTGTACCAGTGGTTAAAATACAAAAAAAAAAAAAAGGAAAAAAGGAAAAATAATAATAAAAGCAGCACAAGCAACTCCACTCACTGCAGTGGAGACACTCCCACCTCCCCAGAAGTGGGAGAAGTGGGCTTCCATTTCAGGTTCTGTGCCCTGCCGGGGCTCCCATAGGTGTGAGCAAAGCCCAAGCTGCTCTGCAGGCACCAAAGGCAGCTGTGGGCAGCAGTCAGCCAAGCACAGAAACTTTAACCACGCTGGTTTCCGACCTAACATCCCACTTCCCCAAGTTCCCTGCTGTTTGCTCTCCTCAAACACACCTGTTTGTACATGCTGAGTGCATCAGATCCAGCTCTGAGCTCCAGGGACTGGTTCAGAGTTTCAAACAAGCACCTGCCTAGCCTGTCCTGCAATGCAAGCTATCAACCTTTAAACCAGCTGCAAGTGACTTGTACAGAGTGCATGTTCAGCCCCCAAATTAAAGCTACTTTGAGAAACTCATGTTCCGACACACACCAGAGACAGTAACTGGACCAACCCACTGTCAGTGAACAAGAATGGTTTTTCAAATAAATTTATCACCTCTCAAGAAAGAGCTCACCTTCCCTAGGCTAGGACTTTAAGTGTGCTGGCATCCCCAGGCCAAGCTGCTGCTGGGTCACACATAACCCTGCTGTAAATACTGCAATTACTCTGGAAGAACACCAGTTAACAGAACGAGATGTAACTCAATACTAATGAACTTAAGGCAATAATGCTCCTTGTATTACAAAGCTGTGGCTTCCAGAGCTAATAAAACAAAAACCATTTGGTTTCCAAATGTACTACTCACTTCTACAGCATAATGCAGGGCTGAGGCAGCTGGATGTATTGAGAGGTTCTCTAGAGGCCTGATACAGGGTTTCTCCCATCCTGAAGCCAAGGACCATTCAATTGTCAGCATATTGTCAGTGAACACAGTTCCAAACACCAGACCAGTGGGGTCTGGTTTCTCCTTGAACGTCGTAGCTGGGGTGATAATCAAGTCGGATGCCTGAAGGAACAGAAAGAAAGATGAAGTTTATCAAAATAATGAAGGCAGACTGATTTAAAATTGTTCTGCATCAGTGAACAAGGACAAGCCTTAGTATTTTCTCTGTAGGGATATTTAATGACATGATGGTTAAAGGCAGCCAACCTCTAAGTAGCTGGCAAAATATTCATAAAGTGCATGCAAACATATTCACAGTGCTGTTGTACAAGAAGTAGCACATTTTGAAATTCTGTTTAAGAATTAAGTTAAGTTAAAGAAGTAGTACAAGGCACAAACCCAGAAAATTAGCAAATGTAATCTCCTGGACACTTAGGTTAACAACCAATTGCTGTACCTCAGCACATAAGCTGATCATCAGAAATTAATCACCATCACAATTAAGCAGATGTCACACTGATTTTCCTTAAATACATAAAACCAATGTGAGAGATCAGAGCCAGCAGTCAGAAAGTCACTTATGCCACAATAACTTGCTCTTATGATCCTAACAAACACTTATGATCCTAGAAAAATCCCATTAGCAAAAAAGGCTAAATGCTTCCCTGCACCAGGGACTGCAGACTCTCTGATAAGCCATGACTAGCTGCCGACATGTGCCACAGGGTTTTGCACTGGTTCTGGCTGGAATAAAGTTAATTTTCTCCATGTTAGCTCCTGTGGTGTGAATCATCCTGAAGAACAGCAGGGAAATTAGGAACGCAGATCTCTGGCATGTCACTCCCTTTTTATTCACAGGTAGGGGCTGAACAACCAGAGAGGGCTGCAAAGCAGGCAGAGCCTTGAGTCACCCTCTCCTTTCTCTTCCTGTGCTTCCTTCTGGGCATTTAAACTGCTGCTCAGAGGCCAGGGAGAGTTCAAAGAACCATATCCAAAGCTCCATTTTCCTTCCTAACTCAACTCAGAAAGTACTGGCCCTTATTGCAGGCCCCCAGGTGAAATCCTGCTCCTCTGTGCTGTGCATATGGAACAGACTGAGACAGAAGTAGTCAGAATACTGATCCAATGATTTGCAAAATTATTATTTGATCTAAAAAAGTGCTTCTGCAAGAGATCTCAGTGTCTTGGACTTCTCACTCCCTGCACACATTGAACAAAATGAGACAAAATCAGTCCCAAGCTTTTGAAGAAGTGCACCCCCATCTCTGTAAACAATTTTCAAGATGTCTTTAATGAACAAAGACCTGTTTCTTATTGATTAGTTGTTTTGGTTCAGGTTTTTTTTGCTTATTGGTTTAGATGTGAAATTAACTTAGAGCAGGAGCACATGAATAGCTAAAAGCTTGTTTCAACTATCTCCAATTATAAGGCTTGTCTAAATATTACAGTGCATTAGTCTGGTTGAATTAATACATAATCTGATGAAACAACAATTACTCTTCTTAACTCTTCTCTTTATTCTTCTGACAGCGCATGCTCCAATGGGAGAAGCACCACCTAATGATGTCCTGAAACTAATTTTACCTGGCAACCTCTCAGCACTCTTATCAAGCTTTAGGAAAACAGGTATCACAGAGGACGTGGATTAGCATAAAAACCATAGAGGAGTATTTGCAATTATCCACAGTGCAGGACTCAGCTCAAGAAAACAATTACAGGGGAGCAGGGATGTCAGTGGGGCTTAAGTGAGTGTGTAGAACACAGATGTATCTCTGGGTTTATCTCTGCAAAGAATCACAGCGGATAAAGAACTCCCTCTTCCCGTGGTATCAACTGCTTTCCCTGGACTCCAGGCTCCTCAGGTCACTTTCATTAGGATAATTATGGTACCACAAACTGGACTGGGGACCATAATTATCATTTGAAACCTCTTTTCCTGGAGTTCCCATCAGTGTGCTGATTTCTGCTTTATGACTCCCTTTGCTGCCTCCTCAGTGGTGGTAGCACAACTACTTGAAAAGCATCACTTCAAAACAGTTTGTTAAATTTGCTGGGTGGGGTTAACAAATCTTTTATTTAAGGATGGGAAAGAGTTTTAACCTGGCTCTTCTCAAATCCACAAGCAGTGGAGAGGGAGCAGCAAGCTGAACAAGTGAAGAAACACACTCACTGCATTTCACTTTGAGTCCCTCAAAGGCAGAAAGCCCAGAGAGGCAGGAACTCTGACCCTTACCCAAAAAAGAGGCAGACAACTCCCACACCACAGAGCTTCCTGGAACTGCACAGTCTGACCAGGAACCCCATTTGCTCTTTCAGAATTTGGGCAAGCCAGCTTTCCTTCAGACACTGTGCCAACACCTGTGTCAACAGAGTCAGGTACAGCACCTGACCCGTAACAATTCCTTCAAACAACAGCAGGAGCAGCCTGGCTGAGACCTTAGAGACAGGCTGAACTTCACTGACCAGCAGGGCAACAATCATTCAACAGGCAAAAAGGCAATTTTCTCAGTCTTATAATCCTGTTAAGCTCTCTGGAGATTGACTTTTTTGGTCATTACTTTCTTAATATCATTTCTTAGGACTCTATTCCTTCACCCATTATGTCCTTTTCTTCATTTTTTTACCAAGCAGTGCCAATGAACAATGTGCAACAGCACCCAAATCTTTCAGAATCTAAATGCTTTTTCTGTCAAGACAGCATCGAGTGCTGCAATGTATTTGGTCTTCTTTTTCCATGGAGGAGAACACATTGGAAGGAGGTTTGGGAGGATCATCCTTGGAACACTCTCTCCCACAGTGTGGTCTGCATGAAGTATTAGCTCAGCCTCTTCTGGGTCGCTGTGTAGGACACCCTACACAACACCTCACCTGGCTCACAAACCCTTTGTTCAGGCAGCACCAGGAGGCA
Source organism: Agelaius tricolor (assembly GCF_023055355.1). Classification (NCBI taxonomy): domain Eukaryota; kingdom Metazoa; phylum Chordata; class Aves; order Passeriformes; family Icteridae; genus Agelaius; species Agelaius tricolor. The sequence goes on from NW_027269332.1 coordinate 1,385,074, forward strand.
AATCAAAACACTCAGAAGAACCCACAAAAGGGGAGCAGAGCAAGGCCAGGTGACAAATGCCAGGGTATTATCAAGTATCAATGCCTATTCTGTTAACATCCCTCTTTAAAAGATTATCTCAGTGCTACCCTGCTATCATCTGTGACCTTTACAAACAGCAATTTCCTTTCTTCCTTTGCCAACATTCCCCAAGCCCTAAAAGCAGCATGTTAAGGATGCATTAGGGATTGGCATTAGCACCCATCCAGATCTCCACTGTTTGCACTGCCAACACAAAGGGGAATTTTCAGCTAGGCTTGTGTTATGTTTGCTTTGTTTATCCAACATGCTCTCAAGCACCTCCTGATGCTGTTGCCTAATAAAACCATTAACCTGGAAGGAAAACTGGTAAATGCTGAACAAAGAAGATAAGGGAGATTAAAAAAAGAAGGGGATGTGGCACATGGTCTAATAGAGTGCAGCTATTTGGTACCTGTTTCTAAAGTAAAGTGACACAGTCCCAAGTCTACAAAATCTCCATGTCACAGCAGAAAGGGATGCAGAAGATGTCCCTCCAACATCCCAGCCCAGGACGCTCTGGTAAGGAATGGGAAATACCAGATTACCCTGCCTATGGTAGGCAAAAGGGAGTGTTACGGAAACAGCTGCATACTGCTGATTTTCAGGGCTTACATGGCAACACTAAACCTACACAGGGCTGCTGTCCCCAGGAAACACCTTCTGAGAACCTACTCAGCTGAAAAGTGCCTGTTCATTCCAATGCAGCTTCTTCCAGGGCAAAGCTTTACCCAGCCCAAGTAGACATATTGTGACATTTTGAGACTAAAATTCACCATTGGATGAAACCATCTTCTCAATTATGAGCTGGGCCAATTAAAGGTGACTTGCTGATGCATGTCTAACCAAGGCTGTGACACCACATCCTGATGCCTGGCTGAGCTGTCACTTCAAGGTTTGTTCCACCCAACCTTTGCCATGGCTTTAAGTGGATTTGGAGCTGAGAGCAGCCCCTGGCCAGAGCTGCCACTCTCGTTGTTGCATTCCCACCTCTCTTACTCTAGACAGCCATCTCAGGTAGGTGCAGATGGCAAGGACATATTTTGTCCTACACTTTCTAGCAAGTCTTGGCAATGCCTTCCCAAATGATCCTTGGCTGCACTGAAAATCCCAGACCATAAACTGTAACAGGTCTAACTCATTTGACACACCCAAACTTTTCTAAGCACTGGGCTAGGCCAGGCATTTCTATCACTTAATTGAGTAAAACCAGACCTGGCAGCCCCAGCTGTAAAATAACTCACAGGTCACCTAAAAACAGCAGCAAGTTTCAGCAGAGATCCCCAAAACATTAACACGCACCCAAGTGAGACTGACTGCAATCTCCTCTGATGAAAACAGTAACCTCCCTGACCTCCAGTCTAGGTGATTAATTCAAGATCACAAGCAACTGCAATAATTTTTTATCTTATGCTGAATTTGTAAGCATATCCCAGAAAAGATCAGGGCCTTCTCATGCAACAACAAACACAAAAGCACAGGCAAAATCAAGGAACTTGTTCTGCCCTTGCATTTGAGAACAACAGTGGAACAAATCCTGAGAAGGAGACTCAAAAAGCATAAGGAAAGGCAACAAAGCATAGCTGAGAAGAATTGGAGAGAATGAATAAAGTAATATTTATGTAAGCTATCCTATAAACCCTTTACCATCAATACTATTTTAAATTTACAACAGAGCCTGAGACTTAAGAATGGAATGTGTGCCAAGCTATTATAATAAGATTTGAGGAGGAAAAAAAGCCCTGTTTTTTCTACTACTACTATCAGCAAAGGGAAAAAAAAAAACAAAACACAAAACAAAAACCAGTCTTCTGCAATCCCAGGGTAAATACCAAAAATAACAGAAATCTTTCAACATAAAGCTTCCTTGAAACTTCATCTGAGATTGAGATATGTTAGCACATGTAATTGGACTGAGTCCTGAAATCATTGCATCAGGTTGGCTGTACATAGGGTAATAAACCACAGAACAAATGACAAAGCAAAAGAGAGTCAAGGCTCTGACTCAGCTGTAAGACAGACATGGAAACAGCAGGAAATATGGCTGGAAGGACTATGTCCAGTCCATCCTCTGCAAGGCATTCCCCCCAAACTATTCATAACTGATACTTCTCAGATATTTGTCTCACCAAAGAATGAAATTCTGCTGCAGTCTGCAAGAAAAGGAGGGCAGCATAACCCACTGCTGGCTCCTTTAACCTTTCCCCTGGTCTGACAGAAGCTCCAGCTCTGCTGCAGGAATGTTTGATCTGCAGCACTAGGTAGGGAAGGAAACCTGTTCTGACAAGAAAAGAGAGAAGTGGTGGGAATTGACATAAACTTCTTGCCTAAAGGAATGAAAAGAGCACCCAGGGCAGCAGCACAGCTGAAAATATATTCTCAAGCCCTCAAAACACAACAGAAGGGAAATGAAGATGTTGGAAAGCTACAGTCAGGCTAGATGATAAAGCATAGCAGAAATTTCTTTTATCCTAAAAATATATCATTCATTTCAATGGCACTAGCTAAATTTTAAGAGTTTTTCCACACTGCTGAAATGCTGCCTGCATAACTTCCCACTGATTTGATCCAGAGACCATTTAAGTTAATCAAGGCCCTTTCTTCCAGCTTTGTAGCAATCTGGATTGTAAGGCAGGAAAAACTACTTGAATCTTTACAGCCTCATCCCTTTCTTCTGCTTCAGGAAAATTAAATGGACTTATTATTAGGTTTGGGGCTTTTTTTCTCCTTTACTGATTCGTTTCTTCTCCACTGACATATTTCAAAAGATGTATTTTTAAGGTTAAGAAAGATGCTGGGATGGGATTCCTACAGATCCTAAGGAAACCTTCCACCTGATAGTAAGGAAATCTTAAGAAACAAATCTACTTTATTTTAGTGGGGTCTACCTCCTCTACTCCAGCTATTTGTATTTTCAGATCTACAAAAAACAGTCACTTAGTATCTCTCCTATCAAAAAAGTCTCTAAAATATTTCAAATATGTTTCTCTCTATGTAATTCAGACCACAAAGACTTTGATGAGTCTATTAAACACTGGAATAAAACCAGACCCACTGGCTGTATTTTGGTGCCATGAATCATTTTTTCAGAAACAGCTGTTCAAATCAACTAAGTGGGGTGAGCAGGGAGTGTGAGCAGGCTTAAGTGCAGCCATTGCACTGGTGTGACAGACACACTGGTGTGAGCTCTCTGTTACCTTTGGGCAAGTCAGCTCTAAAAACCTTCTTTAGCCATACAACTGCAGTTCACATCTGCAGTGCAGACACACCTGGGATTCAGATTAGAAAGAAGCAATTCCATTTAGGGAAACACAGATTGCAATTCCATAACAGCAGAAAGTCCTCACATCTATTTGTAAACAAACATTAAAACAGAAAAAACCCAGAAAAAAACCCAGAAAATGAAGAAAAAAAACAGGAAAAAAAAAAAAAAACAGGGAAAAAAAAAAAAGGAAAAAAAACCAGGAAAAAAAACCTAGGAAAAAAAAAAAAAAAAACCAAACAGAAAAAAAACCCCAGAAAAAAAACCAGACAAAAAACCCAGAAAAAAAAACAGAACTAGGACCATTCTTCACTAATGGCAGTCACAGCTAGTTACCTAATTCATGTGGTTCAGTATTAACACAAACTGCTTTTCTCAAAGATCTGACAGCTTGGTGAATGCAATTGCTGATGCTGTGCTGCTCCTTGCCTCACAACCACTGCATTTCTGCAGAGCAGCATAAACACAGTGTTCCATTTTTAGAAAGACTTTGCCTGGGAGAAGGTTTGAGTCTAACACAAGCTGAAGGCTCACACTGGCCTGTGACACAAGACTGGAATAGAGAGGTCTCTGACATTTCACCAATAACACATCTTTCCACCAAGATTCAAGACACTCCTGTCTCCTGGTTTGGGAAATATCATTTGTACTTTACATGAAGCAATTGGAACAAAAAATGAGATTTTTTTGCATCTAATCTTCTCTGAAAGAAGTAGCCATGCTGAAGGAAGAAATGAACTGCAAACCTAAATTTCAGACAGACAAGTGGAAGTATTTTGCCTAAGTAGCCTGGCCAGTCACAAACATGTTGTGTGGAGCAGCCAAGAATAGAACCATAATCTTGTATGTCCAAGTCCTGAGCAGTTGCAATTAAATCTTCTTATCCTGATTTTAATAAGCTTGCAGACATGCAGGAAGTGGATTCATGGAATGCAGGCATTCAAAACCTTTTGGAATATAAATATAAAATGCTTTCATGGTACAGTCTCTATATTGTACAAAGGTTATGGGAATAATTTCAAACATTCAGTTAACCACACCTAACTCTTTCTCAGATTCCATCTCCCTTTCACACTGGCAGACAGCAGTAAACTTAAATATTGCCATGAAATTCAGTGTCTGATTTGCCAATGAAAATGCCATCGTTTCCCATTTCATTCCACTCAGTATTTTCTTAGAAACAGGGACTAAATACAGGATTAACATAAACCTCTTCCAACTCTCTAAGCTGTTAATTCATGGAAAGTTAGGAGCCTTTCAAAAAGCAAGCAGGAAGCCCAAGAGGATCCTATGGAAAAAAACCAATCCAACTTAATTCTCTTCCAAAATTGCAGCTTCTATTCAAGTGTGCTCAGCAAAGAAAACATTTACTATCAAAACTGGGGACATGACATCACAATGACAATAAAATTTAAGAAATCTTGGAAATAGGTATGGACACTATGGATTTTTTCAGTTTTGGAGTCAGTTTATAAGTTTACTTTGATCACTGACTGGTGCTAAGCCTTGCATTTTAAAACCAACTCTTTATACCTTGGGAAAAACAAATCCAGAAAATGATACAAGGTAAATGCAATCTCCAAAATTCCAGTGCAATTTCTGTGCTTTCACAGACACATCTTAAGCTCCTAGTGAAACAAGTGATAAAGCATCACTTTCTTGTGCTATAAATCAGCTCAGCCAAACTGCCCCTGGCTGGTTTTTTTAGCAGTTTCCTTTTATCTTGGCTAAAAGCTCCTGTTACTCACCCGAAGACAATTAGCTTTATTTGCAAATCCTCCAGCTCCAGATAACCCATCAGTTCCTCTCTTACAGCTTAGAAAATCTATTTGCTAAAAGCCTGCAACTGTTTGAAGAACATTACCCACTTGAAGAGAGACACAGAACCACTCGCCATCGAGCTGAAAGTGAAAGGAGCTGCCAGAGACCCCAAATTCTTTCCTAATAACTGGAATGAGAGCAGCAGATATGTGTCAGTCTGGTGCACCTATTAATAGTAATACTCAAAGAGTTTGTGCCCACGTGGATGCAGAGTATCACAGAAACCACTCAGCACTCTTTGTCCTGGAACTGGATGAAGTTTTCCTATTGGCAGGTAAAGATGAGGGAATGAGATTTGATTTTAAATCACCTGAAATAATTCTGCAGCCTATACATAACCAGGTGATATCAAAGTACAGTGATTTAACAGTATTATTACTCACCAATCTTTTTTAATTCAGCACAACACAAAAAACGAATAGTTTTGTTACCACTGACAATAACACAAAAAAGCAAACAGATTCAGCTGAAATCAAAATCAGAATAACCTTTTCTAAGGAAGTGCCCAGCCCACAACAAGCTAAATATTTTATGACAATAACAGAGCTGGCCTCTAGCTTGGCATTCCTGATCTAACAGTGGCTACAGCTCTGTACTTCCACAGAGGTGATGCAGAGATGAGCTACCAAATGGGAAATGAGGGGCTTCAGCTGAAAGGGATCAAGCTGGACACCAGGAGAACAGGAATTCTTTAGGAGAGCAGCCCAGCACTGCACTCAGCAGAGGGCTTCTCCAGGGCTGATGAGAGCCCCACCTCCGAAGCATTTTTAGATGCTTACTGTATCGTGTTACACACACACACATCCCCTGGGCTGCTTCTCTTTTACTGCTTCAAAACAGTTTATATAACAGCAGATTTTCTATACACACATTCCAGGGAGCTACTGCTCATCACAGCATCAAGATGTCATTACTATAATAAATCTTTCCCCATATAATTTAATATAAAGGAAATGCTCTATCTCATCAAGCAAAATTTAAAATGGAGTCTAATATAGAATTTTAAATGGCAATGCAGGGCATTCTTCTAATATCCCCCCTAACACTCACAACTCCTGAAGAATCAACAGCTGCAATATGACAAAAAGCCTCACTGGGTGCACATGTGCTTTGGCAGGTAAATAATTTACTGATGTCAGTAGAAAATGACAAATTGAAGACAAGCTGAGGAGGAAATAATATATATTTGAAAATATATAAACCACGTAAATTGCTTTTTATTTATTAGCCTTGTGGGTAATATGGTAGCTATGACTTTGTCTATTTCCTCATTCCAAAAACCCTTGAGTGCTCCCCTGATCCCTTTGCTCTAAGCATGTCAGTAACTTTACCTACTGCTCCTATGAAATGAAAATAGAGGAAAACTGCTCAGTACTTCCTAAACTCTTCCAGAAGTGGAACTTTAACCCTGTCACACTCATGTGCTAATGTGATAAAGTCAATTAGTTTAGACTTTAAGACAATATTTCAAAAATTAGACTATTCAGCATTTTATATACTTTGATCTTTGCAATTGGAGGGGAAACAAGAAAATTTGGTAAAAACAAATTGCATCTTTCATTACAAAACCCCTAGGATCAGAGAACTGTTTGTTGTTTATCATTGCCAGCAAACTTTTCACATACCATATAGTTTCCTAAATTAAAGCTTAAAACCATCTATTTTCTCAAAATGGACTGTTCTCTCTCCCAATTCCCAGAATAAGGTATCCTATATCCCACTGTATTTACCACAAATCAGGCTCACTTGGTATAAAAATGATTATGGCTCACAGAAATGTAAAACTTCCACTGGCAGTCTCTCAATTTGAACCACAAATGGAAATTTGAACCTGCACTGCAAAAAGAATTTCAGTTTCTTCTCGTGTAACATACACTACAGCTTTAGATTCTGTGGGAAAATTGTCAGAGATTTTTTGGTTGGGGTTTTTTTTTGGGGGGGGGGGGGGGGTATATATGTAGAGTAGAAATAATCTTTATATTCAGATTTGTACAATACTTAGCACAGTGTCACCTAATTCACAGCTTAAAAATGTTACAGCAATGCCAGAAACAAACAACAAGCCATACATCCCTATGGAAAATTCAGTATATCCAGCACCTCACCTGGCTGGAGGTGGGACAGCCTGGACTGGAAGCTGTATAGGTGTATCAACAGAGCACTGCACCTGGCCTAGCAAGCCCAAGATGCCCAGAGGGGTCAGGAGATGCAGCACAGCCCTGCCCAGGCAGCTGCCAGGGCTCACATCCCACTGGCCCAGAGCCTGGCAGGCTGATCTGCCTGCAGAACACTCAATGGGAGCACTCTCAAGATATTCACAGTAGCACTGCAGTCACATTTCTCTTCACAGAGAAAAGCAAGGCACAACTTCCCAAGGATATTCTGGGATTCGCATTCTCTGAACCTCAGAGACAGGAAAAACAATTCTTATTTCATTTGCTTGCCTGTGCTTGTTCACAAGTGGAATGCATGGTGGAAGATTGTTTACCTGAAGGGAATTGGTAATTGGATTCTGGTGTGTTTTGATTCACTGACCAATTGAATCCAGGTGTGTGTGTCAGGACAGTCACAAGATGAGTGCAGTGGAGTGCTTGGCAGATTCAGTTGAAATGTAATGTAACATAGTATAGAATAATACAGTAGAATAAAGTAATTAATTAGCCTTCTGATAAGATGGAGTCCTCATCATTCCTCCCGGTCATCAGGTGAAAATTTCACTGATATAGCACAGGCACAGGAGTTAAACACTTCAACATTTCCCCTTCTGCCACCACAAGCCTTCACACAAGCAACTCAATCCAGGTCCACTTGTAAGCTACAGCCACTCCATTCTGCTTCAGTGTGGCAAACCAGCCAGTATTCCCTAGAAATTCCCTAGAAAGTCTGCACCACTTTGGCTCACTGAACAGGCTGTGTTGTGGTTTGTTTTATGTCTGTTCAGTTTCCCCCCCAGTTATTATGTTAGTGGTTCTGCCCAAAGTTCCAGTTTATGCCAATCTCTGTACCCCTCCCACGTTGCTATGGTTTCCCTAATGTATCTTGTTTGTTCCCCTCCTCTGGCTGCCTGCCTGTCACTCAGCACCCCTGCCTCTTTTTCCAGAAGCTTCTGGCTAGGGTGTTGAGTGATTGGTTCAGGGGCCAGGGCCCCACCCGCAACTGTCTCCTGTTGGCTCCCCACAAGTGTCAGTCTCAAATGTATCTTCCCTACCCCTCTTCTGATTTGTTGTCCCGAACCCCTCCCTTTCCCTTTATAACCTGAGGCTTTTCCCTGCCTGGAGGCTCCGGACTTCAGCTCCCCGACCTGTCACCTTCCCTTCCAATAAATCTCCCTTCCCAAGAAGCCGTGAGTCGCCCTTTCTTCAGCGTCCTGCAGCATTGGAGTTTTCCACCTGCGGCCACTCGCCCTCAAGCACGACACCGCTTGGGCACAGGGCCTGGATTTCGCGTCTGGGCAGTGCCCGACTGGCTGGAGGCTGGCTGGACATTATTTCTCTAGCCTGGGCATTCTCTATCACCCGGCCACTGCTCCAAGGCTGTTAAGAAGTAAAACAAAAGAACTGAACTTTGCACCATTACAATGCCAATTTTCCCAGAGCTTCAGATCACAAACTCAGAGAAACATTACAGGAGTAGGTAATACCTTTTAGAAGTGCTCCACGTATCAGTCTCAAAGGGAAAACAAAGACAACTTCCAAGACAAAAGGCTACATTAAAGGCATCTGTGATGCCTTTTATTTCTCTCATATCCTGAGAGATTATTTAGTGTCTTAACATCACATGCTAGGAATTCCAAGTCAGAATTCACACATTAAAAGAAACCAAATCAGAGTTACATATGGAAACAGACTGCTACATTCTCCAAACATTCATTCTGTCTTGTGACAGCACAACGAGCAGAATGAATGCATTAAAGGAACTGCCAGATTTTTAGTCATAAAAATTAAGTGCCTTAGATAAATTGTGTGTTTTTTGTGGTATTACTGGATGCAAGTATAAGAACAAAACCAGATATGTGCATTTCTTGATCCAACTTCCCAAAAAACCACTCAGTGGCACAAAGGATGACTATACTCTCCGTTACTGATGTGATATCCCCCTCACAGAGATCCAGTGCTGGCTAGAGACAAAAACTACAAATTAGGTGTGGTCACAAATCACCATCTGCCACTTAAACAAAATAATTTAAATAATTATTTATATAATATATTTATAAGTGCATACAACAGTCCAAGGAGGGAAGAAGATTTCAGTCGCATGGAAGGAGCTTGGTAAGTAAATCCTGGAGACCTGGTGCTTTCTACAATCCAGGAAACTGCAACATAATCACAATTTCCTTCAATGTTTCTGAGCTGTTCCAAGATGACTGCTCACAAGGCAACTCTAAAAGCCATACATTAAATGTAAACCACAGACCTGCCAGGATGAGACTTTTAACTGCAGAATTGAGTCAAATTAAGGTCGCTCAGTGGCAGTCAGGATGGAGAAAATGCCAATTCTGACCTGCTGCTTTTAAAGAAGCATAAGAACAGAGAACAGGCAGCTGTTAGAGGGGCTCACTGCCTGCCAGAAATTATGGTAACATTCATGCCTTCACCCCAATGTACAGGGACTTTCTGGCTCCATGTTTCAAAGCCAGGCAGAAACTGCAGCAAAACTCACAGCAGCTCACCCCACCTAAAAAGCTCAGCTCTGCATTCTAAACAGAAATGTCTTCAGAGAGCTGATCTGGCATTCAAATGCTGGAAACAATATGTTTTATGTAAGCTTTAACCAAAACCATACCCTGCTTTCTGCATTCCCACAATCTTGGATTGCTTAGGTCACTGGCACAAAATTGCAGCTTTGCTCAGCACAGTCAGCCCCATGGGTCAGCTTAGTTCCTTTGAAATATTATTAGCTATAGTTTCTGAAATTGTAACCCCATAACTGTCTGCCACAAAAATGTTTGAGAAGCTCCCTAGAATGAATGCAGGCTATTTTATTTTCATTTTCTGTTGCTGTTTCTTTTTCTTCATTTATGAAGTTTTTTCTTCTTAATTTTACTGTGAAGTTAAAGAGGCTAAAAAATAATTATTATAATGCATGATACTACAACCAGGACCTATATTCTGACCTTAACTTTCATAGCCACACTTCCCACAGTACAGTATTTCCTAGAAATCTCTAGATTTCTAAAAAAATCTCAGCTCATCTTCAGAAACAGAGCCCTAAGGCAGGAATGAAGTCTCACAAATTAGACTTCAGCCTGAGCCAGCTGCTTTCTCCTAGCATTATTCCCTTTATGACCATCTGTCCCACCTGTTAATGTGTTTTTCCCCTCACCCAGCATCTCCACTACAATGATTTGCCATTCTGGCTGACACACAAATATCAGTGCAAAGGAACCTGGACTAAATCCAGCTTTGTGCCACTTGGTACTTGGAGCTTTGGTAAGGCACCTGCTTGACTGCTAGTATAATTAAATCTGCCTTAAGCCTGGTTTAGTTTATGCCAAGTTCACCTGTGAGGCAAACACAACAGTTTGTTGTCCTTCCTCAGACTGCCTCAATGAGTGAAAGTTTGGGTCAGTTTGGTTACACAAGGATCTCCTCCTGTACAGCAATTCTTGTTTGCAAATAGCCCAGCACACTCTGCTGAATGAATCTACTGAGATCTATCTATTTATTGAAGGTGAATCCACAAAACAGCCCCTGCACTCCAGACTTGTGCTTTCTTGTGGTTTCAGAATTGGCTGCATGCCTGCCTTTGTCAGCATTTTTTTCAAATCAGACCTTCAGGCTGAAAAGTCATCCTGAATTTTCCTCCTTGGGCAGAATTGCCAGAGAGACACAACAGAAAGAAATGAGGAAGAGAAGAACTGGGAAGGGCTGAGAATGAGGAAATAGAAATTAAATGGCACGTTGCTACACAGTGAAATTCTGCAGTCATGGACTCGCAAGAATTCCTTGCTGTTTTCAATGAGATTAACATCAGAATAAACCTTATCAAAGATATTTTTTATAAATAAATAAATAATTTAAATGGTTTATATATATCATATATGTTGTATAATATTTTATATTTTTATTTTATAAGTTTTATTTTAGAATATTCTATTAATATATGATAATATAAATGCTATAAAGTTATATATACTATATATTATATATAATATAATTATAAAATTATATATAATATATAATTATTATATGCTTATATAATACATATAAATATTATCATATCAAATAATATAAAATATATTTGATTATATATATTATAAAATATTTATTACAGCATTAATATTTCATATCTGTTTAGAGCCCGACAACTCAAGGGGAAATAATTACTTAAGCATAGCTCTGAAGACTGCACAGCTGTGGCACTGCCCAAAAAAGTCAGGAAGAACACAACACTTACAAAGCACATCATCACAATTTCATCTCATGTACTGCTGACAATAGTCAGAAATAACAGGAACGGAACTCCTGAAAAAACATGAGTTTTTCTGAGTACTGCTTTTACATTTCTGCAAAATATAGATAAGGCTTTTTTAAAGACTGTAAATCAGGGAATAAGAGAGAAAAGGAATTACAGATGTGTGACATAAAGAATAAAGGCAAAGGACGTAGAAAAGGCAGGAAAAAGGAAATTAGGACAGATGCAGAATTCAAAGGAGCACATGCTGACAGGCTCTGCACTTCCAACAGAAAACTGGAAGCTGACATCTGTACCCATACAGTTTTAAATGAGCTCTTAGTTACTGGCACTGCATCCAGGAAGGAGGCAGAGGCAAAGAATGGTATCTTAACTGAGCTCATTTCTAGGCATAAGATTAAAATAAAAAGAGAGGGATGCAATTTCATGTCAGCTCCTGGCAGCTGCTCAGCATTCCTGACTGTCCCAGCCCTGTTTGTTGTGGAGTGCTGATAATGTTCCCAAGCTGCAGAGCTTTGGAGCCCTTCTGTGATCCTTAGCTCTGCAGCTTTGGGATCCAATGGAAAAACCCCTTTTTCTGAAGGCCATTGACACATACCTTGAAAGATTCAGTCATTTGCTTTCCTGCTTCTCCCGAGAGTCCTCCACCCTAGGAAAAACAAAAACCCAGAGCAAATCAAGTTCAGTGCACAGTGCAGGAAAGGTGATACACATTCAGTTCATTCATTTCAGACTGTACTGAATCAGCAGCCTTTGCATCAGTAAATGTATTAGCAAGAACTTTGTGGTGAGTTCTTAGCACAACTTTCCATCTTCTGGGCTCTCAGTTTTACTTCAGTTCCTTTATTTTGTGCAACTGCACTTCAGGGCTTTATATATGTAACACATATATACACACATAACTTTCTAAATTAGATCATCACTCTTTAGTGCAGAACGTTATGGGCAACATCACAAGTTTTTCATTCAGAGCTGAATAAATAAATTGGGTTTTTACTCAAGTTTCTCCACTAAAGTATCTACCTAACAGGTTCGCTTCTGCCTTTTTTAAGAGAAGGTTGAGTAGGCAGAATGCAAGAGAAAAGAAAAAACTGGTTTTGTTAAATCCTTCATTAAACAAAGAGTAATAAGGAATGCTCACCTATATGAATAAATAATGAGATTATTTTGCTTTGTCTACAATGTTGAACTTCAGGCTTCTGCAAAGGAACTGGGGGGGTGAAAGAAGACAAAAAAAGGGGCGGTAGTTCCAGGCATCTTTCTGTTCAACAACAGAGGGATAACAGACAGAGGGAAGCCATCTACCTAAAAATAAGATTCCCAGTTCCCACACCATCACCTCAGCATCTCTGTGGACCCTCCTGCAGTAGCTGCACCTTCCCTGCCAGTTACAGCATGGAACAAAGGAGACAAAGCCCCACCACGGTTCCTTGTTTCCCAGCAGCCTTCAAGGAGCTGAAAAGGTGAAGCGGGTGCAGAGGCTTGGGAGAGGGAAGAAGGCACCGGGAGCAAGAGGCTGGGGTGATGGGCCATGAAAGAGGATGGCTAGGATGATGGCTTTAGGGAGCACAGCTGGAAGGATGGAGTGCTGTCTCTCAAGGACTCGGTGGCTGTCTCTCAGGTGGGAGCTCCCAGTCCAGATGGGAAAGCCCCAGATCAAAGGTACAATCCCCTGATGGAAAGAAGCAGAGAAAGTCTTTCATGGCTGGCTGTGAGATCCCAGCCCTGACCCCCAGGGAGGGCTAGTGCAGGTGGATGGCAGTGTCAGGGACACAGCAGCCACCTGTCCCGCAGCAGCCACCAAAATGTGGGGCCATGGCTGGCACCACACAGATCTCAGGTTTACACTGAAGGCAAGTAACAAGTAAAAGAACAAGGTTCTTTTCCCTTTTTACAGATCTTGGGAATATGGTAAACATTTTAAAAAAATTTAAAAGAAGCAGTATTTTCAGTGGACCTTCCACAGATCACAGCCTTGCTACCAGCAAAAAATAAAAGGCAAACTCCCAGCCACAGCAGATCTCACTTCCTCTCCCCTTCCCCCCAGGGAGCCCCCCATATCCCCTCCTGATGCCTCTTCTCAGCTTTAACCCTTCTGTTCCTCTTTTTTTGTAACTCTCTACAGCAAGGCAGGCAATCACGGCTACAGGACCCTCCCTATGCCCTAAAAGACAATGTGCCAAGAGAGATCACAAATCTCTTTACAATATCCCAGAATGCTTTATCCTTCACTAAAAATATGGTTTATTTGCCTTAAAGCTGAGGGTTTTCTACTCCAGAATGATAAGAGTTTGGCACAGTGGCAGACCCAAGCAGGACTAAAGTGTCACCCAAAGCCAAGGACACTGTATAATAGCAACTCCTTGCTTTACCTGTAATTTTTCAAACACTTCCAAACCCATTGGTAAAATCCTAGAAATCCTTCCTGACACCATCAGCTGACAGTAGTGAAGCATTCCACAGATGAATAGAGGTAGCTGATTTTTCTCTGCACTGCAATGAATGAGGATGGAGAGTGTGCTGATTCCCAGCTAACAGGATGGGAATTGCCAGCTGTGGAAGAAAAATATCTCAGAGAGCTCCAGCTCCACTGCTGGCTTTTGTCTAACATCCAGCATGCCAAGTTGGATTTGCTAATAATAATTACTTGTGACAGCAAATACTGACAAGTACTCAACCATTATGCTTCAGTTTCTTCCTGTTGCTGCTTCATGGAGTTGCCCTAAAGCAAGAGCTGGCATCAGCACAGAGGACTGGAGCTGGATACAGCTTAATTTTCTCTTTCATGATCTTTCTTAAAGATAGCAAGCCTGCATGTGAATTTGAAATGCAGACCACCTACAGAACAGCCCCTGGGGGCTCCATCACATTACCCTTCAGTTCAACATTACCATGGAACTCAGCGAAGTCATCAGCCCAATTTTTGGGCACATGCCATGGGGCCAATCCTCCTCTCCATGAAATCATTATTAATTTTTACAGATTGAACTCATATTTAAAGCAAGTAGCTAACTGCCTTTGTTAACCACACTGAGATTAAACTGAGTTAATCCCCCAGCACTAGAAAGAAATACCACAATTACTTCCTAATTAACAGAGTCATATTTTAATGGCTCCATGACCTACAAATCTGAAACATGTTGCTAAGTGCAATATGGAAAATTGCTCCCTGGTTTAGTCCCAGTGTTGCCAAGGGAGATATTCCAAACATGAATTTGCCCTTTATGTTTAATAGCATGGTAGATTTAAACCTGCCCCCATTAAAACACTGATGTTATCCTAAAGATACACTTCAGCCACTGGGTGAACAACTTCTCAAAAGTCACTCAGGAGTGTCTCAAGTAGCTGTACAATCACACAAGCATGATATTATTTCCTATGTTGTGCTGTAGAGATATCAATGTTTTCTCTGTGGTGTATGTTATAGGAAATAGAAGAGTATTTCAAAGGTTTCCTTTGAAAACACACATTGATTTTAACATTACTGTAAAGCCTGTATGAGAATGAGTGTAAAATTTTACAACAGATTAAACTTGGTCGAAAAATGGGGTTTGTATGTCATTTAACACTGTGATACACCACTGAAATAAAGACCTGCTGAGCAGTAATTCTGTTATTACTTTTACTGAAGACCTCAACGCTCTAATGACCACTACAAATCCTTTAGCACTGACAGAGTAATCCCAATGCACTCAGCTGAATAACAGTGCTCCCCACATCAGCACTTAGCTCCAACCTAACTCTTCCACAAGACAGAGGAAAAGCCTCAGGGGGTATTTGTGTATGGAACACTGGCACTTATGGCAAATCTTGGGCTAAACAGTTGTCACCTGCCCTTCTGCTAGAGCTGTCCCAAACCTGGACACTCAATTCCTGCACTTCCTGCTCAGGCTGCCTTAGACAAACAAACACACATCCAACATCTCCTGGCACCATGGGGCTGCAGCTCATCTCTCCCTGCTGCCTCTGGCACACCTCCTCTACTCCTTCTGTGCAGTCAGATCACTCAGCCTCCTGCTACAAAACCAGGCCCATCTCCTCCCTAAACTGCCCAGGGTTCCTAGACTGCATGAGTGTAGCTCAGCTGCTCCTGTGCCTTCACTGTGGTATTTTCGGGGTCCCCAGTCATGGGGAGGAAAGAGTCTGACTCCATGTTCTTAGAAGGCTAATTTAGTATTTTATTTTCTTATATTATATTGAAGAATACGATAGTAAAACTATACTAAATTTTACTTTGGGCTACTAAGTGTCTAAGAAATATCCTATGCCTCAATTTGCACTGGAAGGATCATGAAATGAGAGCCCTTGCCAGACTGCAGATCAATAAATCCAATCCAGGTCCCCCTCTCTGGCACAGGAAAGCCACAGGAGGCGTGTGGTGACAGGTACCTGTCACTCACAGCTACACAAACCAGAGCTGCCCTCCTGCTCCAGGGTAAAACACAATCCAATGTGCACAAATGCCACAAAATCTGTATTGCTACAGCCAGGCAAGAACACTGCCACGACTTCAAAACAGCTTTTATCTGTCCCTAGAAAACATTAATACAATTTGGCAGCCACATCACATAAAAGATGAATTTGCAGGAAAAAAACATTCACAGCTAAACAAACAAACAAAAAACCAAACAACAACAACAAAAAACCCAAACCAAACAAAACCTAAAAAACACAAAAAAACCCCCAAAAAACCCCAAAAAAACCCAACACACCCAAAAAAAACAAAAGAAAACACCCCACACAGTCAGACAGAGAAAATTTGCTAATTTTGTGATATCATAGTATTTTTAGTATCAACTAGAATTTATTTATTATTTTAGTTATTATTTATTTAATTTTTTATTTATAATTTTTTAATTATTTATTTATTTATTAAATCTTGTGAAATATTTCCATAGCTTAAGAAGCTCATTTATGGAAGCCAAGAGCTATAAAAGCACTTCAATCCTGTCTCCATACTGCAGGTATGTGAACATGAACATACACAACACCGGTCTGTGCCACCCTGCATATGCCACAAAGTCCATGTGTTGGGCAGGGCCATTTACACAATTTACAGTGCTAATTTCTGCACTCCCAATACATTTTTCAGACTGCTCCTCCTCACACAGATCCTCCCTGATGCCTTGTCAGCCTGGCATTGTCACCTCACTGCAGCTGCCTGTCCAACCTTGGGCTGGCACTAATGTTAGTTAAACAGACCCTGTGCAATGACAGCACACAACAAAGAAAAGCACAAGGTAACTAGTGTAGCAGAAAAACAGGGCTTCCACACTATTTAATAATCATTTTGCCTCACAGTGAGGGCATTGGGGCACAGAAAATACAAAGGTTTTATGTACAAGACAGCTGCATTGTACAAAATAAGGTTGAATTGAAATAGATTGTAATTAAATTAGTCTGAAAAACTGTGCAGGCACTTATCCCTGACTTGAGCAGTTCATTGGCTTTAATTTAAACCAGTTTAATTCGTCTGACTAAAACTGAAAT
Source organism: Agelaius tricolor (assembly GCF_023055355.1). Lineage (NCBI taxonomy): Eukaryota > Metazoa > Chordata > Aves > Passeriformes > Icteridae > Agelaius > Agelaius tricolor. The sequence goes on from NW_027269332.1 coordinate 1,402,118, forward strand.
ATGTTCCTCTTAAAACAAGCATCACTGTTTTTATAAGGCTTAAATAAAAGACTATTCAGATTATATGAGCACAACTTGCTTGTTAGAAAAGCCTCGGAACAGAGGCTATCAAGAAGCAGAAATATTCAGCTAGTCTACCCCAGACTCATGTTTAATAACATTTACAGTTGAATCACATCTGTAAAAGCAGACAAATTTGGTTCCACGAGAACAAATAAATGCAGAGCAACATTTGCAAAGTAAAGCCATTACAAGCAGCACTCTAGTGAAAAACCTCCTCTAGAACTAATGTCAATTTTTTGACTCAGTGCTTAAATCAGTGTTTGAGTAAGTTCAGTAAAGCCTGAACTGATGCAGAAGAAAGCTTGCCTCAGTTCACTTGAACAACAGCAAGGCTAGGGAAGGTGAAGGATATCTACTCCTCAATTCCAAAGAGAACGCGAGCTTGACAAGCTGAACTATCAAGAACTCCAAAGGAACAGAGACCAGCAGAAACAGAAAACAAATTAATTTGCTGAAACTAACCCTAAGGAGAACCTGATGAGGGATCTATTCAGCTTCAGGCTGAATTTATTTTGTCACATATTTCAGAAAAATTTACAATTTGAGCTGTGAAATACAACCATACACCACGGAGTCTGAAGTGTGATCCTTCCCAGGTGAAAAACCCTGACAGCCTCCCAGCAGTCCCATCCACCACAGGACATAAGGCAGCTGTAATCTCTGTGTGCTGCCCCTTTATTCAATTTACTCACTTTGCTCTAATACATTTCCTGCACATCCAGACAATTCTCTTTCCTATTAGCAGAAACAGGCAAACACTCTAAAGAAACCCTCCTCACAATGACCCCCAGGAGCTGTGTGCTTTAACCTTGATTTCTGAAGGCACTGCTCACAGTGGTCTTGGATTGTTTTCCTCCCTATGACCCTTCTGCTGCTCTGTCACTCCCCAGTGCCATTTCCTCTTCACAGTTTACTGCCCTCCTGACTGGGGAAAACAGCCTGGTACAATGAGGGGAAGAGGCAGATGACCTCATGGAGCTCTTCCATCTCTAACTCCTGTGAGCAGTGCTCTAAGTGACTCTTTTGTTGGTTTGTTTGTCCCGTCTAGCATTCATTAGGTTTTTAACAAATGCATTTGTTTGCTAGAATGGCATGAAGGAAAACACGTTAAAGCAACCAGCTGGATGTAGCTGACATAAAAATTCACCTGCCTGTTTTCTAGCTAGACAGTGCCTCATGGCTGTATGATACACTGATTGCTCAAACAAAATAAATTAACTTCTGAAAGACAACACAGTTTTAATGCATTTAGGCCAAGTTCTTTGATATGAGATCTTCTGCATCAAACTGGCAATAAGAAAGGCCATAAATGCTACTGCATGCTTTCCCCTAACACTATAGCAGGGCTTTGCTCTTTACCACAAGCTTGTGCTCATTATGTTTTCTCTAACATTTCCCTTTCCTCATGTATTCTAAAAGCCAGGTACTAAATCGGCATTTTAAGAATTTATAGTAAAATTAAGCAGGATGCATTTTTAACTGCACTGTTGTTCCAGAAAAGATGAGCCTAAGCACACTAAAAACTAATTTGTTTATTTTCCTTGAAGATTCAGTTACACTGACTGTATTTTTTATTCTGAGACAGCTGCACAGATAAATGACAGATCTGATTTAAAGATGCATAAAATGTAGCTTGCAATTTATTTGTGAAATTGCCTGAAACTCCACACATATTCTGCAGCTGATGACCAAGGCAATTGGCTTTATGCAATTACCAAATGAAAATATAAATAACATGAAGGCATAGAGAGCAGAAACAAATCAAATCATTGTCTGAGGAGTTACTGAGGGCTTAGAATGGGAAGCAAACAATTTAGTGAGGTGCAGTTTGCAAATAAATCACTAAAAACTCCTGGGGGGGAAAAAGCCCAACCAAACCACAGCAGAGACAGTGATGGATTCCAAAATGAGAACTGACATGACCAAAGAAAAAAGCTAGCCGACAAAAACCTGTTTTTAAGGACACAGCCCATAAGTGCAGCAGCAGCAGGAGGAGCACGAGGCCAGCCCTGAATCACTGGCCTGTGTCAGGGGTCACTTGAAGCTATTCTCAGAGTGCTCAGACCGTGTCCCATTTAAGCCCATTCTGCGCTGGAATAAAGGTTTACATAAGACACTGAGGAGAGATGAATGGCACACTGAAAACAAAGGCTCTGTGGAGGAAGAGAACAGAAGAGCTTTTGGAGGAAGAAGGAGTTACTTTTTCCACCATAAGTGCTGTCTAAGTGCCACTAGAAATGACAGAACTGTGACTGGCTCAATGCAATGCACATGTGTGGCTGCTGGTGTGCACAGGGCTGACACCACATCTAGCCCTGGTGACTCTGCATGGCCTATTTAATCACAGCCCATCATCAAATGCCACTGCTGAAAAGCACAAGGAGCACGACTCTGTGCAGTGTGCTGGCTGTGGTTCCTGTCCCTGCTTCCCAAGAGGCTGCTGTGTTCCTGCAGTGTCCAACAGATGAAGCTGATAAGGCATGGCAGCAGCTATCTGAACTGGGGATCTGAATGGGCTCAGACCTGCAGGGACACTCTGCTCCACTGCTCAGAGTGCTCCTATAAATCTGTTTCTCTGCTGTTCCTCTCCAATGTCTGAGCAAAGCCCTTTTCCCTGCTTGCAGGCTGAGCCATGCACACCCAGATGTGAGCTCTGCCTGGACCATGCTGCAGCAGGACCCTGACTCCAATTTCAGGGCTCACAGTGATTAAGTAGGTCTTGTTCAGAGATGCAGTAAAGTTATCCTGTATCTCTTTAATCAGGTCATTGCCCCAGTCTAGAGCAATTTTGGGAGAAATCAGGTTTTTAACAAATGCATTTTTTGCCAGAATAACATGAAGGAAAACATGTTAAAGCAACTAGCTGACCTAAAAATGCACCTGCTTGCTTTCTAACTAGACAGTGTCTCATGGCTATATGATACACTGATGGCTCAAACAAAATAAATTAAATTCTGACAGACAACACAGTTTTAATGCATTTAGGGCCAGTTCTTGGATATGAGATCTTCTCCATCAAACTGGCAACAAGAAAGAGGAAAGCAATAGCATTTATGCTCTAACACTGTAGCAGGGCTTTGTTCTTTTCTACAAGCTTGCGCTCATTATGTTTTCTCTAACATTTCCCTGTCCTCATGTATTCTAAAAGCCAGGTACTAAATCAGCATTTTACTGTAAATTTTAAGAATGTACAGTAAAATTAAGCAGGATGCATTTTTAACTGCACTGTTAGACCAGAAGGACAGCAAGAAATATTGCAAATATTTCTTTCCAGAAATAATGCAAATACTGTGTTCTCCTAGATTCTGACGGTGGGCTTGGAACTGCTTGTTCCAGATAAAGAATGAAAACCTTCATTATTTATAAGCTTTAAAGGTCTCTTCTCACTGCAAGGCCTGGCTCTACAGTCCCAACAGCCAGGTGAAAGAAGGCAGAAATATCCATTACTTCTACAAACAGGAAACTGAGGTACAGATTGTCCCACTGACACACTTCACCCTGCTCAGCAGCTGCTTCAGGGAACCCACTGGGGTGCCAGAACAGGGTCTGCACAGCTCCCCAGGAACTGAAATATCAAATCTGTCACTGGCATATTTTCTGGAAAAATGTCCTTGCCCAGGATTCTTCTCCTGGGAAGCCTCAGAGAAAAAAGAAAACAATAATTATCTGATTTGCTTCTCCTATCCTTTGCTGCTTTGGACTGTGTTTGGAGATTGTTTCATTGGTTTCATGTGAATTGTTTTGACTCAATGGCCAATCAGGGTCAAGCTGTGTCAGGGCTTTGGAAGGAGTCACAAGTTTTCATTATTATCTTTTTAGCCTTCTGTAAAGGCTTTCTGCCTTCTCCTTCCTCTATTCTTTAGTATAGTTTAGTATAGCATTCTTTAATACAACATAATATCTTAAAATAATAAATCAGCCTTCTGAGAACATGGAGTCAGATTCTTCATTCCCAGAAAATACAAGCTCAAATCCATCCCAGCTCTTGTCAAGGAAGAAGAACAGGTGGCAAATGACTGATTTACAACAGGTTTAGCTGTTAACTGCTCACAGCTGTAACCTATTCCAGTTCTTGCCTAACAGCACACAGGTGCTGGCTGCAGAACTCCTGCCCACACCAGCTCCAGTGGGGTTCAAGCGTGCCATAATTGGTCTGAAGCACTGGGAGACCTCTCCAAAGCCTGCCTTACACCCCTGTGATGTGTGTTTCGCTGTGTGCTCAAACATTGCCCTGATCTGTTTCAAATGGACACAGTTCAACAAAGCAGAAAGGAAACTGAAGCTTTTCTCTTGATGTAAGGGGCACTAGGAACAGAGCTAAGCCAAAGGGAAAATCCTGGGGAACTGTTTGAGGACATCATCTACAGTAATGTTCTTGTTCCAATAACAGAGAGGGAGCACATTTGCATGATAGATGTTCAGCTCAGAATATTCTAAGAACTTAATTGTTTTACACTCTTCATGAGTTGCAGAGGCTGCCACAGAGGTAATAAACATTATCCACCACCACCAAGCAAGTGTAAATAATCCCATGGAAGCTTACTAACAAGCCAGGAAAAGCTGGGCACAACTACAGCATCACTGCAGTGTCACACATTGCTCTCTTCAATGTGGTACAACAACAAGATAACACCCAGAAACTGCTGCTTTTCTTCATATTATCTGCTAAAAGAGGTAAAATATTTCAAACTACTGACAGAACCAAACATCCCACCTACTTAATATATATTCAGCTATGTAACAACTCCATGACAGGAAAAAATCATGGATTATAAGGTTCCAAAATTCTGGAGCTGTATTAGCCTTATCCTGTGTGTCCTTTCTAAACAATGTGAGCAAGTCCTTCATCTGAAATCCCCTATCATTTGTTGACAATGCCCAGAGCAAACTGGAGGCTGCCCAGGGAATTTCAGAGCAAAATATCACTCAGCACATGAGAAGTGGCCTTGGAAGAAAAGGGTGGTCACAGATGAGGTATTTGTAGAGGTGTCAGCATTAAGCACACACAAAGCACACAAAATGCAGAGAGGACCTTAGCCCAAACTATAGCATGGTTAAAGCTGTAACAAACATAGATCAGGAGTGATGCAGTCTCTGTTAGAAAAATGACAGCTTTGAAATAGTAAGAAATGGAAATGAAGATAATAAACTGGCCTATGACAAGTAGTGTAGGCTTGTCCTCCTACAATTCAACACCTGTATCAATGATCAAACAGCCCTGCTCAGCTCCACAAATCTAAACTGACAAATGACTCACTTATAACATGAGCAAAGGGTCTGGGAGGCTTCAGTGCACGTGAACATCAATGTTTTTCACATTTCAGAAGGTATGAAGCTAATCTTGAGCCTCTTGAAAGCTTAGAACTGCATCTGAGAAAATATTCATTTTGTATGTATGCTCTAAGAAATATTTTTCCCAACTAACATGATGAAAACATTGCTCGCTACAGCACACCACCTTAATAGAAAATCCAAAAGAAAACAATTGTAAGTGCTAATTTTCAGCTTAGTGAACAATCAGAAATAAATGCTGTTACTGAACTTCTATCTTCAGGTGTCAAGAAGAGAATCAAACTGTAAATGCCATAAATGGTCTCTGAAAAACTGTTGAAAGATAAAGGATAATATTAAAAACCACAGATGACATACTCAAGATGGATAAATGCCTCAAATACATGAGCATGTCAATAGAATTATGGGGTTTTTCTGCATGCATGTACACATGCAGCTGTGGCCAAACTATGCCTGTGTAATCACTACATGTAGTAACACCCTGTGCTAAGGTTATTTCTTCATCCTGATTCATTTTTTTCTAGCTTTTACCCTCGATATTTCAGGCAATACTTTCTAGCAATTAGGAAGAGGTTTGTCAAATTTTAAGCAGGCATTGCCACAGGGGAGAATTCAGGACTGTGATGTTGATAATTTGATAATAAATCTTCATGTTCTGTTCTCAAAAAATAATTACGGTACTCTGAACTATAAATGTATAAAGACAGTTTATAACAAACAAACTATAAACTATGCAGCCTATAAAAAAATACTTAAACTTCTCTTCATCTAGGATCAAAAACTTAGCCTCTCCACCAGTTTCTTCAAACTTTAAAATCAAGGAAGTAAAACCTGTATTATGCATCTGGTAAGAAATTTACATAGCAACTGACCTGGCAGCTATGTTGACAATAACTTGACAGTAAATGCTAACATTTGAAGTTTCTTTTCCATACTTGTTTGATTAAGAATTTCCGTCATTTTAATGGAGATTGAGAAACTCTACATCAAAAGAAATTGTATTGTTACTGTTGATTTTAGGTGAACTACCTATAATTTTTAATTAATTGCACGATGATAAGAAATTGTATTGCATAAGAGTAGAATATGCAATTTTGTGTGGTAACCTTATAGGCTGTATTTCAGATGCAGCAATTTCAAGGTCACATGCCTAAAAATCAAAAATATCTCCTTTTATTCAGTGCTTCATAGTTTTCCAGCTTAATCTCCTCTGCTAAGCACATGGACTTCCTCAAGATAATTAAGAAAATGATACTGCTATACTGACATGTTAAGAATATATATTCTGCAAAGCAATCTGCCAACAGTGGTGCCTTTTAACACCACCTTTACACAGACTTCTCTGTGCTGTTAAAAGCCAAGCATTCAGGGCTCTGGACAAATATCTGCTGGTCCACACCACTGGGTGTGGAAAAAAAGTATGACTGAATTTTAAAAAATTTAGTTTCTAAGCTTTTTCTCAGGACCACAGGAAAACCCAGGCTGCAAGGAACCCCAGGATGTCTTTAATTCAACCTACTGCTCAAAGCAGGGTAGGCTCTGAGCTCAGACCAGGTTCTTAAGCTTGACCCAGCAGGGTCTTGAGAGCTGCCAAGGATGGAAACTGCAGAGTCTCTCTTGGTAACTTACTTCCCAACCGTGCTTGTGGAGACAGCTTTTTCCTTATATCCCATCTGAACTTTTTATGCTTCAGTTAATGCCATCATCTCTTGCCCTCCTGCCACACAGCCCCCTGCTGAGCCTGACCCCATCTCCATCATCTTCCTCTAGATTGTGGAAAGCTGCTGCTACAGCACCCCAGAGCCTGCTCTAGACTGAACACACTCTGTTCTTTCAAACTGAGTGCTAAAGGTTTAAACACTTCCATTCTCAGTAAGAGTAATGCATATTCAAACATTTATTACAGAGATGATGACTCTTAACAGTCTAAATGAAATTAAACAAGTGGACATGATGTCTCTGAATCCTAGTGGGAATTATTCCAATCAGAACCTTGTGGAATTAAACCCTGTTTGTATACCAGGAAAACACTTTTCTGCGCTTACTAGAAATGTTTTTATCAATATGGTGTGTGATATGCTCTAACAGGCACACCATATTAGCAGTAGCTGTGTCCCTGCTGAGAAGTTACATGCTGCCCTTCATTAATGTTTCAGGTATATTCTAAAATAAAACTCAAAACACACTGCAGACCTCAAGGGAAGAAGTAAATGAGTAACTCTGTTGGAATGGTATTATGACATTAGCTTGCAAAACTAATAATAAACTATGGGCCAAGATGCACAAAAAGCCCCAGATGGATAAAACTCATTGATCATTTTTAAAGAAAGTTCCAACTATTCTCATGTTAAATTTTGGGTCCTCTGATGTACACACCAAAGGGTGCTTTCCATAAGTGCAACACTGGATCTTCCTCTGCAACAGCATATGGTAATGCTTCCTAAATTACCCTTCTGCAACAGGTGCTCTGTTTTATGATGTAATTTTACCTGGACCTTTAATGGGTAAAGCCATAAAATAATGAGATTGTTTCCAAGGTAAATGGGGCCACCCATTGACTTCATCCTGTGTTAGAATGGGAGGCATCAAGGTGCAAACATGGAAATGACTACAAAGATGGCATATCAGGGTAACATACTATTGGATTTATGCTCAACCACCACCTACAGCCAGGCTTTTAAGATGACATTTGGGCTCCACTGCAGCCATGGTTGCATGTGGGCAGCCACAACTGATTATCAAAAGCCACAATCAGTGCTGAGTGCCTTGAGCTCCCAGAGCTGCCTCTGTGAGACGAGCTTCCCCAGCAGCACAGAGAACGTGGTGTGTCACTGTGGGGATGTGAACGTGCCAGTCCCCACATCTGTGGCCTAACAAGGCTGATTGTGCAAATTTTACAGAGAGAATTTACAGCCTGGCTCCTTCATTCTGACACTGAAGGTCCTGCCCTCAAACCCACTGGTAATTTTCAGCATTATACATTCAGCTGTGATTATTCATTTAAGAAAATGGCATAAAACAGGGAAGCAATGAAAATGTCTGTTCCAATTCTTTACCATGCCCACATCTCCTAATTTGTTCTAAAACGCCTGAATAAATGCAGAGCACCTGAGTGTTTACACTATTAATTAACTGATTTACCTGCCTTCCTAACACTATCCTCCCAGGGATAAATTAATGACTAATGAAATCCACCTGAATTATTTTCATCTGTCTAATTAAACAAAGGATACAGCCTGTGGACTATTTTAACAAGATACCAGTTGTGTTGAAGCTATCTCCTGACTTTGCAATCTTCTCTTTTACCTATGGCTTTGCAGCATATTTCAGTGCTCAATTTCCATGGGGAAAAACCAGCATATCCACTGGATCACAGAGAAGTGCCAGGCCTGTCAGGAACAATCAGTGCATGAAGTAGACAAGGGAGAGACTGCAGAAACTGGAGGCATAATTCATTTCTTATACATTACTTTCAACAGCACAGAAAGGGAGGGCTGTGGTTGAGCTGGAAATAGTTCAAGGAAAAATGGAGCGCTGCAACTAAACACAGGAGAGAAGGGCCAGATGAAGGGACAAGGAGGTGGAATAATGCTGTTGATTGGGTTATTTATTAATGTATCAGATTTTATGTAAGTATGGTGATAATCAAATTGTAATTTTCTGCTCCTTTGATACATGCTCCACCAACACACAGTGACAGCCAGAACCCGGGAGAGCTGACAGTCTGAACAGATGAGGCAAGGAAAGGGTAAAGGGCTCAGACAACTCTGACTTGCTCAAGGCTACATCATTTCCAAGGGGCAAGAGTGTCCTTTTACTGCTGTAGCTACAGCAAAGACAAGAAAAAGACAAAGTGAAGGTCGGGTTTGTGCAGCTGAGAGCCCAATGAGATATCAGTGCTGCTTTGAGCAGACAGGTTGGTAGGTCTATGGTTTCCTTGTTACTCAGTTTTTATGTAAGGCCAGAGCATTCCTGACAGGTGCTGGATATTATAAATATATAAAGGTAGAATACTATATATTAATATTCTACCTTGGTATTTTTCACAGTATCACAATTTCAAATTCTGGCACCCTGGAAAGCAGAGCCCTGCTCTCTTTCCTTGACAAACAAGAGGTACATCACAAGTGATACAAAAAAGAGTCTGTCCCTTCCTTGAGGTGCTCCATTCTGTCTCTGAGCACTGTGGCTGGGGGAGCTCCTGAGTATTTTCCCTGAGTAGTTTCAGACCAGTTTCCTGCCATGGCCGGTCTGCCCCTCTCCAGGTGCAGGGAGGGTAAACGGGGCTGGGACAGCATCCCAAGGCTGTTCCATGCCAGCCCTGGCACCAGCAGTAGCAACTGCAGCACTGCTGGATGTGAGGAACACTTGCCACCAGCAGCACAGAGGGGCTGGGGAGACACCTACCAGTCACCTGTTGTGCCCATACCCCATCTGCTACCGTGACTAAGGAAAGCTAACACCTCAGCCGTGGTTTCCTCAGCTGTTAGCTCTGGCACAGACTGCAGCTGTGCAGCTCCCAGCCTCTAACCCGAGCTTTACTGAGCTGCTGCACAGGGTGGAACGCGGCTGGGATGCTCCCTTGGTCCAGCTGAAAGGCGCCCGTGCTAACTCCGTGCCCTTTGCCTCGACCGGCAAGACTTGGTTTTAATCCCCAGATCAGGTCACTAAGCCGAAGAACATAAACATGACATTTATAAAAGGACAGTGCCCACAGATGCTCATCGGCCACGTTAGTGTTAGCTACCGAAAACTCCTCTTCCATGATTCAAAGTTTCTTCTGAAATTACTCAGAACCTCTCAGCACATGTTACTGGGTTTTACCCATAGTCTATTTTAGTACAAGGGCAGACATAAGAGCTTTAACAAACTGACAGGCAAAAAAAGGCTTGATGTCTGCCAGGACACCTTCGCGGGTTTTTGGTTTGATGTCTTTTTGTCAGTTTTGTTTGGGTTTTTTTAATCATCGAGAGTCCCATAAACAAGAAATTCACCCCAAAGGAAATCATACACCTTGCCTTCCCCTTCTCCATCCCCTCTCATTATTTCCTTTCCACACGTGGTGACTGCAATGAAAGAGCAAGGAAAGAGGTAAAACCACACACAATCTGCCTCTGAATCTCAAACAACAAATCTGCCAGGGACAGAAATCCCCTGCAAAGCACGAACAAATCGGGGCACTAAAATCTGCTAACACAAACAGCGAGCTGCCGAGGAGCAGCCCCTGAGCCGCTCCGCGCCGCCGGAAGGACGGACGGACGGATCTGGGCAGCAAACTCCGCTTACCTTGCTCATGCTGGCAGGAGAGGGAGATGGTCCTGCCGGGCTCCGGCCGGGATGGAGCGGGATCGCCGAGCCCCGGGGGCGGAGAGAGCGGCGCTGCGCGGGACCGGGCCGGCCGGGGCTGCTGCTGCTCGGATCGCTGCGGCTGCTGCTGCCGCCGGTGCCGCTGCTCGGGGCTGGGGCTGTTGCCGCCGCCCCTGCCGGGCTCGGATTGCATCAGCGGGTGAGGGCGGCGCGCTCGGCGGGCGCTCGGGGAGCTCGGCGAACAGCCGGGGCCGCCCCGCCCAGCCGCTCCCCGGCACCCACACCGCCCCTCGGCACCCACCCACAGCGCCCCCCGAGCAGCACCGGCCAGGCCGAGCCCCCGCTGCAGCCGGGGCACCCCCGCCCGAAAATGGCCCCGCATGGTGCGCGGCGGAGACATTCAGGGCTGTAATTCAGTGAGACACGTTTTCCTCAGCCCCTCATGGTGTTCTGAGTCATTTCCTCTGTCTCGCTGTGTCCAGCTGGGCTGACACACCAACACCTGGCAGTCATCATCCGTCTCTGCTGCTGAGTGCCCCAGCACTGCCACCCAAGCACAGGGGCACAGTACCCATTGTACCTGGGATTACTGGAGCTGCCAGAGGTATTTCCCTGCCCATCTGTGCTCCAGCACTACCACCCATTTTATCTGGGATTAATGGGGCTGCCAGATGTGCTTCCCTGCTCACCCAACACAGGGGCACAGCACCCATTGTACCTGGGATTGCTGGGGTTGAAAGATGTGTTTCTGTGCCCATCACCCATTGTATCTGGGATTGGTGAGGCTGACAGAAGTGTTTCCCTGCTCACTCAACACAGGGCACAGCACCCATTGTATCTGGGATTACCAGAGGTGTTTCCCTGCCCACCCGTGCCCCAGACCACGCTGAAGGTCTGGGATGTACCTGCAGAGCTCTGAGCCACCTCGGAGTCCTGGTCACCTGGCAGGCAGCTGGCCAGCACCCGAAGACAATAAATACAGCAGCCTGTCCACTGTGTTGCTTCTAGTTCCTGTGAAACTAATAAAAAAAAAAAAAAAAAGAAAAAAAAAACCCACACGAATTTTTCAGAGAAAATGCTGCTCTAATGTTCACAAAGTGCTTACTTTCATCATAACTAATTTTACATTTTCTTCCTCTACTAATATTTTTGTAAAGGTTTTCCCCCTCTGATCTCTTTCAGAGTTGTTGTAGGAAGCCGTTTCATCTCAGTGTGACTGTCACAAGTGCCAGGTTCTGCTTTGCACGATGTACATGAATTATTCTCTGTTGTACAGTGCCAGAGATTGGTTACATAAGCAGGTTTTTGTTCCTGCTGCTCTTCAGCCAGGTAAAAATGCTGTTTAGTGGATTTACAAGCATTTTGGATTCCAAAAGAACACAGGTGAGCAGCACTACCCAAAACACGAGTTCACATGAACAGTGATATTTCAGCAACTATTTAGGAGAGGAGAAAGATGGAGCAAAAAACCAGGAGGCAGAAAAAGCGGCAAAGAAGCTTTAGATAGATTCAGCTCATCATCAGGGCAGTGCTACCCAGTGCTGATAAAAGCAATTCAACCCATTCACAAGGAGTTATCTTCAGGTTACAACCACACATAGGAACAGCCAGGGTCAGGCCATTTAATTCAATATCCTTCACTATCATAATGCAGAAGAGTTTCAAGAAGAGAATAAGCACATAGAAGCACTTTGCTTCATATACTCTTTCCACTATACACTTATCCTCAAAGGATTTGTGCCACATCAACCTCCTGAAAGATGAATTCTCTAGGCTTAACAGCTCCTTATGGCTTTTTGTTCTATTAATTTGTTCCCCGAACCTACATAAAATTTGGTATCTTTCAGATCTTGTACTCATCAGTTCCACAGTTTAGCTCTGTTCTGTAGAAAACATCATAATTTTGCTTTATTTTGAATTTGCCACTTGAAAACTTCACATCATTCTCCATTTTTCCGATACTGAGAGACGGTAAACACAAATGGAGAGCACCTTACCCCCTGCATGTAACTTGTGATTTTACAGGCAACTGTCAAATCCTCTGTCAGCCATCTCCTTTCTCCAGCTGAGGAGTTCTAATCTTTTTTTATTTACTATAAAACAGTTCAATAACCTTGATCATTATGATTTAGGATAGGGACATGAGCCACACAACACTCTCAAAAAGCAGATCATCCTATTAATTTTAATTTGCCTTTTTTCTCTATTTCTTTTCATTATAGTTTTGCTTCCTGTTTGGGCTGTTTGTGAGCACTAAAGTGAACCAATCTATTTCTGAACTACTTAATTCCAAGATTTCTCCACTGAAAGGCAACGCTTCATTCATAACCCACCCATTTATAAAATTTAGCTTTTATTTCTTGTTATGTGCATAACTTTATACTCACGGACATTATTATATGTTATTTTTACAACTGTATATTCAGTTTCATAAGGTCCTACTGCAAATAGCCCTAGTTTGGCTGAATTGTTTTAACACCCTTACCCTGAAGGCTTTAACTCTTATCAGCAAACTTTGTCTTTTCTCTGTTCGCCTCAATTTCCCCTTCTCTCAATTACAGACTCTCGCCTCTGTGTCTTATCTCTTACCCAATTAAAGACAGCCACCATAAAAGCACCTTTCTTTTCTAGGAGCCTTTGCTAAGGCACTTTGTCAAATGCTTTGGAAAACCAATTGGATTTTATCCCTTGGACCTTTCCTTCCTCTGAAGCTCAGGATTTCCTTTCAGAAAATTCATACTGAGACTGCCTCTCAATGGTATATTTATCCATATATCTTTGTGCATTTCTTGTTACAGGTTGTGCATTTTCTCACTTCAGTAGCCTGAATACCTTTATAAAAAAAAAAAGGCAAAACAAAAAACTCCAACCCCTCCCCCCAAAAAAACCCCCAAACAAAACAACAACAAAAAACAAAAAAACAAAACCAGAAGCTGTTTGAGTGCAATTTGACTGTTTCCAGAGCTCAGTTTACCAGTCTGAACAATCGGCCTTTTACCAAATTTCTGTGCAACACACTCACCATAGACATGCATTTCAAATTATCCTTAAACTGCTGCCAGCTACTGAAGTACAGAGCAGAATCCATAGCCTGGGCAAAACTAAGAAATAGGAGAAGGAAATGGGAAGGAAGAAATATCTCAACTACAGAGGATTCGTGCAAAGCCAAACCATCACTTACTACATTATCCAGGATATGAAAAAAAAGATTTTTGTATTGATCTTTTGCTTTTATTCAGGGCCAAGCTGGCCCTGAGCTTGCAAGTAAAAGTCAGGAAAAGAAGAGAAAAACTCTTCTTTTCCAGGAAAACTCAGAGAAGCTGCAGAACTTAACTTGAAAAGCTGCATCTTGCTGCAACATCCCCAAACCTGAAGTTGCCATTGGCAAATGGGCCAAAAAGATGTATTTTTGCAGGGATAGTTTGCATTGCCTCACTCTAGTTACAGTCCTTTATGTAACACTCCAGAAGTTACAAGGCAAAGGACATTAGATCTTTACCTCTGGTGATTCACTCAGTTGTGTTGCTCCATCAGTAAGAAATTACATTTTCTACACTCTGAGTATTTAATTTTGATAAAACATTATTCATTTCAACACTAGTTTTTCCATTAACGCCAAGAATTCTGTGAACGCTTGACAGCACTGTTAAACTTTAATGAGTAAATTTTTCACACATATGAGAGAATAAGGTAATTTATATGCTCCAAGTCCAAAGTGTTTGCACAAGTTGTACGGATCCACGAGGGGAAGAATCTAAGCCACACACATTTTCCAAACCAGACCTGAATAAACTCACCTTTAAGCCACTGAAATGTAAGGAACTACTGTTGAGGAAATGAAAAGGCAGTATGATACAAAGCCACATGGGAAGTGTTGAAAGAGGAAGCCTGTAGATCTATAATTCTGTAAGAATAAAGAGCAAAAACCCCTCTTGATACACTGCAAAGTTTCCTCTACAACCCTGGTGCTATCCTCTGAAGAGGATAGGGAGAAGGTGGGTAGAAACCAGGTTTTCCATGTAAAAGAAAGCTAGGATTCTGTGGATTTCTTTTTTCTTCTGAAATGGCATAAAAACTTCCTCTAGAAAAATGTGGAGTAACCAAATTTGATCCAATCAAATGGTATAATTTAGACAAAGTCTGTGCTTCACTTTGCTCCTGATCTTTTAAAACTTTCAAAGCTCTTTGTAATACAAGCCCTTTTGAAATGTGTTCCAAAGCTTATTAAAAAAAAATATATATAGCTCTTCCAGAAATACCAGAATGCTATGTTTTAATATTTGTGAAATACTTCTACATCAGCTTTTTTACTAAAACTCAATCTTGCATAATTTCTATGACTGCACGTACATGCATTAGCACAAATGTGGACTTGTGTGCCCAATTACAAAATGCCACCCAAACCCATAGAGAAGAAGGAAGAAGAAACCCAGGACAACAGTGCCCTCCATCTTGCTTCCATCCACAACACACTAAAAATCCCAAACCCTCAATTTCTCATCCAGTGATGCACCTACACTACTCTCTATAATCTATTTCACACTTTTGTGGATTCCAGTCTGTCTTGAAGTGTAGGAAACTTTCTCCATGAATGAGGGTCAAAGTCAGTGCTCCCCTGGGGGTCAGGGCACCCCAGAGCAGACAGAGAAATATTCCCAGTGACCTGGGTTTTCTCTCTGCCTTTGGAAAAGGAGGAGGAAGGATTGTTTGCAGAAAGATGAAAGCAGCATGGTCTGGCTCCTCATGGAAGAGCTGGAGTGGGATGCAGGGTCTCAGGCGGGAAAAACACCAATCACTTGTTTTTAAGATTGTAAAAGTTTGCTAGTAATAAAACAGTTATAAAAATAGCAATATAATTAGAGTAATAATAATTTGGACAATTTGAATTAGGACAATATGAGACAATAGAAACAAAGAGTCACGGTAAGTCCGGGTACCTCTTTCTGGGCACCATAAGACCGAAAAAGGACCCACGTTAACAGAGGATTAACCCTTAAAAGCAATAACCTGTTACATATTCATACATCTCACACATGATGCACACATTCAATTCAAACACAGGATTCTGTCTGGTCAGTATCAGCTTCTTCCTCTGAATCCTGACAGTGCCTCCAGTGCTGAGCGAGGCGAGAAGTTAGTTTCTCCTGATAAGAGAGTAATAAATTCTTTTTTTCTGAAAGAATTAGGTGTCCTGTGGCTGCTATCTCACTGCGAGTCCTCTTTTCAAAAAGAGTATCCTACATAGCATAGTTACTATTTTAACATTTTGTTATAACCTAAAACTGTATTTAGCACACCACTTAATACAGCATAACTTTCTAACACAACACATATAAAATTGATTTTAATATTTGCGAAAAGCAAATCATAAAATACGCATTTTTCACACAGGGGATGTGCTTTTCTGAGCAGCAGGATCTTTTTGCGGCAGCACCTTCACCCGGGGCTCCTTTCCTCACTTCTCTCTGTTTTCCACCTCCCCGGCCGTGCCAGCCCCGCTGTGTGCGGGCTCTGCTGTAAAACCCATTAGCAGAATCTGGGTGTAAAATCCCAGCTAAAAAGGCCGGGAGGAGGTAGGAAGAATTTGTCGGGAATGCTGAAGGGCTGAAAGCCTCAGCACAAAGAGCACGGGCTGCACAATTAAACTTCGCAGAAAGAAACATCACAAACCGGGAGAGGGAGAAGAGATAAAAGGGAAAGCGGCCACACAGCATCTGACAAGCGGGGAAATGCTGGGAAAAAGGCTGAAAGGGAAAGGTCTGCACGCATGAGAGTAAATTGGAACCAAACAAACACATTTCCCCCCGTTTGGTTCCCACCCCCTAAAAACAGCATTTTTACGCATTCCTCCTAAACAAGCACTTTGTGAATGTGTCACTTATTTCTGCCCGGAGAGGCAAGAAAAACACCGTGCTCCGGGAATTAACCAAGAACAGAGTTTGTTTCCAACATTTCTTCCAGCCTTTTGTTTTCCAGCCACTCACCTCACCTCTGCCTCCTCCGGGGCCCTTCCAGAAGGTTCTAGGCGGCTGCGCCTCCTTAGGGCTGCGAGCCCAGCCCTGTTAGAACGGGGCAGGCTTCCCTCAAGAGACATCCCCGTCAGAGCACAGCCTTCCAAAGGCTTTTAAAGGGCTTTAAGTGCTCCAGAGCGTGGAGGAAGCACAGGGTGGGCAGCACGACCTAAGCCACCCCAGCTGGCTCTGTTTGAGCCTTTAGCACCTCATTTGAATCCTCACGTCTCACCAAAATCAACACCCTCATTCCCCATTTAAAGGGAGCACCGGAAGTCCTTGCTGGCTCATTTTTCCTGTCCAGTGTTGCTTCCAAACTTACTTCTTTATCCCCTGCTCAGTCCTCCTTAAAAACTGGTGGGAAAGTGAGGAAACAGTGTTTTGTGCAATTGAGGGGGGAAGAAGCAAGTGGAGGATAAATCTCCACTCAGGTTCATAAAATGACAGAACTATATAGGTAGAAAAAGACCTTTTAGGTCATTGAGTCCAACCATTACCCAGCACTTCCAAGCCCACCACTAAACCATGTCCCTGAGTGCCACGTCCACACTGGTTTTAAATAGCTCCAGGGATGGTGCCTCCACCACCTTCCTTGGCAGCCCATTCCAATGTCTAATCAATCTTTCTGTGGAGAAATTCTGCCTAGTGTTGAACCTAACCCTGCTCTGGTGTGGCTTGAGGCCATCTCCTCTTGTCCTATTGCTGGTTGCCTGGGAGCAGAGCCTGATCCCCTGTTGGGGACTTGCAGAGAGTGATACGGTCTCCCCTGAGCCTCCTTTTCTCCAGGCTAAACACCCCCATGTCCCTCAGCTGCTCCTCACAGGACTTGTGCTCCAGACCCTTCCCCAGCTCTGTCACCCTTCTTTGGATCACAGAGTTTGACACGTAATGATAAAAGCCACTCAGCTGGAGTGTCTGGAAGATTCAATGCAGAACTGCTTAGTTTCGTTATAAAAATTGGTATTTAAAGACTGACCTAATGGGTGTGTGGGTTTGGTGGTGTAAAACATTTGGGTCCAAAAAAGCCTTTTATTTCCAAGTAGTAGAATTAAATGGTAGGAATCGATGTGAAATCTTGATTTCTCTGATGTTTCTGGAATAGCTTTGGGGTGCTGGAGAAAAGGAGGCAGTGAAGCAGGTGGGCTGTGCCCAGGTGGAAATCCTGCTTTCCCAACTTCCCAAGTACAGCCTGGCTGCCTCAATCCCTGCCAGCCCAGAGAGGGGCAGAGAAAGGCTGCTCAGCCTTTTGGCTCCAACAGGGCTCTATAAAAAGCTCAGCATCATCTTTGTGCTGTAAAACTACACTGTGGTTCCCCAGTCTAAATTAAACTGAGCCTAAAAAGGCTTCAGAAAGAAGTGCACAAAAAAAAAAACAACAGGCAGGAAATGTCAAGCTGTTTTCCAGGTCCCACTCACCAGGAATAGGACTCGGAGCCGTTAGCGTGTGCCGAAAAGAAAACAATGAAAGGTGTGTTTGTGCTTGAACACGAGACATCCCCACCTGCCCTCCTGGTTTTGCAGGGACATGGGCTCCATGCTGGTGCTCCCAAGGAGCTGGTGACCCCCTCCTGCCATCCCTGACCCCAAGAATTTCACTTCTTCTTGTGTGGAAACCCAGGGCACCACAGGGAATATTTCTCTGTCTGCTCTGGGGTGCCCTGACCCCCAGGGGAGCACTGACTTTGACCCTCATTCATGGAGAAAGTTTCCTACACTTCAAGACAGACTGGAATCCACAAAAGCGTGAAATAGATTATAGAGAGTAGTGTAGGTGCATCACTGGGTGAAAAATTGAGGGTTTGGGATTTTTAGTGTGTTGTGGATGGAAGCAAGATGGAGGGCACAGGCTGTTGTCCTGGGTTTCTTCTTCCTTCTTCTTCTTCCTTCTTCTCTATGGGTTTGGGTGGCATTTTGTAATTGGGCAGAAAAGTCCCCACTGGGGGCTCTGTGGGATCAGTTATTGGGTTAAAAGGGAAAATAATCCAGGTGTCAATTCTTAACTGGATAGTTTGGTCTTAAAAGACCTTGTACCAAGAGATTGTTGGTCATTTTGTGCCTTCTAATGAAAAGCTGCTGAGCTCACAGTAGTGAGGCTGTTTTATTGATAAGAAATAATAAACACCTGAGTGTGAACATGAACTACTGTCTCAAACTCCTTCACTCCAGACCCAGAGAAACCAACAACCAGTACCCCAGCAACTGGGATCCCCACATTCCTGCTTCCTCCTGGTGGCCACAGGGGAACCCTGACTGCAGGAGCAGCGTGGTCTGTGATGCTCAACTATGAATCCAGAGCTTCTGCGAGCATTATCTTACTCACAGAAGTAAGATACTCACAAACTTATATATTTCTATAGGAGATCCACCACATTTCCCAGAAGAGCAGTACTCAGTGGGAAATGGTGCCTGCTAGAAAGCATGCAGCAGCACAGATGTTATTTGGCAAGCACATTTCTGGGCATGCACTTTCTCAGCAGGTGAACTGTTAATTAAACTACCCTTAATGACTGGTAACCAACACATAAATGCATTCCTAGAAATAGATATTGCTCCATATCCCAGGTTATCAGTCATAATACTTAGTCTGAGATAATGAATTCCACACTAAATTACCCACAGTAGCCATGTGATTTTTCTGTAAATTATTCTGTGTTTGAGGAGGCTGCTTGAGCATATAATTGTGGTGAATTAGGCTTGGTGAGGGATTAGAGCAGCTGCAGAATCTCTTTGTTGGGCTGAGCATGAGATCCAGCTCTTCTAAGAGATGCTTTAATGTGCCAAGATCAATACTAGAGGGGCAGAACTTAAAACAGATGGGCCACAAGGGCCAAGTTCTGCTGGTAAATCAGTCTGGTAATGACATGCCAGTGATGTCACAGCTGGCACTGGCAGTCTGAAGGGTAGAACAGCCAGAGGTGTGGCAGCCAGAGGAGCAGAGATGGGAGTCCAAGGGCTAGCAGTGACCTCTGAAGAGCCAGCTGGGAGACAGACGTTTGGTTTAGGGATATGGACTCTACTCTCCAGCCTGACTGATAATCAGTCATCCAGAAAGGGAACAAGTAGATGAGTGTGTGCCTTGAAATCTTTAAACAATTCAAAGTAATCCCATAAAACCTTCATTTTGACATCTGCCACAGGGCCAAGATTCCTTTCTTTGCACTGCTTTTGACAGTCTCTAAACTGTATGTGGTACCACATTGTGAGCAGTAACAAAGCCAAAGTATTCCTGGTTAATGAATGGCAACTAGTCACTGAAAGTAACTGGCCATGAGCCACATACAGATTAAAATTACCTCTCCTAGTTGAACAGATGTAACCAGACATTGCTGTGGGGTTTTTCCTTTCAAATTAGGAAGTGCCAGTTCTTTCTATACAAGCAAATTTGGTCAAATTAAGGTTTTAGGGTACTAACTGGTGCACAGCACCAAGACAACACCTCAACAACCAGTTAAAAGCTTTGCTTTGCTGCTCTCCTGTGAAAATCCTCAACAATGAGCCCCAGGCTTGCAGAGCACCACAGAATGGTAAACCTGCTTATCAGGCCACTTTGCAGGATACACAGAACTCATGGTCATATCCTTGAGCTAGACTAAAAACCTGCTCCAGGATCTAGACACATGCTCTTTTTCTCCTGAAGTTTCATAGTTATTTCCTCAGAAAAAAAGGAGGTAATTTCCCATCTAACTGAAATTTCATATTTTGTTGCGCTGTGTCTGAAAGGGATTCTTATGTAAAAGGTTTGTTGTAATAAAGAGAGGAAACCTTTCCTTTTTACTGTAAAAGTCACAACAGTGTAAGACAACAAGGCAGTAACAGCCTGTACTCCTGACTCTCTGGAAAGGAAAACTTGTCAACAGACTTTCTTAGAATGTGCACACCAAGACACAAAGACAAATTATAGAAAAAGGTTCCCAT
This sequence comes from Agelaius tricolor, assembly GCF_023055355.1. NCBI lineage: Eukaryota > Metazoa > Chordata > Aves > Passeriformes > Icteridae > Agelaius > Agelaius tricolor. Next base: position 1,422,706 of record NW_027269332.1, read on the forward strand.
TTATTCAAGGTATGACAAGGATATTTACAGTATTCATTTGCTCAGAATAAGATCCATCCTTATGAGTTTTAAAGCAGCAATTATAAATTACATTTAAAAGGGGAAACATTCCAAGCATGTTTCTGTTAGAGATATTTTTTACAAGGACAGAAACACTTTAAGGCTAAGTTGTTTTGACCTTTGCTGCCACCCACATTTATCTTGGCAAAACCGTCTCAAAAACAACGTTACCTTGAGGGATAGACTATGCTAAATTCAACAATTCTGTTCCCTCACATGCTTTCCACAACAGTTCACATGTGACAAAAAATTGACTTTTGATTTAAAACAATGAATTAAATATAAATGAGATGACCTGCCTACACCCCAGCTTCTCAGAGAGGCAAAAGATCATCCACAGCCACACATGAACCACCTCTAAAAGACATCATCATCATTTCTTGTTGTTGAAGGTACTTCAGCTTACCAAGCAAGTTGCTGCAGCCAGAGATCCACAGTCCTGTGGTGCAACCCACCTTTTTCATCACATTATTTTTCAAGACAGAAGCACAAAAACGTTCAGGTAGCTGATTTCTAAGGTGAGCACTGTCTGCTTGAGGCAGCACTTGGTTCCCACAGCACAGCCTAGTGCCCTACCACAGCAAACAGGAGCTGGCTAAGCTGCTGGAGTGTTATTCTCTAGTCATTGTAACACGGCACAGAGCTATAGGAGCAGTTAAAATTGGGTTATCTAAAATGCTTTATCCTTGAGGTAGAGCCAACAATCGTATTTACTCCTGTTTCTTAACTGTAATGCACATGCCATCAAGAAAATATAGCAATTTATAAAACAAACCTGCTGATTTTTCAGATGTTATTAATTGCAAAATAACAGGTTGGGTTTTCTTTCTGAATAATTTTGTGCCTGTTTTAGAAGGAAGCAAATTAAATATTGATAATAGTAGATTGTGGCTATTTATACAGTTGTAGTGGAAAAACCCCTTGTTTTATACAAATAAACTTCACAGCAACTTTCAAAAGGGTTGGTATACGAGGATTTTTTTAAGTTAAAAGTAACAGTAGAAAACTCCAATTTTAACTGCACAATAAAAAACCCCCCAAAACAAAAACAAAAACAACCAAAAAAACCCCCAAAAAAACAAAAACAAAAACAAAAAAACAAAAAAAAAAAAACAACAAAAAACCCCCCAAAAACAACAACAACAAAAAAAACAACAAAAAAAGAGTCACCCCCAGTCATTAGACCTTTAGTCTACATAGCTACCTTTAATACTACATTGGGTAATTGTTTCAGGATTACATGAAAGGGAAAAGAAAATTAAACAGAACAGAATCCCCCTGCCTGCACAAACACAATTCACTGAACAAGGATTGGTAGGTGAGGACACTGTAACTGAGACTATTGCAAGTGCACAACATTTAACATCCCAAAAGGAGCAGAAATGGGACCAGTCTATTAGGAGGGGACATTTATTCCAGGTTAGCCAAGAATCCTCAGTAACAACAAAGCTGCTGCTGTAACCAGGAGCTGTCTGAAGATAACCAGCTAACCAGTAACACATTACAAACACATGGAGATTGGCACTTGATCTGTAGTCAGCCCCAGTCACTCAGCAGTTTTCTCCCCACAGACTCACGTACACAGAGCTTTAAGTTTCCATTTTATTACCGTAAAAAATAAAAGTCAATTCGTAGTTCCAGAGTAAACAAAGAAAGCTTAGTTTCAAACTGGTTAAAAACAAAGCTCCAAATTCTGGTAAGTAACATTTCACAGGGTTCACATCAGCACCTCAGCCTAATGCAGTTTTTTGTGAACTAAGCATGTTTCACAGAGTTTGCACGTTAGTGACAAGGGGCTACATTCTCATCAGGATGCACAGGGAACATGGCTCAAGGAGAACAAACTGGAAGGCCTTCAAGTCAGCTTCCAGAGTTCTCCACTGAGCTCTGCATGTTCAGAACCAACATTTAAGACCAAAGTTATTAAAGATTGACCTTTTGCATATTCCGAAACGGAAGGCAAATACAATCAACTAACATTTGGCTTTGAAACATTAAGATAACAATGCTGTATTTCAGCCACATATTTACAAAAATGTTTACAACAGAACTGTGTAGGGTTTCTTTTTTATTGTCATAATACATTATAGATGAATAGTCATCTTAACCTTCATGCAAAGATGCATCTCTTGTTACACAAGAAGTTTCCTGTTTGATTTTTTGCACTCTGAGGATAGCAAGCAGAGGGTTGGGTAAGTTTGGGTCACCCTTAAAAATGTAGGCCTGTTTGCTCTACTGCACCTTCAAAATAAGGAGGTAAAGAACAGGCACCGTTAATTCAACAAGGATTCATTGCCTCTAGCATGTTTTCCAAAACCAACAGAAATAGTCTTGAACAGTTGTAACAGGGGTTATTCCATGACTTTCCCCTCTTCAGTTGACTTCCCGAACTCTGGAGTTACTTTCCTAGAAGCACACTTGCTGAGCTTCTTTTCTAATGTATATTGTTGACTATACATTTTAAATTAAACTGTTATGTAAAGAATGTAACAAGCTTTTTCCTTTGTACACAACTTAATCTTTGTGCTGAGTATTCTTCAAAGGGATTTTATAAATAATACAGTAAAAGTTTAGATCAGTCTTCCACCCTCTCGTCATTATACCATGTTGTTGCTTTCTCCAACTTTATCTACAAGCTGTGGAAAAGGAGACAAAAAGGTTTTAGGCTGATGACATTTATGTAGAGTGAAGCTGCTCTCAAGTACTGCTTGCTACTTGCATGGTTAGTATGTGACTGGAAATGAGAGTCAAGTAGTACTCACCGAGCTCTCATGGTTTAGGTTTGTGAAAACCAAAATTCTTAAAATTGCAATTGTGTTTCTGCATAACACGTTTTTCTCATATAGACATTAACAGTGCAGCATGAAGATGCAACAGAATGAGAAAGGAAATAGAAGAATGCAGATAACACTGCCAGCTTAATGGTTAAAACAAAACAAGTCTCAGCCACACATGCATTAGTAGACCAAGGAAGATATTTCAACTGACCATTACTGTGGATTCTCTTCTGAGCCTACGTAGGCTTTGAATAAAACATTAACAATTATCTTTTAAAAACAAGATTTAACCCCGTTATGATCAAATTAAATATGATTAGGATCAATTGACAAATGAAACATTCAATTGATCATGAATTATGAGCCACAACTTGGCCTAACTGTGAGACTGGAACAGATGAACTGGAACACTCATTTTTAAAAAACAGCCTGTATGCATCTAAGTTATTCCCACTATTAATTTTCAGTAGTAGTTATAAAAACTGTTGCTTTCAAAACTAGTATTACAAATGCTTGTGTTAAAATACATAAATAAATCAGCACAGTAAAAGTAGTTGACTGAAACACCCTAGTTTAGTGTCTTTCTGTTGTCTTCAAATCCTCAGACATTTGGTTTCAAAAACTGAAAACTCCATTTGAAAAAAACACAAATCTTAGTAATAAAAAGATGTAGCCTGGTGCAGTGGACCTTAATAAACACATTTGATGAATGACTATTCATGCTGAGAGTTTCTGGGTTCACCATACGAGCTGCAACATAACACTGAACTCCACTCTTTGCTTTTAGAGGCCACTTTTCCTAAGTACACTCAAATACTGCACCAAGAACAGTGCCCTCCTCATTGTACAACAGGAGATGAGGAAGATTCACCTGTGTGGTCAGCCAGGGCCAAGAGTGAAGCAGAAGAACCCCAGCATTCCCTGTCACAATGCAGGACTCTTCCCACTCCACTGCCCATGACCAGGGGCAGCTCCTGCCATCACCTCCTTCTGTTCCTTTTATCCCTAGGAGCATCTCCCTGGGAATGAGTGGGATGTGCATGGTGCAAGAACTGTGCAGCACTTGAAGTCATTGCTCCAAAGTTCTATTTGCTTTATTTTTGATGCATATCTACAGGTGCTATATCAGTGGAATGAAAATCAGAACATGCTGCAGTTGTTGCATGAAGTACCAAACTTACCGAGCTTATACCGGGTAAATTCAAGAGATATCCAAGAACTGGAACTCTTCTAATAAAGCCAACCACCACAGGAAAGAACCCCCTTTAGGTAAGACATCAGAAGATTGTATTAGTTTTTGTAATTAAGCTTTGCTCATATTGCTGTAACATTAACAAAAAAATTCTGGCAACTCTCAGTCAACTCATCAAAAAATAACTCAAGTGAGAATACCTAATTTAGTCAGCAAAACAGATTTCTCAAAATTAGCATACATATTTTGAGATAATTCCTCTTTATGTTGTAGAAAATACATTCAAGACCCAATGTAGAAAGAAGTGAAGTTAGCTCTGAGTAATTAAAACCACATATGATACTCTTTACATTAACTAAATAAAATGAAGCATGACAGAATTGTGCATTCATTTATTTCCCAAACTGAAGTCAGTGGTTTGAATGGTGACCCTGGGGATGTTCCCTGGCACAGATGCTCTGGTGCAGCCCCTGCACTCTCCACCTAACCTCTGCAGCAGAAAACCAAATTTTCTGTGGCAGTATCTCAGCTGTCTGCAGGCAGCTGCTGGCATTCCCAGCAATCCTGTGTTGAGCATTCCCTGCATGGAATAAGGATTAATGTGCAATGAGGCCTCAGCCACAGTGAAACTGTGAAATTTCACAAGACATCATCCTCTTCACCACCCTGCTAAGAACTGTTTGCTGGGTAATATCCACACCAATAAGGGGGGTTTTGAGTTTGTTTTTTTGTTTTTTTTAAAGACCAGGTCATTTCAGCAGCCCAGTAAATTGTGAGGCAGGGCACACAAACCACTTGTGACAGATTAAAACAACTGCTGTGTCCAAGAATAAGGAACAGTCAGTACAGCAGGGATAATATTGTCAGCCATAACTCTGCAGGGCTGTCATCTGAACAAGGCCCCAAAAGCACCTTAGATTATAACAGCTGTCCCATAATAGGGCAGTTTTCTGCTATGCAACCAAGCAGCAGGACCCTGAGGAACAGTATAAAATGGTGCTTGAGGAAAGACTTCATTTGTAACTTCTTCAGAAGGGAGCAAGTTGCTGACAAGAGGAGGATGGTTGAACTGAACAAGATTGAAGCAAAACAAAAGCTTTGCTTGAAGTAATCACTAGTCAGCCTTGTAGCAAGGGATTTAGATTCTATCATCTAATGAGCCCTGGAAAAGATGGTCACAGAATCATGGAATCAAGGTTGGAAAAGACATTTAAGATCCTTCAGTCCAAACCACTGGTCTCCAGATTCTTTAAATTAAAACAGACAGCTAAACATTCATACCTGGAATTATCCATCCCTTGTAATTCCCTTCAGGCTAAGGGACGTCCTGGGGATAATTATCGATCTTTTATAAACCTCTCAACACTGTTTTCCCTTGCAAGCACCACTAGATAATCCATAGCCATACCTGCCTAGACAGACTAACTTATAACTCTTCTGAGATCTTTTAAAAGGGGGGTGTTCTGTTGGAAACACATTCTACTTGCTTTGTACTGATTAAACCAAGCAGTACATGCAAGAAGTGACAGTGTATTCAGTGAAATACTGAGATTATCACAGCACTTACAGTGACAGGATTCAGAGTACCACAGAGCAGAACAATAAGAAATACATTAACCCCACTAAATTAATTTTCTGAAATTTCACTGTCTCCAGTAAGAGCCAAGTTCAGATTGACTTTTAAAATAAACATTTTATCTGAACTAAATATCGGATTAACATACAATTTTACTGGGTACAAAAAGAGCTCCATGAGAACAATGGTTTCACTTTGATTAACAGGAACAGTGTTATTCAGCCATTCACAGAACGCTTCAGGGTCTGAAACTTGATCAATAACCATTAGTGAAACAATCTGCATCTGGAGAGAGGTCCAAGAACAACCAGAAGACTCCCTTTCTACATTTTTGCATGTTTTTGCTTTGTTCGTTAGGGAAGCATAGAACTTCAACCATAGAAATAAAGATAAAAATATAGATATCTATGCAGGTTGTAACAAGTCAAATTCTTTCACTATTACCGTTGCATTTATGAAGAACTTAAATGACACATTGTGAAAGTTGTAACATGTTTCAAGATTGCTGTTAAAAAAATAGAATTTCCATTTTTCTTTAACTCAGTTGAGATACTGCTAACCCAAACAAGCAGTTCTGACTCCAAGGCACAATTGTAATGAAATATGGCAGAAAACAGCTTTTCCCTGGGCTGCCAGAGTGATGAAATGGTAAGGTTACAAACCTAGGATGGTAGTAACTGAATATTTTGCCCCATTTGTTAAAGAAAATAACAAACTCCCCACTGAAAAAAGGACCAAGTATCCCTTTTCCATGAGGAGATATTTAAACTTCATACTGCTAACATTTGGGCTCCCACACATTTTGAAGCTTTACAATTCTTTGGTTAGACATCAGCATTATCAAAGTAATTTTGGTAAATCCCTCACCAACATTAGCAGCTTTGAGTCTTGGAAAAATACTTACCAACTTGTAAATAAACAATTTCATATAAAATCTGTCCAAAAGGAACATATAAAGGATGCTGCTTTGTCAACTCTAACACAAACACTACACAATACATTTATTCCTAGATAAACTAACACAAAGTTTTTACAAACAAGACTTACCTGAACAATAGGAAGAACCCATAAATTTCCAGGATCATTCCTATTAAAGGCCAGCCAATGAGAACTATGAGTACACCACCCAGGAAGAAGCCCGTTGCTTTCATTTTGTGTTTTTGAAAGAAAAATCTGAATGTTCTTTCTAAACCGATAACAAAAGACAAGCCAGCCACAAATAAAACCTAGAAAAGACAAAAACAACCAAAGAAAGAAAACAACTAATTATGTTCCCAAGTACAGGATGTAAACACACACATATATATATTTTATAAAATTACACTGCCTTTCTTGCACAACTTCTTTTAATACCATAAGACAGTTGGTGAGAATGAATTTACTATTGATTTTCTGTTGTAAGGTCCATCTTAAAGCACTTGTAGCTCTCAGCTGCTTGAATGTAAAGGGTCTATCCTTTTAACACACCCAAGACAGAGGATCTGCCCTGTCACATCTTTACCACAGGTGGTGCTGAAGCTCAGTCCTACTGACAGCAAAGGTTCCTAAAAACTGACACCACACATAACAGCACCTCTGCTCTGTGCCACTGACATCTTCAACAGCTTCTGCTGATCTACTCACAGTGCAAAGCCAGAGAAGGAAAAAGCTGAACAGTTGTTTTTTACTGTGCAGAGTCTTTTTTATTGTTTATTTATTTGTTCCAGTATAGACTGAACACTATCACATCAGTCCCAACTAGTTACAACTATTTCTGGTGTCCTGCAGCTACAGGACTCAGAATTATTTCAGCAACATTTTTGCTCAGAAAGCAATACTATCTCAGGTTTTACTCAAGTTTAAGTTTTGGATGGTATTTAATAAATCAATTTCTTAGAACTTCCTGCCCTTTCTGATATAACTTTTTTTTTTTGATAAAAACAATTCTCTGCAAGGATGCAGTAGCTTTTCTTGCATTATCTTTGGTTACCACATAGCCTGTCATTGTCTCTTCCTACCTACGTTTTCATTTTCTCTAAACAGGATCTCGTATTTCCACCTTACATTAGAAAAAGAAAAAATAAGCATTATTTCATTTTTCACTCTCCCACTGCACACTTGAGCTGATGGCTCATAACAATGCTTTAACTAATGTACCCAAATTCAGGTACACAATTTTATATTTCCCTTCAGGGAATCTCAGTGTTTGAGACTGAAACTGATCTGTTTGGCTGCAGACTTTTAAGCATCAGCAAAAGAGGGGCTGAACCTCTCCCAGCCAGGCTGTGCTTTGGCTGGCAAAGCTGAGAACACCAGAGGCACAGAAACTAGCACATGCAGGAAACACCCTGTCATTTGATATTTGCACTGGAAATTTCCTGTACCAGAAGTAGGATTTATTTTCTGTGCTGCTTTGAGTGACAACTTTGATTTGGTAAAAACTGCAGATACTGAATCTCTCTTTTATGAAAGAGGTCTGGCTCTTCTAAAGCCAGAAGTGTAAGCAATTCATATTTCTTTCTTTCCTCCTACAGCACTGCAAAACTACATTTGCTAGCAGGTACTTAAAGATTCTTATCCAAATAGATACTTAAATTGACAGTGATCTCAGAGGACCACAAAAAATCACATTTGCAGCAGCACAACTGTGGAACAAGCTGCTTCTTGTCTACCAACATCCCACAGGCCTGACCCACGGTGACATTCACATCAGTGTGAGCTGTTCTAACCTCAAGCAGGAAAAATGATTCACTCCTATCACTGAGCACTCCTCTTTTATACCAGATCACCACAGTAATCTTTGTCATGCAGCTTCAAACATGCTGTTCTATTTTGAGTTTATCTTTAATAGATCACACACTTGATTCTAAGCACTGCAGAAAAGTCACTTACATTTCCAATAGCCAAAAGAGCTTTGTCGAAGAAGAGTATCATTCCAAAGAAGAGAAAAAACACTCCAAAGCCTGTTAGTCCCATTCCAATCTCTGAAAAAGAAACAAATTTAGGCATGTAACAAAACATGGTACCAAGAAAATGTCATGGATAAAAACTGGGGAAAAAATTAGAACATCCAATCTAAAGACATTTTAAATTTAAAAACTTACTTGAGTGTGCAAATATTATAAATCTTGTAGACCCCAATTACTTCAACAGACATATCTTTGGAAGCTGTTTATCAACAAAGGCCATGTTTGGAACTAGACACTGAAATTGAATGCAACCATATATATATATATATATATATATATATATATATATATATATATATACACACACATACGGCAAAGACATACATCCCTTTTGATTAATTGCTAGTATGGAGAACAGGATTGTTTGTAAATTAAAGGATTGTTTGATAATGAAACTTTGTTTTCCAGATTAGATCACTTGGTCAGAACATGGTATAAATAACTCCAGGGTCAGGGTTTGATTCTCATATGGGTCATTCACTGAAGGGTTGGATCCTTGTGATCCTTCTCTTTTAATTCAGAATACTCTGGGATCTGCAGATCTTATCCCATTATCTTTCCCATAGTAATGTAAGTACCCTGGTCCTCTCCGTGCTCCTGAAACCTCATGTTCCATCTCCCATGACTTGCACAGGATTTTCTAGATGGAACAGAACTTGGATGAATCCTGCAGGATTTTTCCAAGTTGCACATGTGCTGACAGCTATCAAACACTAGCCTGGGTCTCCAGACAATTGCCAGTTTTCACAAAACTGGCAGATACTAAATATTGAGGGATTAATGTTCAATTATAATTTTCATGCTTCATATTTAATTTTTATTAATTAAATGGTAGATTTACATTACACATAGGTACAATATCTCTAGACTACTAGTGCTATATAGCAGCTTCATTTTATGAATTTTTTCATTTTATTATCTTAACTTGCAGATTTTTTTAAAATACCTTTTGTACTTAATTTATTTGCTTAAATTATGGACTGGCCAGTGCTGGGTTAACAGCTGGACTCATTGCTCTTAAAGGTTTTTTCCCAGTCTAAACAGTTCTATAAACTTTGAGTTCTGCAAAGGATGCTCAAGAAATACTGGGAAGCCAAGATAGGATGGAAGGTTTGTATGAGAAACAAATGTCAAGCTAGGATTAAAACTACTATTTCACAACAGTATCTTGAAGACTGCTATCTTAGAAATACATCCTGCTTTTAATTTTAAATCTCTAAAGCCTTCCTTTGACTCTCACACAGATGGAATGGGAGAGAAAAACCAGGAGCAGCAGCAACAGGGCTGCAAACACATACATTTATTGCTGTTTTCACTGTGACCAGACATAGAAACCTACAGATTTGTAAATGCAAAACAAAAACAGCTTAGCAAAACCCTCCCTAATACTATGCCTGTATATATGTGTATTTTGAAGTTCCAAGTAGTTTTGCATAGCCTGTCCTGAAACAAACAAAAACCACAAAATCCACAATCACAGCCCTCACTGCTACTTGTTGGCCAGATCTGCCTCCATGGATTTTAATTGCACTTTGTTGATGTAGTTGGTCATTTGCTGTTGCTTGATGAGCTTGGGAGTAAAGGAGGATAATTATGCCTGTTTCAGGACTTGTAAGGAGTTATTGGAAATAAATTTCAACACAGCTCAGAGATTTGTTACGGCAACATTCCACTCCCCAGACTTCTCTGAGGGCTTGGCTTTCAGCAAGGCTGTTAGAGCTGTAGTTCTGTGGTGTAGCCTGCCACTTTAAACTTTCACTGTGAGCATTTTAACACCCCACAATTAAAAGCACTAAGTAACTCGATCCAATCGATTTACTACAGGCACTCTCCGTACTCGTTTACAATGAAAAACAGAATTGCAAATTGTATTTTCAATGGATCTGCTGACTGAAGGCAATGTAAGAATTGCAGGTGCCCTTTTCTCCAGTACTCTTTACTTCAGAAGAGCAGAAACAATCTGCATTCTGGAAGGAAATCACTTGGAGGCAGGACTCCAGAGGAATTACCAGCTGCCAGCAAGATAAATAAGCAGTCCTGGAAGTGAGTATTTGCTCCTCCCCAGGCACAGCCCAAGGTGTGGATGTGGGGAGGAGGCAGAGCCACCTCCCAGCAGCTGCTGCAATTCCCTCTCTCACACCTCTGTAACCACCCCAAACCGGTTTGGAAGCACTTCTGCCACAATGGGCTCTGATTCACTGCACAAGTCACCCGTGTGCTCTGGTTAGTGGACGCAAAAGGGAAAAAGAGAAAGGAACATTATTCTCATTATCCCAAAATAACTGCTGGAAGAAGATGAATGGTCCAGGACTATTATCCTCCAGTGTTGGTATCTCAGTTACTGCCTTGATTTGGATCAGAATTTGTAAATATATTTAACCACACTTCTCAGAGGAAGGAAAAGTACTGGCATTTTGTAGAAAATCCTTTCAACAACTAACGATGAATATTTATAGAGGGAGCAAACTATTTTAAAATAGTTTCTCCTGTGCCAGAAGAGCTTTCCCACATTAGTCAAATACAACACATCAATGCCTAGAAATGCAGAAACACACACTGGCCAGGTTGTATTTATTCTGGATTGTTATTATTTCCTGAGACAAGGGAGAAAATCTTCATCAGTTTCTCCAGAAATTCCATAAGCTGTGCAAGACTACTGCAGCTCTATGTGAAAACAGCTTAGTAGATTTTAAGATTCAAAATTAAGATACACTGCTTGTAAAAGATTAGGGCAGACAATGCACATCCCAAATCTTTTATACAGCATAATATAGTGCAAAATAAAATGGAATTGTGTGCTATAGGCTTTTAGAAGACAAAACCAAATACAGCTTATATTCAATGCACAACTATTACTTTGTTAGTAGTATTTTTTAGTATTAAAAATTTAATTTGGGAAAAGCTAAGTGAATTCTTTTGCAATTACTGGTGGTTTATAACACCATTCAGTGCACCACTTAAAATTATGTTCTAGACTGCAGATGCAGAATTAACTTTCCAAACATCAGCAATGGTTCTCTCCAGGTATTTATCACACTATTCCACCAGTGACTCTATGGCTAACTCTGTATTTTTCCAGACAGCAGTGAATTTTAAAATATCTGATGAACTATCTTCAGAATTTCAGAAAAACTGAAAAAAAACCCCTTAAAACCACTAAATGCCAGAGTGTTTTATTTAGTACTCCTGTCTCTGACAGTTACAACCAACAATCTTAGCACTGGAAATAGCTGAAGGTCCCACATGAGGAACCAAGCCCCCTCAGCATCACCTGCGGACGTTTGGTGTGGTACCAGCAAGAGCAGCGCAGCAAAGCTTGTTACTATTTAGGTAATTAAGTGGTTCCAGACCACTGACGACCAGAGGGAGGCACACGAGAAGAGCGTAGCTGAAGGTTACTTTGTTTATCGTTCAGCTTTCATTCATTCATTCACGGTGCTTAGCCAAAGTGCCATGGGTACAAACCCACAAACCCTAACAAACCCAGGCTAGGTAACAGGAAGAAATGTCCTCCTGTAAGGCTAGCCAGACAGCCAGGCACTGGCACAGGGTGCCCAGAGCAGCTGTGGCTGCCCCTGGATCCCTGGGAGCGCTCCAGGCCAGGCTGGACGGGCCCTGAGCAGCCGGGGGCAGTGCAAAGTGTCCCTGCCACGGCTGAGATATCTTTAAGGTCCCTTCCAGCCCCTCCGCCCCGCAGCACGGCACACCGAGCACTCGCAGCCCCGGACACACGCCGGCCGTGGTGGCAGAGCTCTCCCAAGGCCGGGGTCCCGCCGAGCGCTGCCCTGCCGCTCTCCATCCCCTTCCCGTCCGTACTCCCCGCCAGCCGCCACTCCCGCCGCACCGGGGCCGCCGCCGCGCCTTCCTCTGCGGGGATGGGGCCGTGAGAGCTCCCCCGCCCCTGCCCGCTCCCGCCGGTGTCCAGCGGCCCCGCCGGACCGTGCCCGGCCGCTCCCGGGAGGCCCCGCCGTGGACAAAGGCTGCGGGCCCGGCCGCCCTGCGACCCCCCGCCGCCCCCAGCCCCGCAGCGGGCGGCCCCTCCGCGCTTCCCCGGTGGGAGCAGCGGCAGCGCTTACTCTGCGTGTCGGACAGGGAGATCATGGTGACGGCGGCCCCGGGAGCGGCACGGGCGGGAGCGGCACGGGCGGGAGCGGCACCGGCGGCCACGTCTTCCGGAAACACGCACCCCGCCGCAGGAGAGCCGCCCGCCCATTGGTCACACCGGCCGCCAATCAGCAGCCGCCTTGTACGGCCGCGCGAGCGCGCCGCCCCACCCACGGCCCGCGGCCGGCGCTGATTGGCGGCGGGGCGGAGCACGCGCCGGGCCCCGCGCGCCAGTGGCTGAGGGCGCGCGCCGGAAAGGGCGGCGCCGGGTGGGAGCGGAGCCGCGGGGCGGGAGCCGTGAGGGATCAGGGATAAGGGATAAAAGATAAGGGATAAAAGCTAAAGGATGCGGGAGCGCGGCCGGCACCATCCCTCAGGGCAGCTGTGGGAGCTGTCGGCCCGAGCCACGTCTGAGCCCAACGCACGGGAGGACACGGCTGCGAGGCCCTGCTCCTCCTCGCCCTGGCGGCCTCGGTCCCTTCCTCCGTCCACCCGTCCATCCATCCATGGATCCATCCATCCCGCCCTGTCCCGCAGCTTTAGCGAGCAGGCTAGCGTGTGGCTGAGGGATGCAGGGAATGTTGCACTGTACGCGCTCACTGTGTATATTTGGATGCCATTCACACTGTTCGCCTGTGAATATTCCCACTAGAGCAGGTTGCCCAGGGAGGTGGGGGAGTCGCCGCCCCTGGAGGTGATTAAGAGGCGTCTGGGTCTGGCCGTGGGTGATGCAGAAGTGTTTTATTCACACATCATTATTAATATGTATTTCCTCCTCTATTTATAGAAGCGGGGAAAATGCTTGTTATGGTGGAATCAGCTGGTAGTGAGGAATTTTTCCCCCAGTATTTATTGTAATGCTGAATTTATTCCCTTTCACCTTCCATTGGACTTTGTTTCCATCCATGAAATAAATAGTTCAGGATGCAATAACAGAAAATATCAATCTCTTGAGTTTAGTGTTATTAAGGTACAATGTGACAAAAACTGTTGTTCAAATAACGACCCAATAAATTCAATTCCATGTTCATTTCACTGATGATTATTCAAAATTGATCCCCTTCTCTAAACTAAACAGCATTTTCACTTCCTCCTAACAGATCTTCTAGGTGTTATGGTGGCTGCCTTTCTAAGGAGCACAATATAATGTGTCCAGGCTTTTCTGTAAAATAAGTTTGAAGAGATCAAAATTGGCCATGGGCACTTGGTGAGTGACTGGTCTGCCTTAGAGCATTCCTCTTGCAGGAAATGTATGACTTGGTTAAACTTCTCTTGGGTTCATTTAGAAGCCTGGTGAGCTGTGGCCTTGGGAATTGGTTGTGAGTTTGTGTTTATCCATTTTGCAGAAGGGAAAAAGCAGTTGTCACCTAGTGGAGCTTCTTTATGTGAGCAAATTAAATTAACCAGTGCTTAAACTGTTACATCCACAGCTCTGGTAATGAACACTGTCCTGCAGTAAATTTGTTCTAAAGTTGAGAAGGTTTACTTACAAAATATATTTTAAAATGTATTTATTTCATTTTTAGTGACAGTTGCTTGATTAAATAAGATCTCCTAAAGATAACATTCTTTAATCTCCAAAGATGAGAGCTGTTGCAGGCAATCCATAATTTATATTCCATATATTCTTTTAGCTAACAAGACACAAACACATCATGTTACTGATTCTCATTTACATTAATTTAATGTATACATAAAAGATTTTGTGGGATCTCTGCTATTATACTTAAGATTTGAAGAAAAAAATTCTTTTACTGGATAGCTTTTTATTTCTTAGGTTAAACTAAACCAAAATGCCCCATCCTTGGAAGTGTTCAAGGCACGGTTGGATGAGGTTCTGAGCAACCTGCTCCAGTGGCAGGGGAGTTGGAATGAGATGAGCTTTAAAGGTCCCTTTCAACCCAAGCTATTGTAGGATGAAAATCAAGTTTGTCAAGGAAATTACTTGGTTTTCAACATTTTTAAAATGTGCTTCAAATTTTAAGATACTCTTAACTCTTTTCTGCTGAGTAGCAGTGGGCATTTAGGAAGACATCTGTCACTATTTTGTGCTATTTGAGATGAAGATATTTTTTCCATATCACACATTTTTGTTTCCATAACCATATTACCATATCAGCTCTGGATGGGCCAAAGTCTCTTGGGTTTTGTGGGTGTGGGGGAGGTAGTAATTCCTTCTGATGCTTTTCTGACCTGCCTCTGGAGTACATGCTTGGCATGCAGGTGTATGTGTTAATTATTCTTTTAGACTCCAGGGACTGGATTCTAGAACACAATCTGCAATTCACACACATCATCATACTGGGATGGACAGAGGCAATTCCTGCCAAAGAGTCACTTGTGTGACCCAAGCTTTTGGGGAGCATTTGCTTCACTTCTTTCACGTGTGAAGGATGGATAAAACATTTTCCCTCTACATCCAAACCCTGTTGCTCAGCACATCCTCTTCTTCTATGGAGGAGGGAGATCTTGTTGCATGAACACAGCTTGTTGCTAATGGCCCTGTTTATAACTCCAGAGGAGTTTAACTTGCTGGGGTTAATGTTGCTTCTCACATGTAAATAAATGCTTTCTATTGACAGCTTGATCACTGGCTGGAGTACAATTAACACAATTAGAAGTGGCATCAGCACATGGCTGTGGTCTCTATTGTGCCTTCTCCTTGCCTCTCCCTGCGGTGCTAGAGGAGGTGCTGGTGTCCATTGAGAATGAGCTGCAAGCAGTGGAGATGCAGAACCAGGAGCTTGTAGATAAGCAGCAGGAGCTCCTTCAAAAGCAGATGAGAGTAAAGAATCTGATAAAACAGTCCCCAGGAGACTTGGAGGAAAGTGGAAGTAAAGACACTGAAACCTCAGCTGAGGATTTGAACAAAAAAGGCTTGCAGAGTCAAAGTCTTAATATTTTAACAGAAAGGTGAACTAATTCAGTAGGAGAAAATGCATTTATACAGAGTTTTGTTTGGATAATGATATTGTCCAATTTAATTTTAATCAGCTGGCTGACATGCCAGGGTAATGGGGTAATGTTTGTACTTGTCTCACTGGACATTCCTAAACACTAATCTTGACTTGTTCTGGGCAGAATTATCTGTTCTGTCAGAATGGCCTATTATAATAGCTTTAATTCTTTGCTTGCTGCAAAGTCACAATTTGATCTGTTTTGCTCTTAGAATCCCACAGTAAATTTTTATTGCATTATATACAAATTTTTATTCTATACTAAATGCTTACATTGCAATACTTCTCCTTGTTTGTGTTATAAAACAAAATGCTTTGGAATTTCTCAGGATTTGAGAATGACAACTTTGGACTTAGAGTTGGTTTTTGCTGGTTTTGTGTTTCCTCTTGCTTGAGTGGGTAGTACGCTGGTAGTGTTTGTGATGAGTTATGTAGCCTCACTGTTTTACCAAATTAATGCAGATTAGATAGCTGCTGACTGCCAAAAATAACCTAAAATGCATTTTTATTCTAGAATTAGTGCAAGTGGCAAGTGCCTCATCCTGGTGGGAGGGCTGCTGTCTTTTATGTTAAACATTAACTGAAGTCCTGAATGGTTATTGCTTCTTGACCATGTTATGCCTTGCCACATTTGATTCGGATTTTTTTTTCTCCATTTTAATTTAATTTTCAATTTGTAAGTGCCTATATGTATCATATATATAAACTTCTTTTTAAAATGAAATTAATGTTATAGTTGAATCCATATTTATCTGTATTTGAGGAGTATTATGCATATGTAAGAATACTGATCCTTTATAACTGCAAATTATGCTACTGAACAAATCATTTGCTTTGTGTAGTTTCATCCCTGATTCTCACCTCCTGTGCTTTGAAAATGAATGTCTTGGCAATCAGATGCTATGTGTGTATTAAACAAGAGCAGCAGTTAAATTTATTCCAAGTTTAAAGATCATGGAGGCCAGTGGGAGACTTTTCCTGGCTTCAGAGAGGCTTGGATTTTAACTGTGCTCTTTGTAAATTTCTCTGCAATTTAAACTAAAGTCCCAGAATTAATTCTTGCCTTGCACATGGTGTAACCTGGAGCTCCCAGAGTTTTCCTGCACTTAATTTTTATAGTACCAAAACAGATGCATCAGGAGGCATAATTTAAGTTTTTACAGTATTAGATCTTTTAAAAATGCGATATTTGGTCCTTATAAAAGAAAACAAAAACCTATTGTAAGCATGTTGGGATGGAGATTTTGGGGCAGATGAAACAATTTTTCCCCTCTTTAATTTTTTAGTAAATTCTTATTATTCATGGAATATATGAAAAAATTCTATCTCTCCTTCTTTATGCAATTTTTAATTGCTGCATTTGTAAGAAGGAAGCATTTGAGTAAATACTATAGGGCTCAGTGTCTGGTTTTAATTATTTTCATGGTGGGATTCTCATTCCTAGTTATTTGGGACCAATGAGTTACCATGCTCATTAGAACTCTGAAGTTCATCTGTTATCACTTTTTCAAATTAGTCCAAATCGATGTGCAATGACAGCTTTGGCCTGGAGATGAACTGTGTGTAGAATTTGAGTTTTCAAAGGTCCGCACCAGAATACGGAGTATCCAGACTCAGCTTGCAAGGAGCTTTCTCTCTACCATTATGAATATGTAAACTTTCCCAGATCTAAAATTATGTCAATGCGAGATTCAGTTATCAAATATGTAAATAAAGACTTCTTCTTATATTTTAATTTGCTAATGAAAAGTATTTCTTCAGCTAGTTCCATTTTTTCCTTAAAAGCTGTCCCACGGCTTCTACAAACGTCGACAAGGACGCAGTCAGGCCTGAGGAGCTCCGGCTGCCAAAGGGAACCGCCACCCAACAGCCCCACAGCCAGATCCTCGTGGCACCAGCCACGCAGCCCCCCAGCTGCCCAAAAGCCTCCAACTTCAGCTTGACTCACCGTCGCGACGTCCGGCGCAGTCCCACGCCGTGCTGGGAGCCGGGCCCTCTGGGCAAATGAAGCTGGGCACGCAAGGCAGCGGCCAAGAGGCTGCAGCCCTGCTTACAGGGGGCTCAAGCCGCTGCCTGGACTAAAAAGTGCCCGGGACTCCAGAGCACCGGCCCCCACTTACAGGGCTGCTCTGGTCCCCAAGGCCTATGGAGGCTCCTTCTCTCCAGTTGCGGGGCGCTCCCCACTAACGGGACGGGCGCCCCACGCAGGCTGCCAGCTGAAGGGAGCACAAAGGCTCCCAGACCCGCAGCCTGCTTACAGGCCGGTCCACACCCAGGGAGCCACAGAGCTCGGCCTTCCCCCAAGGCAACAGGAACCTGACTCTAGAGTCAGGCAGTCCAGCTCACGGCCTAAAGCCGAGGGGCCTGACGGGCCGCCAGCCCAGCCCCGAGGACAGGGAGGGCACGCGCCCGGCCCCATGACGCCTGGCCCCACGCCTCTGAAAGACCGGGGCCAGGGACACCCGCCTGATTACAGGGGGTCCCTCCAACCGCCCGCCGAGGCCAGGGGACGCACAGAACCCCACTTACGGGGCCGCCCCCTGCTGCCCGGCACCCCCCAACTAGCACTGCGGAGCACAGGCTCCGACCTGCGCCCCACTTAGGGACAGGCCGGAGCCCGGCCGCAGCGCGGCAACACGGCCGCCTGCAGAGCCCCGGGTGCCTCCTGTGGGAAGCAGGCCCAAAGGCGGGAGCGTGCCCTGCGGCACAGCACTTCTGCAAGCTGCCCCCTGGCAAGGGCCCGGGAGCGCTCGTTCCTGTTGCCTGGCTAAAGGAGCCTCCCCAGCCCTGCTTACAGGGACCTGGGTGGGGCTGCTCCTGGGGACAAAGGGTGCCGCCAAGGTCCTGACGCGTGCCCCGAGTACAGGGCCCGCACGCTGGCAGCTCGCCAGCGCCACCGGCAGCGTGGGCGCAGGCCCTGGCCCTGGCTACAGGTGGGTCACGCTGCCCACGCTGCCGCTAAGCGGCTTCGCGCCGTCCTCAGTAAGCAGGGGCGAGGCCGGAGGCTTTCTCCCCCCGCGCATTTTGGGCACCCGCCTGTGGCTGCACAGAGCTCCTCTTTCCCTCCTGGGAAGTCTAAGCTACGCTGCTCTGTGTTGAGAGCACAAACACACTTCCTCACGCACACCGACTAAGACAGGGGAGGGGGAGACAGGGGAGGGGGGAGACAGTCCCAGAAGGGGGAGCAAGTTCTGTGCAGCCAACCTACTCCAGGGAGCCATTGCTAACGCTGAGCGGGAGGGGAAAGCGTCAGACCTGCCCGTGCACTGAGAGGAGGCCACAGGGGCCTCGACGTGCTGAAGCGCTTCAGGACTGGCACCGGGGACGCGGGCTGTGACACGCCCCGAGTACAGGGGGTCACGCTGGCCAGGGGCCAGCAGCAGGCAGAAAGCTGCCGGGGCTAGGGAAAAAGCCCTGCCCTGCTTACAGGGTAGCTGGGCTGGGGGCCGGGAGAGCTCCGTTTCCCCCCTGCGGTGCGGAGACAGGGGCTCTCACCCTCCTTTACAGGGTCGCCCCTCTCTCCGGGCAGCCAAAGGAGCACAACGGCAAAAGGCCGAGCACAGCAAAGACCAGCCCTGCACGCAGGGAGGTCGCCCAGCGCAAAGCCGGCCGCGGCAGCCTGAAGGCGCCCTGGCCTGGAATAGCCCTTTGCCCAGAGGGCCCCTCGTGTCCCTCTTCGGCTCCACGCTGGCTCTTGCCTCGCCGTTCCACTCTTCAGCTGGAAGACGCTGCCGCTCTTGCCTCGTCGTCCCGCGGCTTCTGCCAATGCACGACGACACACTCAGGCCTGAGAAGCTCCAGACCCTGTGCCTGCAGGCAACCGCCACCCACGGGCCCCACAGGGACGTCCCCAACCAGCCACCCACAGATCCTTTCAAAGGCTGCCCAAAAGCCTCGCGCTTCAGCTCCGAGCTGCGGCTCTTACCTTGCTGCTGCACTCTTGAGCCCGAAGAGGCCGCTCCTGCGGCTCGCTCTTGCCTCGCCGTTCCACTCTTGAGCCCGAAGAGGCCGCTCCTGCGGCTCGCTCTTGCCTCGCCGTTCCACTCTTGAGCTCGAAGAGGCCGCTCCTGCGGCTCGCTCTCGCTTCGCTGTCCCACGGCTTCTGCAAACGTCGACGAGGACGCAGTCAGGCCTGAGGAGCTCCGGCTGCCAAAGGGAACCGCCACCCAACAGCCCCACAGCCAGATCCTCGTGGCACCAGCCACGCAGCCCCCCAGCTGCCCAAAAGCCTCCAACTTCAGCTTGACTCACCGTCGCGACGTCCGGCGCAGTCCCACGCCGTGCTGGGAGCCGGGCCCTCTGGGCAAATGAAGCTGGGCACGCAAGGCAGCGGCCAAGAGGCTGCAGCCCTGCTTACAGGGGGCTCAAGCCGCTGCCTGGACTAAAAAGTGCCCGGGACTCCAGAGCACCGGCCCCCACTTACAGGGCTGCTCTGGTCCCCAAGGCCTATGGAGGCTCCTTCTCTCCAGTTGCGGGGCGCTCCCCACTAACGGGACGGGCGCCCCACGCAGGCTGCCAGCTGAAGGGAGCACAAAGGCTCCCAGACCCGCAGCCTGCTTACAGGCCGGTCCACACCCAGGGAGCCACAGAGCTCGGCCTTCCCCCAAGGCAACAGGAACCTGACTCTAGAGTCAGGCAGTCCAGCTCACGGCCTAAAGCCGAGGGGCCTGACGGGCCGCCAGCCCAGCCCCGAGGACAGGGAGGGCACGCGCCCGGCCCCATGACGCCTGGCCCCACGCCTCTGAAAGACCGGGGCCAGGGACACCCGCCTGATTACAGGGGGTCCCTCCAACCGCCCGCCGAGGCCAGGGGACGCACAGAACCCCACTTACGGGGCCGCCCCCTGCTGCCCGGCACCCCCCAACTAGCACTGCGGAGCACAGGCTCCGACCTGCGCCCCACTTAGGGACAGGCCGGAGCCCGGCCGCAGCGCGGCAACACGGCCGCCTGCAGAGCCCCGGGTGCCTCCTGTGGGAAGCAGGCCCAAAGGCGGGAGCGTGCCCTGCGGCACAGCACTTCTGCAAGCTGCCCCCTGGCAAGGGCCCGGGAGCGCTCGTTCCTGTTGCCTGGCTAAAGGAGCCTCCCCAGCCCTGCTTACAGGGACCTGGGTGGGGCTGCTCCTGGGGACAAAGGGTGCCGCCAAGGTCCTGACGCGTGCCCCGAGTACAGGGCCCGCACGCTGGCAGCTCGCCAGCGCCACCGGCAGCGTGGGCGCAGGCCCTGGCCCTGGCTACAGGCGGGTCACGCTGCCCACGCTGCCGCTAAGCGGCTTCGCGCCGTCCTCAGTAAGCAGGGGCGAGGCCGGAGGCTTTCTCCCCCCGCGCATTTTGGGCACCCGCCTGTGGCTGCACAGAGCTCCTCTTTCCCTCCTGGGAAGTCTAAGCTACGCTGCTCTGTGTTGAGAGCACAAACACACTTCCTCACGCACACCGACTAAGACAGGGGAGGGGGAGACAGGGGAGGGGGGAGACAGTCCCAGAAGGGGGAGCAAGTTCTGTGCAGCCAACCTACTCCAGGGAGCCATTGCTAACGCTGAGCGGGAGGGGAAAGCGTCAGACCTGCCCGTGCACTGAGAGGAGGCCACAGGGGCCTCGACGTGCTGAAGCGCTTCAGGACTGGCACCGGGGACGCGGGCTGTGACACGCCCCGAGTACAGGGGGTCACGCTGGCCAGGGGCCAGCAGCAGGCAGAAAGCTGCCGGGGCTGGGGAAAAAGCCCTGCCCTGCTTACAGGGTAGCTGGGCTGGGGGCCGGGAGAGCTCCGTTTCCCCCCTGCGGTGCGGAGACAGGGGCTCTCACCCTCCTTTACAGGGTCGCCCCTCTCTCCGGGCAGCCAAAGGAGCACAACGGCAAAAGGCCGAGCACAGCAAAGACCAGCCCTGCACGCAGGGAGGTCGCCCAGCGCAAAGCCGGCCGCGGCAGCCTGAAGGCGCCCTGGCCTGGAATAGCCCTTTGCCCAGAGGGCCCCTCGTGTCCCTCTTCGGCTCCACGCTGGCTCTTGCCTCGCCGTTCCACTCTTCAGCTGGAAGACGCTGCCGCTCTTGCCTCGTCGTCCCGCGGCTTCTGCCAATGCACGACGACACACTCAGGCCTGAGAAGCTCCAGACCCTGTGCCTGCAGGCAACCGCCACCCACGGGCCCCACAGGGACGTCCCCAACCAGCCACCCACAGATCCTTTCAAAGGCTGCCCAAAAGCCTCGCGCTTCAGCTCCGAGCTGCGGCTCTTACCTTGCTGCTGCACTCTTGAGCCCGAAGAGGCCGCTCCTGCGGCTCGCTCTTGCCTCGCCGTTCCACTCTTGAGCTCGAAGAGGCCGCTCCTGCGGCTCGCTCTCGCTTCGCTGTCCCACGGCTTCTGCAAACGTCGACGAGGACGCAGTCAGGCCTGAGGAGCTCCGGCTGCCAAAGGGAACCGCCACCCAACAGCCCCACAGCCAGATCCTCGTGGCACCAGCCACGCAGCCCCCCAGCTGCCCAAAAGCCTCCAACTTCAGCTTGACTCACCGTCGCGACGTCCGGCGCAGTCCCACGCCGTGCTGGGAGCCGGGCCCTCTGGGCAAATGAAGCTGGGCACGCAAGGCAGCGGCCAAGAGGCTGCAGCCCTGCTTACAGGGGGCTCAAGCCGCTGCCTGGACTAAAAAGTGCCCGGGACTCCAGAGCACCGGCCCCCACTTACAGGGCTGCTCTGGTCCCCAAGGCCTATGGAGGCTCCTTCTCTCCAGTTGCGGGGCGCTCCCCACTAACGGGACGGGCGCCCCACGCAGGCTGCCAGCTGAAGGGAGCACAAAGGCTCCCAGACCCGCAGCCTGCTTACAGGCCGGTCCACACCCAGGGAGCCACAGAGCTCGGCCTTCCCCCAAGGCAACAGGAACCTGACTCTAGAGTCAGGCAGTCCAGCTCACGGCCTAAAGCCGAGGGGCCTGACGGGCCGCCAGCCCAGCCCCGAGGACAGGGAGGGCACGCGCCCGGCCCCATGACGCCTGGCCCCACGCCTCTGAAAGACCGGGGCCAGGGACACCCGCCTGATTACAGGGGGTCCCTCCAACCGCCCGCCGAGGCCAGGGGACGCACAGAACCCCACTTACGGGGCCGCCCCCTGCTGCCCGGCACCCCCCAACTAGCACTGCGGAGCACAGGCTCCGACCTGCGCCCCACTTAGGGACAGGCCGGAGCCCGGCCGCAGCGCGGCAACACGGCCGCCTGCAGAGCCCCGGGTGCCTCCTGTGGGAAGCAGGCCCAAAGGCGGGAGCGTGCCCTGCGGCACAGCACTTCTGCAAGCTGCCCCCTGGCAAGGGCCCGGGAGCGCTCGTTCCTGTTGCCTGGCTAAAGGAGCCTCCCCAGCCCTGCTTACAGGGACCTGGGTGGGGCTGCTCCTGGGGACAAAGGGTGCCGCCAAGGTCCTGACGCGTGCCCCGAGTACAGGGCCCGCACGCTGGCAGCTCGCCAGCGCCACCGGCAGCGTGGGCGCAGGCCCTGGCCCTGGCTACAGGCGGGTCACGCTGCCCACGCTGCCGCTAAGCGGCTTCGCGCCGTCCTCAGTAAGCAGGGGCGAGGCCGGAGGCTTTCTCCCCCCGCGCATTTTGGGCACCCGCCTGTGGCTGCACAGAGCTCCTCTTTCCCTCCTGGGAAGTCTAAGCTACGCTGCTCTGTGTTGAGAGCACAAACACACTTCCTCACGCACACCGACTAAGACAGGGGAGGGGGAGACAGGGGAGGGGGGAGACAGTCCCAGAAGGGGGAGCAAGTTCTGTGCAGCCAACCTACTCCAGGGAGCCATTGCTAACGCTGAGCGGGAGGGGAAAGCGTCAGACCTGCCCGTGCACTGAGAGGAGGCCACAGGGGCCTCGACGTGCTGAAGCGCTTCAGGACTGGCACCGGGGACGCGGGCTGTGACACGCCCCGAGTACAGGGGGTCACGCTGGCCAGGGGCCAGCAGCAGGCAGAAAGCTGCCGGGGCTGGGGAAAAAGCCCTGCCCTGCTTACAGGGTAGCTGGGCTGGGGGCCGGGAGAGCTCCGTTTCCCCCCTGCGGTGCGGAGACAGGGGCTCTCACCCTCCTTTACAGGGTCGCCCCTCTCTCCGGGCAGCCAAAGGAGCACAACGGCAAAAGGCCGAGCACAGCAAAGACCAGCCCTGCACGCAGGGAGGTCGCCCAGCGCAAAGCCGGCCGCGGCAGCCTGAAGGCGCCCTGGCCTGGAATAGCCCTTTGCCCAGAGGGCCCCTCGTGTCCCTCTTCGGCTCCACGCTGGCTCTTGCCTCGCCGTTCCACTCTTCAGCTGGAAGACGCTGCCGCTCTTGCCTCGTCGTCCCGCGGCTTCTGCCAATGCACGACGACACACTCAGGCCTGAGAAGCTCCAGACCCTGTGCCTGCAGGCAACCGCCACCCACGGGCCCCACAGGGACGTCCCCAACCAGCCACCCACAGATCCTTTCAAAGGCTGCCCAAAAGCCTCGCGCTTCAGCTCCGAGCTGCGGCTCTTACCTTGCTGCTGCACTCTTGAGCCCGAAGAGGCCGCTCCTGCGGCTCGCTCTTGCCTCGCCGTTCCACTCTTGAGCTCGAAGAGGCCGCTCCTGCGGCTCGCTCTCGCTTCGCTGTCCCACGGCTTCTGCAAACGTCGACGAGGACGCAGTCAGGCCTGAGGAGCTCCGGCTGCCAAAGGGAACCGCCACCCAACAGCCCCACAGCCAGATCCTCGTGGCACCAGCCACGCAGCCCCCCAGCTGCCCAAAAGCCTCCAACTTCAGCTTGACTCACCGTCGCGACGTCCGGCGCAGTCCCACGCCGTGCTGGGAGCCGGGCCCTCTGGGCAAATGAAGCTGGGCACGCAAGGCAGCGGCCAAGAGGCTGCAGCCCTGCTTACAGGGGGCTCAAGCCGCTGCCTGGACTAAAAAGTGCCCGGGACTCCAGAGCACCGGCCCCCACTTACAGGGCTGCTCTGGTCCCCAAGGCCTATGGAGGCTCCTTCTCTCCAGTTGCGGGGCGCTCCCCACTAACGGGACGGGCGCCCCACGCAGGCTGCCAGCTGAAGGGAGCACAAAGGCTCCCAGACCCGCAGCCTGCTTACAGGCCGGTCCACACCCAGGGAGCCACAGAGCTCGGCCTTCCCCCAAGGCAACAGGAACCTGACTCTAGAGTCAGGCAGTCCAGCTCACGGCCTAAAGCCGAGGGGCCTGACGGGCCGCCAGCCCAGCCCCGAGGACAGGGAGGGCACGCGCCCGGCCCCATGACGCCTGGCCCCACGCCTCTGAAAGACCGGGGCCAGGGACACCCGCCTGATTACAGGGGGTCCCTCCAACCGCCCGCCGAGGCCAGGGGACGCACAGAACCCCACTTACGGGGCCGCCCCCTGCTGCCCGGCACCCCCCAACTAGCACTGCGGAGCACAGGCTCCGACCTGCGCCCCACTTAGGGACAGGCCGGAGCCCGGCCGCAGCGCGGCAACACGGCCGCCTGCAGAGCCCCGGGTGCCTCCTGTGGGAAGCAGGCCCAAAGGCGGGAGCGTGCCCTGCGGCACAGCACTTCTGCAAGCTGCCCCCTGGCAAGGGCCCGGGAGCGCTCGTTCCTGTTGCCTGGCTAAAGGAGCCTCCCCAGCCCTGCTTACAGGGACCTGGGTGGGGCTGCTCCTGGGGACAAAGGGTGCCGCCAAGGTCCTGACGCGTGCCCCGAGTACAGGGCCCGCACGCTGGCAGCTCGCCAGCGCCACCGGCAGCGTGGGCGCAGGCCCTGGCCCTGGCTACAGGCGGGTCACGCTGCCCACGCTGCCGCTAAGCGGCTTCGCGCCGTCCTCAGTAAGCAGGGGCGAGGCCGGAGGCTTTCTCCCCCCGCGCATTTTGGGCACCCGCCTGTGGCTGCACAGAGCTCCTCTTTCCCTCCTGGGAAGTCTAAGCTACGCTGCTCTGTGTTGAGAGCACAAACACACTTCCTCACGCACACCGACTAAGACAGGGGAGGGGGAGACAGGGGAGGGGGGAGACAGTCCCAGAAGGGGGAGCAAGTTCTGTGCAGCCAACCTACTCCAGGGAGCCATTGCTAACGCTGAGCGGGAGGGGAAAGCGTCAGACCTGCCCGTGCACTGAGAGGAGGCCACAGGGGCCTCGACGTGCTGAAGCGCTTCAGGACTGGCACCGGGGACGCGGGCTGTGACACGCCCCGAGTACAGGGGGTCACGCTGGCCAGGGGCCAGCAGCAGGCAGAAAGCTGCCGGGGCTGGGGAAAAAGCCCTGCCCTGCTTACAGGGTAGCTGGGCTGGGGGCCGGGAGAGCTCCGTTTCCCCCCTGCGGTGCGGAGACAGGGGCTCTCACCCTCCTTTACAGGGTCGCCCCTCTCTCCGGGCAGCCAAAGGAGCACAACGGCAAAAGGCCGAGCACAGCAAAGACCAGCCCTGCACGCAGGGAGGTCGCCCAGCGCAAAGCCGGCCGCGGCAGCCTGAAGGCGCCCTGGCCTGGAATAGCCCTTTGCCCAGAGGGCCCCTCGTGTCCCTCTTCGGCTCCACGCTGGCTCTTGCCTCGCCGTTCCACTCTTCAGCTGGAAGACGCTGCCGCTCTTGCCTCGTCGTCCCGCGGCTTCTGCCAATGCACGACGACACACTCAGGCCTGAGAAGCTCCAGACCCTGTGCCTGCAGGCAACCGCCACCCACGGGCCCCACAGGGACGTCCCCAACCAGCCACCCACAGATCCTTTCAAAGGCTGCCCAAAAGCCTCGCGCTTCAGCTCCGAGCTGCGGCTCTTACCTTGCTGCTGCACTCTTGAGCCCGAAGAGGCCGCTCCTGCGGCTCGCTCTTGCCTCGCCGTTCCACTCTTGAGCTCGAAGAGGCCGCTCCTGCGGCTCGCTCTCGCTTCGCTGTCCCACGGCTTCTGCAAACGTCGACGAGGACGCAGTCAGGCCTGAGGAGCTCCGGCTGCCAAAGGGAACCGCCACCCAACAGCCCCACAGCCAGATCCTCGTGGCACCAGCCACGCAGCCCCCCAGCTGCCCAAAAGCCTCCAACTTCAGCTTGACTCACCGTCGCGACGTCCGGCGCAGTCCCACGCCGTGCTGGGAGCCGGGCCCTCTGGGCAAATGAAGCTGGGCACGCAAGGCAGCGGCCAAGAGGCTGCAGCCCTGCTTACAGGGGGCTCAAGCCGCTGCCTGGACTAAAAAGTGCCCGGGACTCCAGAGCACCGGCCCCCACTTACAGGGCTGCTCTGGTCCCCAAGGCCTATGGAGGCTCCTTCTCTCCAGTTGCGGGGCGCTCCCCACTAACGGGACGGGCGCCCCACGCAGGCTGCCAGCTGAAGGGAGCACAAAGGCTCCCAGACCCGCAGCCTGCTTACAGGCCGGTCCACACCCAGGGAGCCACAGAGCTCGGCCTTCCCCCAAGGCAACAGGAACCTGACTCTAGAGTCAGGCAGTCCAGCTCACGGCCTAAAGCCGAGGGGCCTGACGGGCCGCCAGCCCAGCCCCGAGGACAGGGAGGGCACGCGCCCGGCCCCATGACGCCTGGCCCCACGCCTCTGAAAGACCGGGGCCAGGGACACCCGCCTGATTACAGGGGGTCCCTCCAACCGCCCGCCGAGGCCAGGGGACGCACAGAACCCCACTTACGGGGCCGCCCCCTGCTGCCCGGCACCCCCCAACTAGCACTGCGGAGCACAGGCTCCGACCTGCGCCCCACTTAGGGACAGGCCGGAGCCCGGCCGCAGCGCGGCAACACGGCCGCCTGCAGAGCCCCGGGTGCCTCCTGTGGGAAGCAGGCCCAAAGGCGGGAGCGTGCCCTGCGGCACAGCACTTCTGCAAGCTGCCCCCTGGCAAGGGCCCGGGAGCGCTCGTTCCTGTTGCCTGGCTAAAGGAGCCTCCCCAGCCCTGCTTACAGGGACCTGGGTGGGGCTGCTCCTGGGGACAAAGGGTGCCGCCAAGGTCCTGACGCGTGCCCCGAGTACAGGGCCCGCACGCTGGCAGCTCGCCAGCGCCACCGGCAGCGTGGGCGCAGGCCCTGGCCCTGGCTACAGGCGGGTCACGCTGCCCACGCTGCCGCTAAGCGGCTTCGCGCCGTCCTCAGTAAGCAGGGGCGAGGCCGGAGGCTTTCTCCCCCCGCGCATTTTGGGCACCCGCCTGTGGCTGCACAGAGCTCCTCTTTCCCTCCTGGGAAGTCTAAGCTACGCTGCTCTGTGTTGAGAGCACAAACACACTTCCTCACGCACACCGACTAAGACAGGGGAGGGGGAGACAGGGGAGGGGGGAGACAGTCCCAGAAGGGGGAGCAAGTTCTGTGCAGCCAACCTACTCCAGGGAGCCATTGCTAACGCTGAGCGGGAGGGGAAAGCGTCAGACCTGCCCGTGCACTGAGAGGAGGCCACAGGGGCCTCGACGTGCTGAAGCGCTTCAGGACTGGCACCGGGGACGCGGGCTGTGACACGCCCCGAGTACAGGGGGTCACGCTGGCCAGGGGCCAGCAGCAGGCAGAAAGCTGCCGGGGCTGGGGAAAAAGCCCTGCCCTGCTTACAGGGTAGCTGGGCTGGGGGCCGGGAGAGCTCCGTTTCCCCCCTGCGGTGCGGAGACAGGGGCTCTCACCCTCCTTTACAGGGTCGCCCCTCTCTCCGGGCAGCCAAAGGAGCACAACGGCAAAAGGCCGAGCACAGCAAAGACCAGCCCTGCACGCAGGGAGGTCGCCCAGCGCAAAGCCGGCCGCGGCAGCCTGAAGGCGCCCTGGCCTGGAATAGCCCTTTGCCCAGAGGGCCCCTCGTGTCCCTCTTCGGCTCCACGCTGGCTCTTGCCTCGCCGTTCCACTCTTCAGCTGGAAGACGCTGCCGCTCTTGCCTCGTCGTCCCGCGGCTTCTGCCAATGCACGACGACACACTCAGGCCTGAGAAGCTCCAGACCCTGTGCCTGCAGGCAACCGCCACCCACGGGCCCCACAGGGACGTCCCCAACCAGCCACCCACAGATCCTTTCAAAGGCTGCCCAAAAGCCTCGCGCTTCAGCTCCGAGCTGCGGCTCTTACCTTGCTGCTGCACTCTTGAGCCCGAAGAGGCCGCTCCTGCGGCTCGCTCTTGCCTCGCCGTTCCACTCTTGAGCTCGAAGAGGCCGCTCCTGCGGCTCGCTCTTGCCTCGCCGTTCCACTCTTGAGCTCGAAGAGGCCGCTCCTGCGGCTCGCTCTCGCTTCGCTGTCCCACGGCTTCTGCAAACGTCGACGAGGACGCAGTCAGGCCTGAGGAGCTCCGGCTGCCAAAGGGAACCGCCACCCAACAGCCCCACAGCCAGATCCTCGTGGCACCAGCCACGCAGCCCCCCAGCTGCCCAAAAGCCTCCAACTTCAGCTTGACTCACCGTCGCGACGTCCGGCGCAGTCCCACGCCGTGCTGGGAGCCGGGCCCTCTGGGCAAATGAAGCTGGGCACGCAAGGCAGCGGCCAAGAGGCTGCAGCCCTGCTTACAGGGGGCTCAAGCCGCTGCCTGGACTAAAAAGTGCCCGGGACTCCAGAGCACCGGCCCCCACTTACAGGGCTGCTCTGGTCCCCAAGGCCTATGGAGGCTCCTTCTCTCCAGTTGCGGGGCGCTCCCCACTAACGGGACGGGCGCCCCACGCAGGCTGCCAGCTGAAGGGAGCACAAAGGCTCCCAGACCCGCAGCCTGCTTACAGGCCGGTCCACACCCAGGGAGCCACAGAGCTCGGCCTTCCCCCAAGGCAACAGGAACCTGACTCTAGAGTCAGGCAGTCCAGCTCACGGCCTAAAGCCGAGGGGCCTGACGGGCCGCCAGCCCAGCCCCGAGGACAGGGAGGGCACGCGCCCGGCCCCATGACGCCTGGCCCCACGCCTCTGAAAGACCGGGGCCAGGGACACCCGCCTGATTACAGGGGGTCCCTCCAACCGCCCGCCGAGGCCAGGGGACGCACAGAACCCCACTTACGGGGCCGCCCCCTGCTGCCCGGCACCCCCCAACTAGCACTGCGGAGCACAGGCTCCGACCTGCGCCCCACTTAGGGACAGGCCGGAGCCCGGCCGCAGCGCGGCAACACGGCCGCCTGCAGAGCCCCGGGTGCCTCCTGTGGGAAGCAGGCCCAAAGGCGGGAGCGTGCCCTGCGGCACAGCACTTCTGCAAGCTGCCCCCTGGCAAGGGCCCGGGAGCGCTCGTTCCTGTTGCCTGGCTAAAGGAGCCTCCCCAGCCCTGCTTACAGGGACCTGGGTGGGGCTGCTCCTGGGGACAAAGGGTGCCGCCAAGGTCCTGACGCGTGCCCCGAGTACAGGGCCCGCACGCTGGCAGCTCGCCAGCGCCACCGGCAGCGTGGGCGCAGGCCCTGGCCCTGGCTACAGGCGGGTCACGCTGCCCACGCTGCCGCTAAGCGGCTTCGCGCCGTCCTCAGTAAGCAGGGGCGAGGCCGGAGGCTTTCTCCCCCCGCGCATTTTGGGCACCCGCCTGTGGCTGCACAGAGCTCCTCTTTCCCTCCTGGGAAGTCTAAGCTACGCTGCTCTGTGTTGAGAGCACAAACACACTTCCTCACGCACACCGACTAAGACAGGGGAGGGGGAGACAGGGGAGGGGGGAGACAGTCCCAGAAGGGGGAGCAAGTTCTGTGCAGCCAACCTACTCCAGGGAGCCATTGCTAACGCTGAGCGGGAGGGGAAAGCGTCAGACCTGCCCGTGCACTGAGAGGAGGCCACAGGGGCCTCGACGTGCTGAAGCGCTTCAGGACTGGCACCGGGGACGCGGGCTGTGACACGCCCCGAGTACAGGGGGTCACGCTGGCCAGGGGCCAGCAGCAGGCAGAAAGCTGCCGGGGCTGGGGAAAAAGCCCTGCCCTGCTTACAGGGTAGCTGGGCTGGGGGCCGGGAGAGCTCCGTTTCCCCCCTGCGGTGCGGAGACAGGGGCTCTCACCCTCCTTTACAGGGTCGCCCCTCTCTCCGGGCAGCCAAAGGAGCACAACGGCAAAAGGCCGAGCACAGCAAAGACCAGCCCTGCACGCAGGGAGGTCGCCCAGCGCAAAGCCGGCCGCGGCAGCCTGAAGGCGCCCTGGCCTGGAATAGCCCTTTGCCCAGAGGGCCCCTCGTGTCCCTCTTCGGCTCCACGCTGGCTCTTGCCTCGCCGTTCCACTCTTCAGCTGGAAGACGCTGCCGCTCTTGCCTCGTCGTCCCGCGGCTTCTGCCAATGCACGACGACACACTCAGGCCTGAGAAGCTCCAGACCCTGTGCCTGCAGGCAACCGCCACCCACGGGCCCCACAGGGACGTCCCCAACCAGCCACCCACAGATCCTTTCAAAGGCTGCCCAAAAGCCTCGCGCTTCAGCTCCGAGCTGCGGCTCTTACCTTGCTGCTGCACTCTTGAGCCCGAAGAGGCCGCTCCTGCGGCTCGCTCTTGCCTCGCCGTTCCACTCTTGAGCTCGAAGAGGCCGCTCCTGCGGCTCGCTCTCGCTTCGCTGTCCCACGGCTTCTGCAAACGTCGACGAGGACGCAGTCAGGCCTGAGGAGCTCCGGCTGCCAAAGGGAACCGCCACCCAACAGCCCCACAGCCAGATCCTCGTGGCACCAGCCACGCAGCCCCCCAGCTGCCCAAAAGCCTCCAACTTCAGCTTGACTCACCGTCGCGACGTCCGGCGCAGTCCCACGCCGTGCTGGGAGCCGGGCCCTCTGGGCAAATGAAGCTGGGCACGCAAGGCAGCGGCCAAGAGGCTGCAGCCCTGCTTACAGGGGGCTCAAGCCGCTGCCTGGACTAAAAAGTGCCCGGGACTCCAGAGCACCGGCCCCCACTTACAGGGCTGCTCTGGTCCCCAAGGCCTATGGAGGCTCCTTCTCTCCAGTTGCGGGGCGCTCCCCACTAACGGGACGGGCGCCCCACGCAGGCTGCCAGCTGAAGGGAGCACAAAGGCTCCCAGACCCGCAGCCTGCTTACAGGCCGGTCCACACCCAGGGAGCCACAGAGCTCGGCCTTCCCCCAAGGCAACAGGAACCTGACTCTAGAGTCAGGCAGTCCAGCTCACGGCCTAAAGCCGAGGGGCCTGACGGGCCGCCAGCCCAGCCCCGAGGACAGGGAGGGCACGCGCCCGGCCCCATGACGCCTGGCCCCACGCCTCTGAAAGACCGGGGCCAGGGACACCCGCCTGATTACAGGGGGTCCCTCCAACCGCCCGCCGAGGCCAGGGGACGCACAGAACCCCACTTACGGGGCCGCCCCCTGCTGCCCGGCACCCCCCAACTAGCACTGCGGAGCACAGGCTCCGACCTGCGCCCCACTTAGGGACAGGCCGGAGCCCGGCCGCAGCGCGGCAACACGGCCGCCTGCAGAGCCCCGGGTGCCTCCTGTGGGAAGCAGGCCCAAAGGCGGGAGCGTGCCCTGCGGCACAGCACTTCTGCAAGCTGCCCCCTGGCAAGGGCCCGGGAGCGCTCGTTCCTGTTGCCTGGCTAAAGGAGCCTCCCCAGCCCGGCTTACAGGGACCTGGGTGGGGCTGCTCCTGGGGACAAAGGGTGCCGCCAAGGTCCTGACGCGTGCCCCGAGTACAGGGCCCGCACGCTGGCAGCTCGCCAGCGCCACCGGCAGTGTGGGCGCAGGCCCTGGCCCTGGCTACAGGCGGGTCACGCTGCCCACGCTGCCGCTAAGCGGCTTCGCGCCGTCCTCAGTAAGCAGGGGCGAGGCCGGAGGCTTTCTCCCCCCGCGCATTTTGGGCACCCGCCTGTGGCTGCACAGAGCTCCTCTTTCCCTCCTGGGAAGTCTAAGCTACGCTGCTCTGTGTTGAGAGCACAAACACACTTCCTCACGCACACCGACTAAGACAGGGGAGGGGGAGACAGGGGAGGGGGGAGACAGTCCCAGAAGGGGGAGCAAGTTCTGTGCAGCCAACCTACTCCAGGGAGCCATTGCTAACGCTGAGCGGGAGGGGAAAGCGTCAGACCTGCCCGTGCACTGAGAGGAGGCCACAGGGGCCTCGACGTGCTGAAGCGCTTCAGGACTGGCACCGGGGACGCGGGCTGTGACACGCCCCGAGTACAGGGGGTCACGCTGGCCAGGGGCCAGCAGCAGGCAGAAAGCTGCCGGGGCTGGGGAAAAAGCCCTGCCCTGCTTACAGGGTAGCTGGGCTGGGGGCCGGGAGAGCTCCGTTTCCCCCCTGCGGTGCGGAGACAGGGGCTCTCACCCTCCTTTACAGGGTCGCCCCTCTCTCCGGGCAGCCAAAGGAGCACAACGGCAAAAGGCCGAGCACAGCAAAGACCAGCCCTGCACGCAGGGAGGTCGCCCAGCGCAAAGCCGGCCGCGGCAGCCTGAAGGCGCCCTGGCCTGGAATAGCCCTTTGCCCAGAGGGCCCCTCGTGTCCCTCTTCGGCTCCACGCTGGCTCTTGCCTCGCCGTTCCACTCTTCAGCTGGAAGACGCTGCCGCTCTTGCCTCGTCGTCCCGCGGCTTCTGCCAATGCACGACGACACACTCAGGCCTGAGAAGCTCCAGACCCTGTGCCTGCAGGCAACCGCCACCCACGGGCCCCACAGGGACGTCCCCAACCAGCCACCCACAGATCCTTTCAAAGGCTGCCCAAAAGCCTCGCGCTTCAGCTCCGAGCTGCGGCTCTTACCTTGCTGCTGCACTCTTGAGCCCGAAGAGGCCGCTCCTGCGGCTCGCTCTTGCCTCGCCGTTCCACTCTTGAGCTCGAAGAGGCCGCTCCTGCGGCTCGCTCTCGCTTCGCTGTCCCACGGCTTCTGCAAACGTCGACGAGGACGCAGTCAGGCCTGAGGAGCTCCGGCTGCCAAAGGGAACCGCCACCCAACAGCCCCACAGCCAGATCCTCGTGGCACCAGCCACGCAGCCCCCCAGCTGCCCAAAAGCCTCCAACTTCAGCTTGACTCACCGTCGCGACGTCCGGCGCAGTCCCACGCCGTGCTGGGAGCCGGGCCCTCTGGGCAAATGAAGCTGGGCACGCAAGGCAGCGGCCAAGAGGCTGCAGCCCTGCTTACAGGGGGCTCAAGCCGCTGCCTGGACTAAAAAGTGCCCGGGACTCCAGAGCACCGGCCCCCACTTACAGGGCTGCTCTGGTCCCCAAGGCCTATGGAGGCTCCTTCTCTCCAGTTGCGGGGCGCTCCCCACTAACGGGACGGGCGCCCCACGCAGGCTGCCAGCTGAAGGGAGCACAAAGGCTCCCAGACCCGCAGCCTGCTTACAGGCCGGTCCACACCCAGGGAGCCACAGAGCTCGGCCTTCCCCCAAGGCAACAGGAACCTGACTCTAGAGTCAGGCAGTCCAGCTCACGGCCTAAAGCCGAGGGGCCTGACGGGCCGCCAGCCCAGCCCCGAGGACAGGGAGGGCACGCGCCCGGCCCCATGACGCCTGGCCCCACGCCTCTGAAAGACCGGGGCCAGGGACACCCGCCTGATTACAGGGGGTCCCTCCAACCGCCCGCCGAGGCCAGGGGACGCACAGAACCCCACTTACGGGGCCGCCCCCTGCTGCCCGGCACCCCCCAACTAGCACTGCGGAGCACAGGCTCCGACCTGCGCCCCACTTAGGGACAGGCCGGAGCCCGGCCGCAGCGCGGCAACACGGCCGCCTGCAGAGCCCCGGGTGCCTCCTGTGGGAAGCAGGCCCAAAGGCGGGAGCGTGCCCTGCGGCACAGCACTTCTGCAAGCTGCCCCCTGGCAAGGGCCCGGGAGCGCTCGTTCCTGTTGCCTGGCTAAAGGAGCCTCCCCAGCCCTGCTTACAGGGACCTGGGTGGGGCTGCTCCTGGGGACAAAGGGTGCCGCCAAGGTCCTGACGCGTGCCCCGAGTACAGGGCCCGCACGCTGGCAGCTCGCCAGCGCCACCGGCAGCGTGGGCGCAGGCCCTGGCCCTGGCTACAGGCGGGTCACGCTGCCCACGCTGCCGCTAAGCGGCTTCGCGCCGTCCTCAGTAAGCAGGGGCGAGGCCGGAGGCTTTCTCCCCCCGCGCATTTTGGGCACCCGCCTGTGGCTGCACAGAGCTCCTCTTTCCCTCCTGGGAAGTCTAAGCTACGCTGCTCTGTGTTGAGAGCACAAACACACTTCCTCACGCACACCGACTAAGACAGGGGAGGGGGAGACAGGGGAGGGGGGAGACAGTCCCAGAAGGGGGAGCAAGTTCTGTGCAGCCAACCTACTCCAGGGAGCCATTGCTAACGCTGAGCGGGAGGGGAAAGCGTCAGACCTGCCCGTGCACTGAGAGGAGGCCACAGGGGCCTCGACGTGCTGAAGCGCTTCAGGACTGGCACCGGGGACGCGGGCTGTGACACGCCCCGAGTACAGGGGGTCACGCTGGCCAGGGGCCAGCAGCAGGCAGAAAGCTGCCGGGGCTGGGGAAAAAGCCCTGCCCTGCTTACAGGGTAGCTGGGCTGGGGGCCGGGAGAGCTCCGTTTCCCCCCTGCGGTGCGGAGACAGGGGCTCTCACCCTCCTTTACAGGGTCGCCCCTCTCTCCGGGCAGCCAAAGGAGCACAACGGCAAAAGGCCGAGCACAGCAAAGACCAGCCCTGCACGCAGGGAGGTCGCCCAGCGCAAAGCCGGCCGCGGCAGCCTGAAGGCGCCCTGGCCTGGAATAGCCCTTTGCCCAGAGGGCCCCTCGTGTCCCTCTTCGGCTCCACGCTGGCTCTTGCCTCGCCGTTCCACTCTTCAGCTGGAAGACGCTGCCGCTCTTGCCTCGTCGTCCCGCGGCTTCTGCCAATGCACGACGACACACTCAGGCCTGAGAAGCTCCAGACCCTGTGCCTGCAGGCAACCGCCACCCACGGGCCCCACAGGGACGTCCCCAACCAGCCACCCACAGATCCTTTCAAAGGCTGCCCAAAAGCCTCGCGCTTCAGCTCTGAGCTGCGGCTCTTACCTTGCTGCTGCACTCTTGAGCCCGAAGAGGCCGCTCCTGCGGCTCGCTCTTGCCTCGCCGTTCCACTCTTGAGCCCGAAGAGGCCGCTCCTGCGGCTCGCTCTCGCTTCGCTGTCCCACGGCTTCTGCAAACGTCGACGAGGACGCAGTCAGGCCTGAGGAGCTCCGGCTGCCAAAGGGAACCGCCACCCAACAGCCCCACAGCCAGATCCTCGTGGCACCAGCCACGCAGCCCCCCAGCTGCCCAAAAGCCTCCAACTTCAGCTTGACTCACCGTCGCGACGTCCGGCGCAGTCCCACGCCGTGCTGGGAGCCGGGCCCTCTGGGCAAATGAAGCTGGGCACGCAAGGCAGCGGCCAAGAGGCTGCAGCCCTGCTTACAGGGGGCTCAAGCCGCTGCCTGGACTAAAAAGTGCCCGGGACTCCAGAGCACCGGCCCCCACTTACAGGGCTGCTCTGGTCCCCAAGGCCTATGGAGGCTCCTTCTCTCCAGTTGCGGGGCGCTCCCCACTAACGGGACGGGCGCCCCACGCAGGCTGCCAGCTGAAGGGAGCACAAAGGCTCCCAGACCCGCAGCCTGCTTACAGGCCGGTCCACACCCAGGGAGCCACAGAGCTCGGCCTTCCCCCAAGGCAACAGGAACCTGACTCTAGAGTCAGGCAGTCCAGCTCACGGCCTAAAGCCGAGGGGCCTGACGGGCCGCCAGCCCAGCCCCGAGGACAGGGAGGGCACGCGCCCGGCCCCATGACGCCTGGCCCCACGCCTCTGAAAGACCGGGGCCAGGGACACCCGCCTGATTACAGGGGGTCCCTCCAACCGCCCGCCGAGGCCAGGGGACGCACAGAACCCCACTTACGGGGCCGCCCCCTGCTGCCCGGCACCCCCCAACTAGCACTGCGGAGCACAGGCTCCGACCTGCGCCCCACTTAGGGACAGGCCGGAGCCCGGCCGCAGCGCGGCAACACGGCCGCCTGCAGAGCCCCGGGTGCCTCCTGTGGGAAGCAGGCCCAAAGGCGGGAGCGTGCCCTGCGGCACAGCACTTCTGCAAGCTGCCCCCTGGCAAGGGCCCGGGAGCGCTCGTTCCTGTTGCCTGGCTAAAGGAGCCTCCCCAGCCCTGCTTACAGGGACCTGGGTGGGGCTGCTCCTGGGGACAAAGGGTGCCGCCAAGGTCCTGACGCGTGCCCCGAGTACAGGGCCCGCACGCTGGCAGCTCGCCAGCGCCACCGGCAGCGTGGGCGCAGGCCCTGGCCCTGGCTACAGGCGGGTCACGCTGCCCACGCTGCCGCTAAGCGGCTTCGCGCCGTCCTCAGTAAGCAGGGGCGAGGCCGGAGGCTTTCTCCCCCCGCGCATTTTGGGCACCCGCCTGTGGCTGCACAGAGCTCCTCTTTCCCTCCTGGGAAGTCTAAGCTACGCTGCTCTGTGTTGAGAGCACAAACACACTTCCTCACGCACACCGACTAAGACAGGGGAGGGGGAGACAGGGGAGGGGGGAGACAGTCCCAGAAGGGGGAGCAAGTTCTGTGCAGCCAACCTACTCCAGGGAGCCATTGCTAACGCTGAGCGGGAGGGGAAAGCGTCAGACCTGCCCGTGCACTGAGAGGAGGCCACAGGGGCCTCGACGTGCTGAAGCGCTTCAGGACTGGCACCGGGGACGCGGGCTGTGACACGCCCCGAGTACAGGGGGTCACGCTGGCCAGGGGCCAGCAGCAGGCAGAAAGCTGCCGGGGCTGGGGAAAAAGCCCTGCCCTGCTTACAGGGTAGCTGGGCTGGGGGCCGGGAGAGCTCCGTTTCCCCCCTGCGGTGCGGAGACAGGGGCTCTCACCCTCCTTTACAGGGTCGCCCCTCTCTCCGGGCAGCCAAAGGAGCACAACGGCAAAAGGCCGAGCACAGCAAAGACCAGCCCTGCACGCAGGGAGGTCGCCCAGCGCAAAGCCGGCCGCGGCAGCCTGAAGGCGCCCTGGCCTGGAATAGCCCTTTGCCCAGAGGGCCCCTCGTGTCCCTCTTCGGCTCCACGCTGGCTCTTGCCTCGCCGTTCCACTCTTCAGCTGGAAGACGCTGCCGCTCTTGCCTCGTCGTCCCGCGGCTTCTGCCAATGCACGACGACACACTCAGGCCTGAGAAGCTCCAGACCCTGTGCCTGCAGGCAACCGCCACCCACGGGCCCCACAGGGACGTCCCCAACCAGCCACCCACAGATCCTTTCAAAGGCTGCCCAAAAGCCTCGCGCTTCAGCTCCGAGCTGCGGCTCTTACCTTGCTGCTGCACTCTTGAGCCCGAAGAGGCCGCTCCTGCGGCTCGCTCTTGCCTCGCCGTTCCACTCTTGAGCCCGAAGAGGCCGCTCCTGCGGCTCGCTCTCGCTTCGCTGTCCCACGGCTTCTGCAAACGTCGACGAGGACGCAGTCAGGCCTGAGGAGCTCCGGCTGCCAAAGGGAACCGCCACCCAACAGCCCCACAGCCAGATCCTCGTGGCACCAGCCACGCAGCCCCCCAGCTGCCCAAAAGCCTCCAACTTCAGCTTGACTCACCGTCGCGACGTCCGGCGCAGTCCCACGCCGTGCTGGGAGCCGGGCCCTCTGGGCAAATGAAGCTGGGCACGCAAGGCAGCGGCCAAGAGGCTGCAGCCCTGCTTACAGGGGGCTCAAGCCGCTGCCTGGACTAAAAAGTGCCCGGGACTCCAGAGCACCGGCCCCCACTTACAGGGCTGCTCTGGTCCCCAAGGCCTATGGAGGCTCCTTCTCTCCAGTTGCGGGGCGCTCCCCACTAACGGGACGGGCGCCCCACGCAGGCTGCCAGCTGAAGGGAGCACAAAGGCTCCCAGACCCGCAGCCTGCTTACAGGCCGGTCCACACCCAGGGAGCCACAGAGCTCGGCCTTCCCCCAAGGCAACAGGAACCTGACTCTAGAGTCAGGCAGTCCAGCTCACGGCCTAAAGCCGAGGGGCCTGACGGGCCGCCAGCCCAGCCCCGAGGACAGGGAGGGCACGCGCCCGGCCCCATGACGCCTGGCCCCACGCCTCTGAAAGACCGGGGCCAGGGACACCCGCCTGATTACAGGGGGTCCCTCCAACCGCCCGCCGAGGCCAGGGGACGCACAGAACCCCACTTACGGGGCCGCCCCCTGCTGCCCGGCACCCCCCAACTAGCACTGCGGAGCACAGGCTCCGACCTGCGCCCCACTTAGGGACAGGCCGGAGCCCGGCCGCAGCGCGGCAACACGGCCGCCTGCAGAGCCTCGGGTGCCTCCTGTGGGAAGCAGGCCCAAAGGCGGGAGCATGCCCTGCGGCACAGCACTTCTGCAAGCTGCCCCCTGGCAAGGGCCCGGGAGCGCTCGTTCCTGTTGCCTGGCTAAAGGAGCCTCCCCAGCCCTGCTTACAGGGACCTGGGTGGGGCTGCTCCTGGGGACAAAGGGTGCCGCCAAGGTCCTGACGCGTGCCCCGAGTACAGGGCCCGCACGCTGGCAGCTCGCCAGCGCCACCGGCAGCGTGGGCGCAGGCCCTGGCCCTGGCTACAGGCGGGTCACGCTGCCCACGCTGCCGCTAAGCGGCTTCGCGCCGTCCTCAGTAAGCAGGGGCGAGGCCGGAGGCTTTCTCCCCCCGCGCATTTTGGGCACCCGCCTGTGGCTGCACAGAGCTCCTCTTTCCCTCCTGGGAAGTCTAAGCTACGCTGCTCTGTGTTGAGAGCACAAACACACTTCCTCACGCACACCGACTAAGACAGGGGAGGGGGAGACAGGGGAGGGGGGAGACAGTCCCAGAAGGGGGAGCAAGTTCTGTGCAGCCAACCTACTCCAGGGAGCCATTGCTAACGCTGAGCGGGAGGGGAAAGCGTCAGACCTGCCCGTGCACTGAGAGGAGGCCACAGGGGCCTCGACGTGCTGAAGCGCTTCAGGACTGGCACCGGGGACGCGGGCTGTGACACGCCCCGAGTACAGGGGGTCACGCTGGCCAGGGGCCAGCAGCAGGCAGAAAGCTGCCGGGGCTAGGGAAAAAGCCCTGCCCTGCTTACAGGGTAGCTGGGCTGGGGGCCGGGAGAGCTCCGTTTCCCCCCTGCGGTGCGGAGACAGGGGCTCTCACCCTCCTTTACAGGGTCGCCCCTCTCTCCGGGCAGCCAAAGGAGCACAACGGCAAAAGGCCGAGCACAGCAAAGACCAGCCCTGCACGCAGGGAGGTCGCCCAGCGCAAAGCCGGCCGCGGCAGCCTGAAGGCGCCCTGGCCTGGAATAGCCCTTTGCCCAGAGGGCCCCTCGTGTCCCTCTTCGGCTCCACGCTGGCTCTTGCCTCGCCGTTCCACTCTTCAGCTGGAAGACGCTGCCGCTCTTGCCTCGTCGTCCCGCGGCTTCTGCCAATGCACGACGACACACTCAGGCCTGAGAAGCTCCAGACCCTGTGCCTGCAGGCAACCGCCACCCACGGGCCCCACAGGGACGTCCCCAACCAGCCACCCACAGATCCTTTCAAAGGCTGCCCAAAAGCCTCGCGCTTCAGCTCCGAGCTGCGGCTCTTACCTTGCTGCTGCACTCTTGAGCCCGAAGAGGCCGCTCCTGCGGCTCGCTCTTGCCTCGCCGTTCCACTCTTGAGCCCGAAGAGGCCGCTCCTGCGGCTCGCTCTTGCCTCGCCGTTCCACTCTTGAGCTCGAAGAGGCCGCTCCTGCGGCTCGCTCTCGCTTCGCTGTCCCACGGCTTCTGCAAACGTCGACGAGGACGCAGTCAGGCCTGAGGAGCTCCGGCTGCCAAAGGGAACCGCCACCCAACAGCCCCACAGCCAGATCCTCGTGGCACCAGCCACGCAGCCCCCCAGCTGCCCAAAAGCCTCCAACTTCAGCTTGACTCACCGTCGCGACGTCCGGCGCAGTCCCACGCCGTGCTGGGAGCCGGGCCCTCTGGGCAAATGAAGCTGGGCACGCAAGGCAGCGGCCAAGAGGCTGCAGCCCTGCTTACAGGGGGCTCAAGCCGCTGCCTGGACTAAAAAGTGCCCGGGACTCCAGAGCACCGGCCCCCACTTACAGGGCTGCTCTGGTCCCCAAGGCCTATGGAGGCTCCTTCTCTCCAGTTGCGGGGCGCTCCCCACTAACGGGACGGGCGCCCCACGCAGGCTGCCAGCTGAAGGGAGCACAAAGGCTCCCAGACCCGCAGCCTGCTTACAGGCCGGTCCACACCCAGGGAGCCACAGAGCTCGGCCTTCCCCCAAGGCAACAGGAACCTGACTCTAGAGTCAGGCAGTCCAGCTCACGGCCTAA
Organism: Agelaius tricolor; assembly: GCF_023055355.1. Classification (NCBI taxonomy): domain Eukaryota; kingdom Metazoa; phylum Chordata; class Aves; order Passeriformes; family Icteridae; genus Agelaius; species Agelaius tricolor. The sequence continues at coordinate 1,463,332 of NW_027269332.1, forward strand.
AGCCGAGGGGCCTGACGGGCCGCCAGCCCAGCCCCGAGGACAGGGAGGGCACGCGCCCGGCCCCATGACGCCTGGCCCCACGCCTCTGAAAGACCGGGGCCAGGGACACCCGCCTGATTACAGGGGGTCCCTCCAACCGCCCGCCGAGGCCAGGGGACGCACAGAACCCCACTTACGGGGCCGCCCCCTGCTGCCCGGCACCCCCCAACTAGCACTGCGGAGCACAGGCTCCGACCTGCGCCCCACTTAGGGACAGGCCGGAGCCCGGCCGCAGCGCGGCAACACGGCCGCCTGCAGAGCCCCGGGTGCCTCCTGTGGGAAGCAGGCCCAAAGGCGGGAGCGTGCCCTGCGGCACAGCACTTCTGCAAGCTGCCCCCTGGCAAGGGCCCGGGAGCGCTCGTTCCTGTTGCCTGGCTAAAGGAGCCTCCCCAGCCCTGCTTACAGGGACCTGGGTGGGGCTGCTCCTGGGGACAAAGGGTGCCGCCAAGGTCCTGACGCGTGCCCCGAGTACAGGGCCCGCACGCTGGCAGCTCGCCAGCGCCACCGGCAGCGTGGGCGCAGGCCCTGGCCCTGGCTACAGGCGGGTCACGCTGCCCACGCTGCCGCTAAGCGGCTTCGCGCCGTCCTCAGTAAGCAGGGGCGAGGCCGGAGGCTTTCTCCCCCCGCGCATTTTGGGCACCCGCCTGTGGCTGCACAGAGCTCCTCTTTCCCTCCTGGGAAGTCTAAGCTACGCTGCTCTGTGTTGAGAGCACAAACACACTTCCTCACGCACACCGACTAAGACAGGGGAGGGGGAGACAGGGGAGGGGGGAGACAGTCCCAGAAGGGGGAGCAAGTTCTGTGCAGCCAACCTACTCCAGGGAGCCATTGCTAACGCTGAGCGGGAGGGGAAAGCGTCAGACCTGCCCGTGCACTGAGAGGAGGCCACAGGGGCCTCGACGTGCTGAAGCGCTTCAGGACTGGCACCGGGGACGCGGGCTGTGACACGCCCCGAGTACAGGGGGTCACGCTGGCCAGGGGCCAGCAGCAGGCAGAAAGCTGCCGGGGCTGGGGAAAAAGCCCTGCCCTGCTTACAGGGTAGCTGGGCTGGGGGCCGGGAGAGCTCCGTTTCCCCCCTGCGGTGCGGAGACAGGGGCTCTCACCCTCCTTTACAGGGTCGCCCCTCTCTCCGGGCAGCCAAAGGAGCACAACGGCAAAAGGCCGAGCACAGCAAAGACCAGCCCTGCACGCAGGGAGGTCGCCCAGCGCAAAGCCGGCCGCGGCAGCCTGAAGGCGCCCTGGCCTGGAATAGCCCTTTGCCCAGAGGGCCCCTCGTGTCCCTCTTCGGCTCCACGCTGGCTCTTGCCTCGCCGTTCCACTCTTCAGCTGGAAGACGCTGCCGCTCTTGCCTCGTCGTCCCGCGGCTTCTGCCAATGCACGACGACACACTCAGGCCTGAGAAGCTCCAGACCCTGTGCCTGCAGGCAACCGCCACCCACGGGCCCCACAGGGACGTCCCCAACCAGCCACCCACAGATCCTTTCAAAGGCTGCCCAAAAGCCTCGCGCTTCAGCTCCGAGCTGCGGCTCTTACCTTGCTGCTGCACTCTTGAGCCCGAAGAGGCCGCTCCTGCGGCTCGCTCTTGCCTCGCCGTTCCACTCTTGAGCTCGAAGAGGCCGCTCCTGCGGCTCGCTCTCGCTTCGCTGTCCCACGGCTTCTGCAAACGTCGACGAGGACGCAGTCAGGCCTGAGGAGCTCCGGCTGCCAAAGGGAACCGCCACCCAACAGCCCCACAGCCAGATCCTCGTGGCACCAGCCACGCAGCCCCCCAGCTGCCCAAAAGCCTCCAACTTCAGCTTGACTCACCGTCGCGACGTCCGGCGCAGTCCCACGCCGTGCTGGGAGCCGGGCCCTCTGGGCAAATGAAGCTGGGCACGCAAGGCAGCGGCCAAGAGGCTGCAGCCCTGCTTACAGGGGGCTCAAGCCGCTGCCTGGACTAAAAAGTGCCCGGGACTCCAGAGCACCGGCCCCCACTTACAGGGCTGCTCTGGTCCCCAAGGCCTATGGAGGCTCCTTCTCTCCAGTTGCGGGGCGCTCCCCACTAACGGGACGGGCGCCCCACGCAGGCTGCCAGCTGAAGGGAGCACAAAGGCTCCCAGACCCGCAGCCTGCTTACAGGCCGGTCCACACCCAGGGAGCCACAGAGCTCGGCCTTCCCCCAAGGCAACAGGAACCTGACTCTAGAGTCAGGCAGTCCAGCTCACGGCCTAAAGCCGAGGGGCCTGACGGGCCGCCAGCCCAGCCCCGAGGACAGGGAGGGCACGCGCCCGGCCCCATGACGCCTGGCCCCACGCCTCTGAAAGACCGGGGCCAGGGACACCCGCCTGATTACAGGGGGTCCCTCCAACCGCCCGCCGAGGCCAGGGGACGCACAGAACCCCACTTACGGGGCCGCCCCCTGCTGCCCGGCACCCCCCAACTAGCACTGCGGAGCACAGGCTCCGACCTGCGCCCCACTTAGGGACAGGCCGGAGCCCGGCCGCAGCGCGGCAACACGGCCGCCTGCAGAGCCCCGGGTGCCTCCTGTGGGAAGCAGGCCCAAAGGCGGGAGCGTGCCCTGCGGCACAGCACTTCTGCAAGCTGCCCCCTGGCAAGGGCCCGGGAGCGCTCGTTCCTGTTGCCTGGCTAAAGGAGCCTCCCCAGCCCGGCTTACAGGGACCTGGGTGGGGCTGCTCCTGGGGACAAAGGGTGCCGCCAAGGTCCTGACGCGTGCCCCGAGTACAGGGCCCGCACGCTGGCAGCTCGCCAGCGCCACCGGCAGCGTGGGCGCAGGCCCTGGCCCTGGCTACAGGCGGGTCACGCTGCCCACGCTGCCGCTAAGCGGCTTCGCGCCGTCCTCAGTAAGCAGGGGCGAGGCCGGAGGCTTTCTCCCCCCGCGCATTTTGGGCACCCGCCTGTGGCTGCACAGAGCTCCTCTTTCCCTCCTGGGAAGTCTAAGCTACGCTGCTCTGTGTTGAGAGCACAAACACACTTCCTCACGCACACCGACTAAGACAGGGGAGGGGGAGACAGGGGAGGGGGGAGACAGTCCCAGAAGGGGGAGCAAGTTCTGTGCAGCCAACCTACTCCAGGGAGCCATTGCTAATGCTGAGCGGGAGGGGAAAGCGTCAGACCTGCCCGTGCACTGAGAGGAGGCCACAGGGGCCTCGACGTGCTGAAGCGCTTCAGGACTGGCACCGGGGACGCGGGCTGTGACACGCCCCGAGTACAGGGGGTCACGCTGGCCAGGGGCCAGCAGCAGGCAGAAAGCTGCCGGGGCTGGGGAAAAAGCCCTGCCCTGCTTACAGGGTAGCTGGGCTGGGGGCCGGGAGAGCTCCGTTTCCCCCCTGCGGTGCGGAGACAGGGGCTCTCACCCTCCTTTACAGGGTCGCCCCTCTCTCCGGGCAGCCAAAGGAGCACAACGGCAAAAGGCCGAGCACAGCAAAGACCAGCCCTGCACGCAGGGAGGTCGCCCAGCGCAAAGCCGGCCGCGGCAGCCTGAAGGCGCCCTGGCCTGGAATAGCCCTTTGCCCAGAGGGCCCCTCGTGTCCCTCTTCGGCTCCACGCTGGCTCTTGCCTCGCCGTTCCACTCTTCAGCTGGAAGACGCTGCCGCTCTTGCCTCGTCGTCCCGCGGCTTCTGCCAATGCACGACGACACACTCAGGCCTGAGAAGCTCCAGACCCTGTGCCTGCAGGCAACCGCCACCCACGGGCCCCACAGGGACGTCCCCAACCAGCCACCCACAGATCCTTTCAAAGGCTGCCCAAAAGCCTCGCGCTTCAGCTCCGAGCTGCGGCTCTTACCTTGCTGCTGCACTCTTGAGCCCGAAGAGGCCGCTCCTGCGGCTCGCTCTTGCCTCGCCGTTCCACTCTTGAGCCCGAAGAGGCCGCTCCTGCGGCTCGCTCTTGCCTCGCCGTTCCACTCTTGAGCTCGAAGAGGCCGCTCCTGCGGCTCGCTCTCGCTTCGCTGTCCCACGGCTTCTGCAAACGTCGACGAGGACGCAGTCAGGCCTGAGGAGCTCCGGCTGCCAAAGGGAACCGCCACCCAACAGCCCCACAGCCAGATCCTCGTGGCACCAGCCACGCAGCCCCCCAGCTGCCCAAAAGCCTCCAACTTCAGCTTGACTCACCGTCGCGACGTCCGGCGCAGTCCCACGCCGTGCTGGGAGCCGGGCCCTCTGGGCAAATGAAGCTGGGCACGCAAGGCAGCGGCCAAGAGGCTGCAGCCCTGCTTACAGGGGGCTCAAGCCGCTGCCTGGACTAAAAAGTGCCCGGGACTCCAGAGCACCGGCCCCCACTTACAGGGCTGCTCTGGTCCCCAAGGCCTATGGAGGCTCCTTCTCTCCAGTTGCGGGGCGCTCCCCACTAACGGGACGGGCGCCCCACGCAGGCTGCCAGCTGAAGGGAGCACAAAGGCTCCCAGACCCGCAGCCTGCTTACAGGCCGGTCCACACCCAGGGAGCCACAGAGCTCGGCCTTCCCCCAAGGCAACAGGAACCTGACTCTAGAGTCAGGCAGTCCAGCTCACGGCCTAAAGCCGAGGGGCCTGACGGGCCGCCAGCCCAGCCCCGAGGACAGGGAGGGCACGCGCCCGGCCCCATGACGCCTGGCCCCACGCCTCTGAAAGACCGGGGCCAGGGACACCCGCCTGATTACAGGGGGTCCCTCCAACCGCCCGCCGAGGCCAGGGGACGCACAGAACCCCACTTACGGGGCCGCCCCCTGCTGCCCGGCACCCCCCAACTAGCACTGCGGAGCACAGGCTCCGACCTGCGCCCCACTTAGGGACAGGCCGGAGCCCGGCCGCAGCGCGGCAACACGGCCGCCTGCAGAGCCCCGGGTGCCTCCTGTGGGAAGCAGGCCCAAAGGCGGGAGCGTGCCCTGCGGCACAGCACTTCTGCAAGCTGCCCCCTGGCAAGGGCCCGGGAGCGCTCGTTCCTGTTGCCTGGCTAAAGGAGCCTCCCCAGCCCTGCTTACAGGGACCTGGGTGGGGCTGCTCCTGGGGACAAAGGGTGCCGCCAAGGTCCTGACGCGTGCCCCGAGTACAGGGCCCGCACGCTGGCAGCTCGCCAGCGCCACCGGCAGCGTGGGCGCAGGCCCTGGCCCTGGCTACAGGCGGGTCACGCTGCCCACGCTGCCGCTAAGCGGCTTCGCGCCGTCCTCAGTAAGCAGGGGCGAGGCCGGAGGCTTTCTCCCCCCGCGCATTTTGGGCACCCGCCTGTGGCTGCACAGAGCTCCTCTTTCCCTCCTGGGAAGTCTAAGCTACGCTGCTCTGTGTTGAGAGCACAAACACACTTCCTCACGCACACCGACTAAGACAGGGGAGGGGGAGACAGGGGAGGGGGGAGACAGTCCCAGAAGGGGGAGCAAGTTCTGTGCAGCCAACCTACTCCAGGGAGCCATTGCTAACGCTGAGCGGGAGGGGAAAGCGTCAGACCTGCCCGTGCACTGAGAGGAGGCCACAGGGGCCTCGACGTGCTGAAGCGCTTCAGGACTGGCACCGGGGACGCGGGCTGTGACACGCCCCGAGTACAGGGGGTCACGCTGGCCAGGGGCCAGCAGCAGGCAGAAAGCTGCCGGGGCTGGGGAAAAAGCCCTGCCCTGCTTACAGGGTAGCTGGGCTGGGGGCCGGGAGAGCTCCGTTTCCCCCCTGCGGTGCGGAGACAGGGGCTCTCACCCTCCTTTACAGGGTCGCCCCTCTCTCCGGGCAGCCAAAGGAGCACAACGGCAAAAGGCCGAGCACAGCAAAGACCAGCCCTGCACGCAGGGAGGTCGCCCAGCGCAAAGCCGGCCGCGGCAGCCTGAAGGCGCCCTGGCCTGGAATAGCCCTTTGCCCAGAGGGCCCCTCGTGTCCCTCTTCGGCTCCACGCTGGCTCTTGCCTCGCCGTTCCACTCTTCAGCTGGAAGACGCTGCCGCTCTTGCCTCGTCGTCCCGCGGCTTCTGCCAATGCACGACGACACACTCAGGCCTGAGAAGCTCCAGACCCTGTGCCTGCAGGCAACCGCCACCCACGGGCCCCACAGGGACGTCCCCAACCAGCCACCCACAGATCCTTTCAAAGGCTGCCCAAAAGCCTCGCGCTTCAGCTCCGAGCTGCGGCTCTTACCTTGCTGCTGCACTCTTGAGCCCGAAGAGGCCGCTCCTGCGGCTCGCTCTTGCCTCGCCGTTCCACTCTTGAGCTCGAAGAGGCCGCTCCTGCGGCTCGCTCTCGCTTCGCTGTCCCACGGCTTCTGCAAACGTCGACGAGGACGCAGTCAGGCCTGAGGAGCTCCGGCTGCCAAAGGGAACCGCCACCCAACAGCCCCACAGCCAGATCCTCGTGGCACCAGCCACGCAGCCCCCCAGCTGCCCAAAAGCCTCCAACTTCAGCTTGACTCACCGTCGCGACGTCCGGCGCAGTCCCACGCCGTGCTGGGAGCCGGGCCCTCTGGGCAAATGAAGCTGGGCACGCAAGGCAGCGGCCAAGAGGCTGCAGCCCTGCTTACAGGGGGCTCAAGCCGCTGCCTGGACTAAAAAGTGCCCGGGACTCCAGAGCACCGGCCCCCACTTACAGGGCTGCTCTGGTCCCCAAGGCCTATGGAGGCTCCTTCTCTCCAGTTGCGGGGCGCTCCCCACTAACGGGACGGGCGCCCCACGCAGGCTGCCAGCTGAAGGGAGCACAAAGGCTCCCAGACCCGCAGCCTGCTTACAGGCCGGTCCACACCCAGGGAGCCACAGAGCTCGGCCTTCCCCCAAGGCAACAGGAACCTGACTCTAGAGTCAGGCAGTCCAGCTCACGGCCTAAAGCCGAGGGGCCTGACGGGCCGCCAGCCCAGCCCCGAGGACAGGGAGGGCACGCGCCCGGCCCCATGACGCCTGGCCCCACGCCTCTGAAAGACCGGGGCCAGGGACACCCGCCTGATTACAGGGGGTCCCTCCAACCGCCCGCCGAGGCCAGGGGACGCACAGAACCCCACTTACGGGGCCGCCCCCTGCTGCCCGGCACCCCCCAACTAGCACTGCGGAGCACAGGCTCCGACCTGCGCCCCACTTAGGGACAGGCCGGAGCCCGGCCGCAGCGCGGCAACACGGCCGCCTGCAGAGCCCCGGGTGCCTCCTGTGGGAAGCAGGCCCAAAGGCGGGAGCGTGCCCTGCGGCACAGCACTTCTGCAAGCTGCCCCCTGGCAAGGGCCCGGGAGCGCTCGTTCCTGTTGCCTGGCTAAAGGAGCCTCCCCAGCCCTGCTTACAGGGACCTGGGTGGGGCTGCTCCTGGGGACAAAGGGTGCCGCCAAGGTCCTGACGCGTGCCCCGAGTACAGGGCCCGCACGCTGGCAGCTCGCCAGCGCCACCGGCAGCGTGGGCGCAGGCCCTGGCCCTGGCTACAGGCGGGTCACGCTGCCCACGCTGCCGCTAAGCGGCTTCGCGCCGTCCTCAGTAAGCAGGGGCGAGGCCGGAGGCTTTCTCCCCCCGCGCATTTTGGGCACCCGCCTGTGGCTGCACAGAGCTCCTCTTTCCCTCCTGGGAAGTCTAAGCTACGCTGCTCTGTGTTGAGAGCACAAACACACTTCCTCACGCACACCGACTAAGACAGGGGAGGGGGAGACAGGGGAGGGGGGAGACAGTCCCAGAAGGGGGAGCAAGTTCTGTGCAGCCAACCTACTCCAGGGAGCCATTGCTAACGCTGAGCGGGAGGGGAAAGCATCAGACCTGCCCGTGCACTGAGAGGAGGCCACAGGGGCCTCGACGTGCTGAAGCGCTTCAGGACTGGCACCGGGGACGCGGGCTGTGACACGCCCCGAGTACAGGGGGTCACGCTGGCCAGGGGCCAGCAGCAGGCAGAAAGCTGCCGGGGCTGGGGAAAAAGCCCTGCCCTGCTTACAGGGTAGCTGGGCTGGGGGCCGGGAGAGCTCCGTTTCCCCCCTGCGGTGCGGAGACAGGGGCTCTCACCCTCCTTTACAGGGTCGCCCCTCTCTCCGGGCAGCCAAAGGAGCACAACGGCAAAAGGCCGAGCACAGCAAAGACCAGCCCTGCACGCAGGGAGGTCGCCCAGCGCAAAGCCGGCCGCGGCAGCCTGAAGGCGCCCTGGCCTGGAATAGCCCTTTGCCCAGAGGGCCCCTCGTGTCCCTCTTCGGCTCCACGCTGGCTCTTGCCTCGCCGTTCCACTCTTCAGCTGGAAGACGCTGCCGCTCTTGCCTCGTCGTCCCGCGGCTTCTGCCAATGCACGACGACACACTCAGGCCTGAGAAGCTCCAGACCCTGTGCCTGCAGGCAACCGCCACCCACGGGCCCCACAGGGACGTCCCCAACCAGCCACCCACAGATCCTTTCAAAGGCTGCCCAAAAGCCTCGCGCTTCAGCTCCGAGCTGCGGCTCTTACCTTGCTGCTGCACTCTTGAGCCCGAAGAGGCCGCTCCTGCGGCTCGCTCTTGCCTCGCCGTTCCACTCTTGAGCCCGAAGAGGCCGCTCCTGCGGCTCGCTCTCGCTTCGCTGTCCCACGGCTTCTGCAAACGTCGACGAGGACGCAGTCAGGCCTGAGGAGCTCCGGCTGCCAAAGGGAACCGCCACCCAACAGCCCCACAGCCAGATCCTCGTGGCACCAGCCACGCAGCCCCCCAGCTGCCCAAAAGCCTCCAACTTCAGCTTGACTCACCGTCGCGACGTCCGGCGCAGTCCCACGCCGTGCTGGGAGCCGGGCCCTCTGGGCAAATGAAGCTGGGCACGCAAGGCAGCGGCCAAGAGGCTGCAGCCCTGCTTACAGGGGGCTCAAGCCGCTGCCTGGACTAAAAAGTGCCCGGGACTCCAGAGCACCGGCCCCCACTTACAGGGCTGCTCTGGTCCCCAAGGCCTATGGAGGCTCCTTCTCTCCAGTTGCGGGGCGCTCCCCACTAACGGGACGGGCGCCCCACGCAGGCTGCCAGCTGAAGGGAGCACAAAGGCTCCCAGACCCGCAGCCTGCTTACAGGCCGGTCCACACCCAGGGAGCCACAGAGCTCGGCCTTCCCCCAAGGCAACAGGAACCTGACTCTAGAGTCAGGCAGTCCAGCTCACGGCCTAAAGCCGAGGGGCCTGACGGGCCGCCAGCCCAGCCCCGAGGACAGGGAGGGCACGCGCCCGGCCCCATGACGCCTGGCCCCACGCCTCTGAAAGACCGGGGCCAGGGACACCCGCCTGATTACAGGGGGTCCCTCCAACCGCCCGCCGAGGCCAGGGGACGCACAGAACCCCACTTACGGGGCCGCCCCCTGCTGCCCGGCACCCCCCAACTAGCACTGCGGAGCACAGGCTCCGACCTGCGCCCCACTTAGGGACAGGCCGGAGCCCGGCCGCAGCGCGGCAACACGGCCGCCTGCAGAGCCCCGGGTGCCTCCTGTGGGAAGCAGGCCCAAAGGCGGGAGCGTGCCCTGCGGCACAGCACTTCTGCAAGCTGCCCCCTGGCAAGGGCCCGGGAGCGCTCGTTCCTGTTGCCTGGCTAAAGGAGCCTCCCCAGCCCTGCTTACAGGGACCTGGGTGGGGCTGCTCCTGGGGACAAAGGGTGCCGCCAAGGTCCTGACGCGTGCCCCGAGTACAGGGCCCGCACGCTGGCAGCTCGCCAGCGCCACCGGCAGCGTGGGCGCAGGCCCTGGCCCTGGCTACAGGCGGGTCACGCTGCCCACGCTGCCGCTAAGCGGCTTCGCGCCGTCCTCAGTAAGCAGGGGCGAGGCCGGAGGCTTTCTCCCCCCGCGCATTTTGGGCACCCGCCTGTGGCTGCACAGAGCTCCTCTTTCCCTCCTGGGAAGTCTAAGCTACGCTGCTCTGTGTTGAGAGCACAAACACACTTCCTCACGCACACCGACTAAGACAGGGGAGGGGGAGACAGGGGAGGGGGGAGACAGTCCCAGAAGGGGGAGCAAGTTCTGTGCAGCCAACCTACTCCAGGGAGCCATTGCTAACGCTGAGCGGGAGGGGAAAGCGTCAGACCTGCCCGTGCACTGAGAGGAGGCCACAGGGGCCTCGACGTGCTGAAGCGCTTCAGGACTGGCACCGGGGACGCGGGCTGTGACACGCCCCGAGTACAGGGGGTCACGCTGGCCAGGGGCCAGCAGCAGGCAGAAAGCTGCCGGGGCTGGGGAAAAAGCCCTGCCCTGCTTACAGGGTAGCTGGGCTGGGGGCCGGGAGAGCTCCGTTTCCCCCCTGCGGTGCGGAGACAGGGGCTCTCACCCTCCTTTACAGGGTCGCCCCTCTCTCCGGGCAGCCAAAGGAGCACAACGGCAAAAGGCCGAGCACAGCAAAGACCAGCCCTGCACGCAGGGAGGTCGCCCAGCGCAAAGCCGGCCGCGGCAGCCTGAAGGCGCCCTGGCCTGGAATAGCCCTTTGCCCAGAGGGCCCCTCGTGTCCCTCTTCGGCTCCACGCTGGCTCTTGCCTCGCCGTTCCACTCTTCAGCTGGAAGACGCTGCCGCTCTTGCCTCGTCGTCCCGCGGCTTCTGCCAATGCACGACGACACACTCAGGCCTGAGAAGCTCCAGACCCTGTGCCTGCAGGCAACCGCCACCCACGGGCCCCACAGGGACGTCCCCAACCAGCCACCCACAGATCCTTTCAAAGGCTGCCCAAAAGCCTCGCGCTTCAGCTCCGAGCTGCGGCTCTTACCTTGCTGCTGCACTCTTGAGCCCGAAGAGGCCGCTCCTGCGGCTCGCTCTTGCCTCGCCGTTCCACTCTTGAGCCCGAAGAGGCCGCTCCTGCGGCTCGCTCTTGCCTCGCCGTTCCACTCTTGAGCTCGAAGAGGCCGCTCCTGCGGCTCGCTCTCGCTTCGCTGTCCCACGGCTTCTGCAAACGTCGACGAGGACGCAGTCAGGCCTGAGGAGCTCCGGCTGCCAAAGGGAACCGCCACCCAACAGCCCCACAGCCAGATCCTCGTGGCACCAGCCACGCAGCCCCCCAGCTGCCCAAAAGCCTCCAACTTCAGCTTGACTCACCGTCGCGACGTCCGGCGCAGTCCCACGCCGTGCTGGGAGCCGGGCCCTCTGGGCAAATGAAGCTGGGCACGCAAGGCAGCGGCCAAGAGGCTGCAGCCCTGCTTACAGGGGGCTCAAGCCGCTGCCTGGACTAAAAAGTGCCCGGGACTCCAGAGCACCGGCCCCCACTTACAGGGCTGCTCTGGTCCCCAAGGCCTATGGAGGCTCCTTCTCTCCAGTTGCGGGGCGCTCCCCACTAACGGGACGGGCGCCCCACGCAGGCTGCCAGCTGAAGGGAGCACAAAGGCTCCCAGACCCGCAGCCTGCTTACAGGCCGGTCCACACCCAGGGAGCCACAGAGCTCGGCCTTCCCCCAAGGCAACAGGAACCTGACTCTAGAGTCAGGCAGTCCAGCTCACGGCCTAAAGCCGAGGGGCCTGACGGGCCGCCAGCCCAGCCCCGAGGACAGGGAGGGCACGCGCCCGGCCCCATGACGCCTGGCCCCACGCCTCTGAAAGACCGGGGCCAGGGACACCCGCCTGATTACAGGGGGTCCCTCCAACCGCCCGCCGAGGCCAGGGGACGCACAGAACCCCACTTACGGGGCCGCCCCCTGCTGCCCGGCACCCCCCAACTAGCACTGCGGAGCACAGGCTCCGACCTGCGCCCCACTTAGGGACAGGCCGGAGCCCGGCCGCAGCGCGGCAACACGGCCGCCTGCAGAGCCCCGGGTGCCTCCTGTGGGAAGCAGGCCCAAAGGCGGGAGCGTGCCCTGCGGCACAGCACTTCTGCAAGCTGCCCCCTGGCAAGGGCCCGGGAGCGCTCGTTCCTGTTGCCTGGCTAAAGGAGCCTCCCCAGCCCTGCTTACAGGGACCTGGGTGGGGCTGCTCCTGGGGACAAAGGGTGCCGCCAAGGTCCTGACGCGTGCCCCGAGTACAGGGCCCGCACGCTGGCAGCTCGCCAGCGCCACCGGCAGCGTGGGCGCAGGCCCTGGCCCTGGCTACAGGCGGGTCACGCTGCCCACGCTGCCGCTAAGCGGCTTCGCGCCGTCCTCAGTAAGCAGGGGCGAGGCCGGAGGCTTTCTCCCCCCGCGCATTTTGGGCACCCGCCTGTGGCTGCACAGAGCTCCTCTTTCCCTCCTGGGAAGTCTAAGCTACGCTGCTCTGTGTTGAGAGCACAAACACACTTCCTCACGCACACCGACTAAGACAGGGGAGGGGGAGACAGGGGAGGGGGGAGACAGTCCCAGAAGGGGGAGCAAGTTCTGTGCAGCCAACCTACTCCAGGGAGCCATTGCTAACGCTGAGCGGGAGGGGAAAGCGTCAGACCTGCCCGTGCACTGAGAGGAGGCCACAGGGGCCTCGACGTGCTGAAGCGCTTCAGGACTGGCACCGGGGACGCGGGCTGTGACACGCCCCGAGTACAGGGGGTCACGCTGGCCAGGGGCCAGCAGCAGGCAGAAAGCTGCCGGGGCTGGGGAAAAAGCCCTGCCCTGCTTACAGGGTAGCTGGGCTGGGGGCCGGGAGAGCTCCGTTTCCCCCCTGCGGTGCGGAGACAGGGGCTCTCACCCTCCTTTACAGGGTCGCCCCTCTCTCCGGGCAGCCAAAGGAGCACAACGGCAAAAGGCCGAGCACAGCAAAGACCAGCCCTGCACGCAGGGAGGTCGCCCAGCGCAAAGCCGGCCGCGGCAGCCTGAAGGCGCCCTGGCCTGGAATAGCCCTTTGCCCAGAGGGCCCCTCGTGTCCCTCTTCGGCTCCACGCTGGCTCTTGCCTCGCCGTTCCACTCTTCAGCTGGAAGACGCTGCCGCTCTTGCCTCGTCGTCCCGCGGCTTCTGCCAATGCACGACGACACACTCAGGCCTGAGAAGCTCCAGACCCTGTGCCTGCAGGCAACCGCCACCCACGGGCCCCACAGGGACGTCCCCAACCAGCCACCCACAGATCCTTTCAAAGGCTGCCCAAAAGCCTCGCGCTTCAGCTCCGAGCTGCGGCTCTTACCTTGCTGCTGCACTCTTGAGCCCGAAGAGGCCGCTCCTGCGGCTCGCTCTTGCCTCGCCGTTCCACTCTTGAGCTCGAAGAGGCCGCTCCTGCGGCTCGCTCTCGCTTCGCTGTCCCACGGCTTCTGCAAACGTCGACGAGGACGCAGTCAGGCCTGAGGAGCTCCGGCTGCCAAAGGGAACCGCCACCCAACAGCCCCACAGCCAGATCCTCGTGGCACCAGCCACGCAGCCCCCCAGCTGCCCAAAAGCCTCCAACTTCAGCTTGACTCACCGTCGCGACGTCCGGCGCAGTCCCACGCCGTGCTGGGAGCCGGGCCCTCTGGGCAAATGAAGCTGGGCACGCAAGGCAGCGGCCAAGAGGCTGCAGCCCTGCTTACAGGGGGCTCAAGCCGCTGCCTGGACTAAAAAGTGCCCGGGACTCCAGAGCACCGGCCCCCACTTACAGGGCTGCTCTGGTCCCCAAGGCCTATGGAGGCTCCTTCTCTCCAGTTGCGGGGCGCTCCCCACTAACGGGACGGGCGCCCCACGCAGGCTGCCAGCTGAAGGGAGCACAAAGGCTCCCAGACCCGCAGCCTGCTTACAGGCCGGTCCACACCCAGGGAGCCACAGAGCTCGGCCTTCCCCCAAGGCAACAGGAACCTGACTCTAGAGTCAGGCAGTCCAGCTCACGGCCTAAAGCCGAGGGGCCTGACGGGCCGCCAGCCCAGCCCCGAGGACAGGGAGGGCACGCGCCCGGCCCCATGACGCCTGGCCCCACGCCTCTGAAAGACCGGGGCCAGGGACACCCGCCTGATTACAGGGGGTCCCTCCAACCGCCCGCCGAGGCCAGGGGACGCACAGAACCCCACTTACGGGGCCGCCCCCTGCTGCCCGGCACCCCCCAACTAGCACTGCGGAGCACAGGCTCCGACCTGCGCCCCACTTAGGGACAGGCCGGAGCCCGGCCGCAGCGCGGCAACACGGCCGCCTGCAGAGCCCCGGGTGCCTCCTGTGGGAAGCAGGCCCAAAGGCGGGAGCGTGCCCTGCGGCACAGCACTTCTGCAAGCTGCCCCCTGGCAAGGGCCCGGGAGCGCTCGTTCCTGTTGCCTGGCTAAAGGAGCCTCCCCAGCCCTGCTTACAGGGACCTGGGTGGGGCTGCTCCTGGGGACAAAGGGTGCCGCCAAGGTCCTGACGCGTGCCCCGAGTACAGGGCCCGCACGCTGGCAGCTCGCCAGCGCCACCGGCAGCGTGGGCGCAGGCCCTGGCCCTGGCTACAGGCGGGTCACGCTGCCCACGCTGCCGCTAAGCGGCTTCGCGCCGTCCTCAGTAAGCAGGGGCGAGGCCGGAGGCTTTCTCCCCCCGCGCATTTTGGGCACCCGCCTGTGGCTGCACAGAGCTCCTCTTTCCCTCCTGGGAAGTCTAAGCTACGCTGCTCTGTGTTGAGAGCACAAACACACTTCCTCACGCACACCGACTAAGACAGGGGAGGGGGAGACAGGGGAGGGGGGAGACAGTCCCAGAAGGGGGAGCAAGTTCTGTGCAGCCAACCTACTCCAGGGAGCCATTGCTAACGCTGAGCGGGAGGGGAAAGCATCAGACCTGCCCGTGCACTGAGAGGAGGCCACAGGGGCCTCGACGTGCTGAAGCGCTTCAGGACTGGCACCGGGGACGCGGGCTGTGACACGCCCCGAGTACAGGGGGTCACGCTGGCCAGGGGCCAGCAGCAGGCAGAAAGCTGCCGGGGCTGGGGAAAAAGCCCTGCCCTGCTTACAGGGTAGCTGGGCTGGGGGCCGGGAGAGCTCCGTTTCCCCCCTGCGGTGCGGAGACAGGGGCTCTCACCCTCCTTTACAGGGTCGCCCCTCTCTCCGGGCAGCCAAAGGAGCACAACGGCAAAAGGCCGAGCACAGCAAAGACCAGCCCTGCACGCAGGGAGGTCGCCCAGCGCAAAGCCGGCCGCGGCAGCCTGAAGGCGCCCTGGCCTGGAATAGCCCTTTGCCCAGAGGGCCCCTCGTGTCCCTCTTCGGCTCCACGCTGGCTCTTGCCTCGCCGTTCCACTCTTCAGCTGGAAGACGCTGCCGCTCTTGCCTCGTCGTCCCGCGGCTTCTGCCAATGCACGACGACACACTCAGGCCTGAGAAGCTCCAGACCCTGTGCCTGCAGGCAACCGCCACCCACGGGCCCCACAGGGACGTCCCCAACCAGCCACCCACAGATCCTTTCAAAGGCTGCCCAAAAGCCTCGCGCTTCAGCTCCGAGCTGCGGCTCTTACCTTGCTGCTGCACTCTTGAGCCCGAAGAGGCCGCTCCTGCGGCTCGCTCTTGCCTCGCCGTTCCACTCTTGAGCCCGAAGAGGCCGCTCCTGCGGCTCGCTCTCGCTTCGCTGTCCCACGGCTTCTGCAAACGTCGACGAGGACGCAGTCAGGCCTGAGGAGCTCCGGCTGCCAAAGGGAACCGCCACCCAACAGCCCCACAGCCAGATCCTCGTGGCACCAGCCACGCAGCCCCCCAGCTGCCCAAAAGCCTCCAACTTCAGCTTGACTCACCGTCGCGACGTCCGGCGCAGTCCCACGCCGTGCTGGGAGCCGGGCCCTCTGGGCAAATGAAGCTGGGCACGCAAGGCAGCGGCCAAGAGGCTGCAGCCCTGCTTACAGGGGGCTCAAGCCGCTGCCTGGACTAAAAAGTGCCCGGGACTCCAGAGCACCGGCCCCCACTTACAGGGCTGCTCTGGTCCCCAAGGCCTATGGAGGCTCCTTCTCTCCAGTTGCGGGGCGCTCCCCACTAACGGGACGGGCGCCCCACGCAGGCTGCCAGCTGAAGGGAGCACAAAGGCTCCCAGACCCGCAGCCTGCTTACAGGCCGGTCCACACCCAGGGAGCCACAGAGCTCGGCCTTCCCCCAAGGCAACAGGAACCTGACTCTAGAGTCAGGCAGTCCAGCTCACGGCCTAAAGCCGAGGGGCCTGACGGGCCGCCAGCCCAGCCCCGAGGACAGGGAGGGCACGCGCCCGGCCCCATGACGCCTGGCCCCACGCCTCTGAAAGACCGGGGCCAGGGACACCCGCCTGATTACAGGGGGTCCCTCCAACCGCCCGCCGAGGCCAGGGGACGCACAGAACCCCACTTACGGGGCCGCCCCCTGCTGCCCGGCACCCCCCAACTAGCACTGCGGAGCACAGGCTCCGACCTGCGCCCCACTTAGGGACAGGCCGGAGCCCGGCCGCAGCGCGGCAACACGGCCGCCTGCAGAGCCCCGGGTGCCTCCTGTGGGAAGCAGGCCCAAAGGCGGGAGCGTGCCCTGCGGCACAGCACTTCTGCAAGCTGCCCCCTGGCAAGGGCCCGGGAGCGCTCGTTCCTGTTGCCTGGCTAAAGGAGCCTCCCCAGCCCTGCTTACAGGGACCTGGGTGGGGCTGCTCCTGGGGACAAAGGGTGCCGCCAAGGTCCTGACGCGTGCCCCGAGTACAGGGCCCGCACGCTGGCAGCTCGCCAGCGCCACCGGCAGCGTGGGCGCAGGCCCTGGCCCTGGCTACAGGCGGGTCACGCTGCCCACGCTGCCGCTAAGCGGCTTCGCGCCGTCCTCAGTAAGCAGGGGCGAGGCCGGAGGCTTTCTCCCCCCGCGCATTTTGGGCACCCGCCTGTGGCTGCACAGAGCTCCTCTTTCCCTCCTGGGAAGTCTAAGCTACGCTGCTCTGTGTTGAGAGCACAAACACACTTCCTCACGCACACCGACTAAGACAGGGGAGGGGGAGACAGGGGAGGGGGGAGACAGTCCCAGAAGGGGGAGCAAGTTCTGTGCAGCCAACCTACTCCAGGGAGCCATTGCTAACGCTGAGCGGGAGGGGAAAGCGTCAGACCTGCCCGTGCACTGAGAGGAGGCCACAGGGGCCTCGACGTGCTGAAGCGCTTCAGGACTGGCACCGGGGACGCGGGCTGTGACACGCCCCGAGTACAGGGGGTCACGCTGGCCAGGGGCCAGCAGCAGGCAGAAAGCTGCCGGGGCTGGGGAAAAAGCCCTGCCCTGCTTACAGGGTAGCTGGGCTGGGGGCCGGGAGAGCTCCGTTTCCCCCCTGCGGTGCGGAGACAGGGGCTCTCACCCTCCTTTACAGGGTCGCCCCTCTCTCCGGGCAGCCAAAGGAGCACAACGGCAAAAGGCCGAGCACAGCAAAGACCAGCCCTGCACGCAGGGAGGTCGCCCAGCGCAAAGCCGGCCGCGGCAGCCTGAAGGCGCCCTGGCCTGGAATAGCCCTTTGCCCAGAGGGCCCCTCGTGTCCCTCTTCGGCTCCACGCTGGCTCTTGCCTCGCCGTTCCACTCTTCAGCTGGAAGACGCTGCCGCTCTTGCCTCGTCGTCCCGCGGCTTCTGCCAATGCACGACGACACACTCAGGCCTGAGAAGCTCCAGACCCTGTGCCTGCAGGCAACCGCCACCCACGGGCCCCACAGGGACGTCCCCAACCAGCCACCCACAGATCCTTTCAAAGGCTGCCCAAAAGCCTCGCGCTTCAGCTCCGAGCTGCGGCTCTTACCTTGCTGCTGCACTCTTGAGCCCGAAGAGGCCGCTCCTGCGGCTCGCTCTTGCCTCGCCGTTCCACTCTTGAGCTCGAAGAGGCCGCTCCTGCGGCTCGCTCTCGCTTCGCTGTCCCACGGCTTCTGCAAACGTCGACGAGGACGCAGTCAGGCCTGAGGAGCTCCGGCTGCCAAAGGGAACCGCCACCCAACAGCCCCACAGCCAGATCCTCGTGGCACCAGCCACGCAGCCCCCCAGCTGCCCAAAAGCCTCCAACTTCAGCTTGACTCACCGTCGCGACGTCCGGCGCAGTCCCACGCCGTGCTGGGAGCCGGGCCCTCTGGGCAAATGAAGCTGGGCACGCAAGGCAGCGGCCAAGAGGCTGCAGCCCTGCTTACAGGGGGCTCAAGCCGCTGCCTGGACTAAAAAGTGCCCGGGACTCCAGAGCACCGGCCCCCACTTACAGGGCTGCTCTGGTCCCCAAGGCCTATGGAGGCTCCTTCTCTCCAGTTGCGGGGCGCTCCCCACTAACGGGACGGGCGCCCCACGCAGGCTGCCAGCTGAAGGGAGCACAAAGGCTCCCAGACCCGCAGCCTGCTTACAGGCCGGTCCACACCCAGGGAGCCACAGAGCTCGGCCTTCCCCCAAGGCAACAGGAACCTGACTCTAGAGTCAGGCAGTCCAGCTCACGGCCTAAAGCCGAGGGGCCTGACGGGCCGCCAGCCCAGCCCCGAGGACAGGGAGGGCACGCGCCCGGCCCCATGACGCCTGGCCCCACGCCTCTGAAAGACCGGGGCCAGGGACACCCGCCTGATTACAGGGGGTCCCTCCAACCGCCCGCCGAGGCCAGGGGACGCACAGAACCCCACTTACGGGGCCGCCCCCTGCTGCCCGGCACCCCCCAACTAGCACTGCGGAGCACAGGCTCCGACCTGCGCCCCACTTAGGGACAGGCCGGAGCCCGGCCGCAGCGCGGCAACACGGCCGCCTGCAGAGCCCCGGGTGCCTCCTGTGGGAAGCAGGCCCAAAGGCGGGAGCGTGCCCTGCGGCACAGCACTTCTGCAAGCTGCCCCCTGGCAAGGGCCCGGGAGCGCTCGTTCCTGTTGCCTGGCTAAAGGAGCCTCCCCAGCCCTGCTTACAGGGACCTGGGTGGGGCTGCTCCTGGGGACAAAGGGTGCCGCCAAGGTCCTGACGCGTGCCCCGAGTACAGGGCCCGCACGCTGGCAGCTCGCCAGCGCCACCGGCAGCGTGGGCGCAGGCCCTGGCCCTGGCTACAGGCGGGTCACGCTGCCCACGCTGCCGCTAAGCGGCTTCGCGCCGTCCTCAGTAAGCAGGGGCGAGGCCGGAGGCTTTCTCCCCCCGCGCATTTTGGGCACCCGCCTGTGGCTGCACAGAGCTCCTCTTTCCCTCCTGGGAAGTCTAAGCTACGCTGCTCTGTGTTGAGAGCACAAACACACTTCCTCACGCACACCGACTAAGACAGGGGAGGGGGAGACAGGGGAGGGGGGAGACAGTCCCAGAAGGGGGAGCAAGTTCTGTGCAGCCAACCTACTCCAGGGAGCCATTGCTAACGCTGAGCGGGAGGGGAAAGCGTCAGACCTGCCCGTGCACTGAGAGGAGGCCACAGGGGCCTCGACGTGCTGAAGCGCTTCAGGACTGGCACCGGGGACGCGGGCTGTGACACGCCCCGAGTACAGGGGGTCACGCTGGCCAGGGGCCAGCAGCAGGCAGAAAGCTGCCGGGGCTGGGGAAAAAGCCCTGCCCTGCTTACAGGGTAGCTGGGCTGGGGGCCGGGAGAGCTCCGTTTCCCCCCTGCGGTGCGGAGACAGGGGCTCTCACCCTCCTTTACAGGGTCGCCCCTCTCTCCGGGCAGCCAAAGGAGCACAACGGCAAAAGGCCGAGCACAGCAAAGACCAGCCCTGCACGCAGGGAGGTCGCCCAGCGCAAAGCCGGCCGCGGCAGCCTGAAGGCGCCCTGGCCTGGAATAGCCCTTTGCCCAGAGGGCCCCTCGTGTCCCTCTTCGGCTCCACGCTGGCTCTTGCCTCGCCGTTCCACTCTTCAGCTGGAAGACGCTGCCGCTCTTGCCTCGTCGTCCCGCGGCTTCTGCCAATGCACGACGACACACTCAGGCCTGAGAAGCTCCAGACCCTGTGCCTGCAGGCAACCGCCACCCACGGGCCCCACAGGGACGTCCCCAACCAGCCACCCACAGATCCTTTCAAAGGCTGCCCAAAAGCCTCGCGCTTCAGCTCCGAGCTGCGGCTCTTACCTTGCTGCTGCACTCTTGAGCCCGAAGAGGCCGCTCCTGCGGCTCGCTCTTGCCTCGCCGTTCCACTCTTGAGCCCGAAGAGGCCGCTCCTGCGGCTCGCTCTTGCCTCGCCGTTCCACTCTTGAGCTCGAAGAGGCCGCTCCTGCGGCTCGCTCTCGCTTCGCTGTCCCACGGCTTCTGCAAACGTCGACGAGGACGCAGTCAGGCCTGAGGAGCTCCGGCTGCCAAAGGGAACCGCCACCCAACAGCCCCACAGCCAGATCCTCGTGGCACCAGCCACGCAGCCCCCCAGCTGCCCAAAAGCCTCCAACTTCAGCTTGACTCACCGTCGCGACGTCCGGCGCAGTCCCACGCCGTGCTGGGAGCCGGGCCCTCTGGGCAAATGAAGCTGGGCACGCAAGGCAGCGGCCAAGAGGCTGCAGCCCTGCTTACAGGGGGCTCAAGCCGCTGCCTGGACTAAAAAGTGCCCGGGACTCCAGAGCACCGGCCCCCACTTACAGGGCTGCTCTGGTCCCCAAGGCCTATGGAGGCTCCTTCTCTCCAGTTGCGGGGCGCTCCCCACTAACGGGACGGGCGCCCCACGCAGGCTGCCAGCTGAAGGGAGCACAAAGGCTCCCAGACCCGCAGCCTGCTTACAGGCCGGTCCACACCCAGGGAGCCACAGAGCTCGGCCTTCCCCCAAGGCAACAGGAACCTGACTCTAGAGTCAGGCAGTCCAGCTCACGGCCTAAAGCCGAGGGGCCTGACGGGCCGCCAGCCCAGCCCCGAGGACAGGGAGGGCACGCGCCCGGCCCCATGACGCCTGGCCCCACGCCTCTGAAAGACCGGGGCCAGGGACACCCGCCTGATTACAGGGGGTCCCTCCAACCGCCCGCCGAGGCCAGGGGACGCACAGAACCCCACTTACGGGGCCGCCCCCTGCTGCCCGGCACCCCCCAACTAGCACTGCGGAGCACAGGCTCCGACCTGCGCCCCACTTAGGGACAGGCCGGAGCCCGGCCGCAGCGCGGCAACACGGCCGCCTGCAGAGCCCCGGGTGCCTCCTGTGGGAAGCAGGCCCAAAGGCGGGAGCGTGCCCTGCGGCACAGCACTTCTGCAAGCTGCCCCCTGGCAAGGGCCCGGGAGCGCTCGTTCCTGTTGCCTGGCTAAAGGAGCCTCCCCAGCCCTGCTTACAGGGACCTGGGTGGGGCTGCTCCTGGGGACAAAGGGTGCCGCCAAGGTCCTGACGCGTGCCCCGAGTACAGGGCCCGCACGCTGGCAGCTCGCCAGCGCCACCGGCAGCGTGGGCGCAGGCCCTGGCCCTGGCTACAGGCGGGTCACGCTGCCCACGCTGCCGCTAAGCGGCTTCGCGCCGTCCTCAGTAAGCAGGGGCGAGGCCGGAGGCTTTCTCCCCCCGCGCATTTTGGGCACCCGCCTGTGGCTGCACAGAGCTCCTCTTTCCCTCCTGGGAAGTCTAAGCTACGCTGCTCTGTGTTGAGAGCACAAACACACTTCCTCACGCACACCGACTAAGACAGGGGAGGGGGAGACAGGGGAGGGGGGAGACAGTCCCAGAAGGGGGAGCAAGTTCTGTGCAGCCAACCTACTCCAGGGAGCCATTGCTAACGCTGAGCGGGAGGGGAAAGCGTCAGACCTGCCCGTGCACTGAGAGGAGGCCACAGGGGCCTCGACGTGCTGAAGCGCTTCAGGACTGGCACCGGGGACGCGGGCTGTGACACGCCCCGAGTACAGGGGGTCACGCTGGCCAGGGGCCAGCAGCAGGCAGAAAGCTGCCGGGGCTGGGGAAAAAGCCCTGCCCTGCTTACAGGGTAGCTGGGCTGGGGGCCGGGAGAGCTCCGTTTCCCCCCTGCGGTGCGGAGACAGGGGCTCTCACCCTCCTTTACAGGGTCGCCCCTCTCTCCGGGCAGCCAAAGGAGCACAACGGCAAAAGGCCGAGCACAGCAAAGACCAGCCCTGCACGCAGGGAGGTCGCCCAGCGCAAAGCCGGCCGCGGCAGCCTGAAGGCGCCCTGGCCTGGAATAGCCCTTTGCCCAGAGGGCCCCTCGTGTCCCTCTTCGGCTCCACGCTGGCTCTTGCCTCGCCGTTCCACTCTTCAGCTGGAAGACGCTGCCGCTCTTGCCTCGTCGTCCCGCGGCTTCTGCCAATGCACGACGACACACTCAGGCCTGAGAAGCTCCAGACCCTGTGCCTGCAGGCAACCGCCACCCACGGGCCCCACAGGGACGTCCCCAACCAGCCACCCACAGATCCTTTCAAAGGCTGCCCAAAAGCCTCGCGCTTCAGCTCCGAGCTGCGGCTCTTACCTTGCTGCTGCACTCTTGAGCCCGAAGAGGCCGCTCCTGCGGCTCGCTCTTGCCTCGCCGTTCCACTCTTGAGCTCGAAGAGGCCGCTCCTGCGGCTCGCTCTTGCCTCGCCGTTCCACTCTTGAGCTCGAAGAGGCCGCTCCTGCGGCTCGCTCTCGCTTCGCTGTCCCACGGCTTCTGCAAACGTCGACGAGGACGCAGTCAGGCCTGAGGAGCTCCGGCTGCCAAAGGGAACCGCCACCCAACAGCCCCACAGCCAGATCCTCGTGGCACCAGCCACGCAGCCCCCCAGCTGCCCAAAAGCCTCCAACTTCAGCTTGACTCACCGTCGCGACGTCCGGCGCAGTCCCACGCCGTGCTGGGAGCCGGGCCCTCTGGGCAAATGAAGCTGGGCACGCAAGGCAGCGGCCAAGAGGCTGCAGCCCTGCTTACAGGGGGCTCAAGCCGCTGCCTGGACTAAAAAGTGCCCGGGACTCCAGAGCACCGGCCCCCACTTACAGGGCTGCTCTGGTCCCCAAGGCCTATGGAGGCTCCTTCTCTCCAGTTGCGGGGCGCTCCCCACTAACGGGACGGGCGCCCCACGCAGGCTGCCAGCTGAAGGGAGCACAAAGGCTCCCAGACCCGCAGCCTGCTTACAGGCCGGTCCACACCCAGGGAGCCACAGAGCTCGGCCTTCCCCCAAGGCAACAGGAACCTGACTCTAGAGTCAGGCAGTCCAGCTCACGGCCTAAAGCCGAGGGGCCTGACGGGCCGCCAGCCCAGCCCCGAGGACAGGGAGGGCACGCGCCCGGCCCCATGACGCCTGGCCCCACGCCTCTGAAAGACCGGGGCCAGGGACACCCGCCTGATTACAGGGGGTCCCTCCAACCGCCCGCCGAGGCCAGGGGACGCACAGAACCCCACTTACGGGGCCGCCCCCTGCTGCCCGGCACCCCCCAACTAGCACTGCGGAGCACAGGCTCCGACCTGCGCCCCACTTAGGGACAGGCCGGAGCCCGGCCGCAGCGCGGCAACACGGCCGCCTGCAGAGCCCCGGGTGCCTCCTGTGGGAAGCAGGCCCAAAGGCGGGAGCGTGCCCTGCGGCACAGCACTTCTGCAAGCTGCCCCCTGGCAAGGGCCCGGGAGCGCTCGTTCCTGTTGCCTGGCTAAAGGAGCCTCCCCAGCCCTGCTTACAGGGACCTGGGTGGGGCTGCTCCTGGGGACAAAGGGTGCCGCCAAGGTCCTGACGCGTGCCCCGAGTACAGGGCCCGCACGCTGGCAGCTCGCCAGCGCCACCGGCAGCGTGGGCGCAGGCCCTGGCCCTGGCTACAGGCGGGTCACGCTGCCCACGCTGCCGCTAAGCGGCTTCGCGCCGTCCTCAGTAAGCAGGGGCGAGGCCGGAGGCTTTCTCCCCCCGCGCATTTTGGGCACCCGCCTGTGGCTGCACAGAGCTCCTCTTTCCCTCCTGGGAAGTCTAAGCTACGCTGCTCTGTGTTGAGAGCACAAACACACTTCCTCACGCACACCGACTAAGACAGGGGAGGGGGAGACAGGGGAGGGGGGAGACAGTCCCAGAAGGGGGAGCAAGTTCTGTGCAGCCAACCTACTCCAGGGAGCCATTGCTAACGCTGAGCGGGAGGGGAAAGCGTCAGACCTGCCCGTGCACTGAGAGGAGGCCACAGGGGCCTCGACGTGCTGAAGCGCTTCAGGACTGGCACCGGGGACGCGGGCTGTGACACGCCCCGAGTACAGGGGGTCACGCTGGCCAGGGGCCAGCAGCAGGCAGAAAGCTGCCGGGGCTGGGGAAAAAGCCCTGCCCTGCTTACAGGGTAGCTGGGCTGGGGGCCGGGAGAGCTCCGTTTCCCCCCTGCGGTGCGGAGACAGGGGCTCTCACCCTCCTTTACAGGGTCGCCCCTCTCTCCGGGCAGCCAAAGGAGCACAACGGCAAAAGGCCGAGCACAGCAAAGACCAGCCCTGCACGCAGGGAGGTCGCCCAGCGCAAAGCCGGCCGCGGCAGCCTGAAGGCGCCCTGGCCTGGAATAGCCCTTTGCCCAGAGGGCCCCTCGTGTCCCTCTTCGGCTCCACGCTGGCTCTTGCCTCGCCGTTCCACTCTTCAGCTGGAAGACGCTGCCGCTCTTGCCTCGTCGTCCCGCGGCTTCTGCCAATGCACGACGACACACTCAGGCCTGAGAAGCTCCAGACCCTGTGCCTGCAGGCAACCGCCACCCACGGGCCCCACAGGGACGTCCCCAACCAGCCACCCACAGATCCTTTCAAAGGCTGCCCAAAAGCCTCGCGCTTCAGCTCCGAGCTGCGGCTCTTACCTTGCTGCTGCACTCTTGAGCCCGAAGAGGCCGCTCCTGCGGCTCGCTCTTGCCTCGCCGTTCCACTCTTGAGCTCGAAGAGGCCGCTCCTGCGGCTCGCTCTCGCTTCGCTGTCCCACGGCTTCTGCAAACGTCGACGAGGACGCAGTCAGGCCTGAGGAGCTCCGGCTGCCAAAGGGAAACGCCACCCAACAGCCCCACAGCCAGATCCTCGTGGCACCAGCCACGCAGCCCCCCAGCTGCCCAAAAGCCTCCAACTTCAGCTTGACTCACCGTCGCGACGTCCGGCGCAGTCCCACGCCGTGCTGGGAGCCGGGCCCTCTGGGCAAATGAAGCTGGGCACGCAAGGCAGCGGCCAAGAGGCTGCAGCCCTGCTTACAGGGGGCTCAAGCCGCTGCCTGGACTAAAAAGTGCCCGGGACTCCAGAGCACCGGCCCCCACTTACAGGGCTGCTCTGGTCCCCAAGGCCTATGGAGGCTCCTTCTCTCCAGTTGCGGGGCGCTCCCCACTAACGGGACGGGCGCCCCACGCAGGCTGCCAGCTGAAGGGAGCACAAAGGCTCCCAGACCCGCAGCCTGCTTACAGGCCGGTCCACACCCAGGGAGCCACAGAGCTCGGCCTTCCCCCAAGGCAACAGGAACCTGACTCTAGAGTCAGGCAGTCCAGCTCACGGCCTAAAGCCGAGGGGCCTGACGGGCCGCCAGCCCAGCCCCGAGGACAGGGAGGGCACGCGCCCGGCCCCATGACGCCTGGCCCCACGCCTCTGAAAGACCGGGGCCAGGGACACCCGCCTGATTACAGGGGGTCCCTCCAACCGCCCGCCGAGGCCAGGGGACGCACAGAACCCCACTTACGGGGCCGCCCCCTGCTGCCCGGCACCCCCCAACTAGCACTGCGGAGCACAGGCTCCGACCTGCGCCCCACTTAGGGACAGGCCGGAGCCCGGCCGCAGCGCGGCAACACGGCCGCCTGCAGAGCCCCGGGTGCCTCCTGTGGGAAGCAGGCCCAAAGGCGGGAGCGTGCCCTGCGGCACAGCACTTCTGCAAGCTGCCCCCTGGCAAGGGCCCGGGAGCGCTCGTTCCTGTTGCCTGGCTAAAGGAGCCTCCCCAGCCCTGCTTACAGGGACCTGGGTGGGGCTGCTCCTGGGGACAAAGGGTGCCGCCAAGGTCCTGACGCGTGCCCCGAGTACAGGGCCTGCACGCTGGCAGCTCGCCAGCGCCACCGGCAGCGTGGGCGCAGGCCCTGGCCCTGGCTACAGGCGGGTCACGCTGCCCACGCTGCCGCTAAGCGGCTTCGCGCCGTCCTCAGTAAGCAGGGGCGAGGCCGGAGGCTTTCTCCCCCCGCGCATTTTGGGCACCCGCCTGTGGCTGCACAGAGCTCCTCTTTCCCTCCTGGGAAGTCTAAGCTACGCTGCTCTGTGTTGAGAGCACAAACACACTTCCTCACGCACACCGACTAAGACAGGGGAGGGGGAGACAGGGGAGGGGGGAGACAGTCCCAGAAGGGGGAGCAAGTTCTGTGCAGCCAACCTACTCCAGGGAGCCATTGCTAACGCTGAGCGGGAGGGGAAAGCGTCAGACCTGCCCGTGCACTGAGAGGAGGCCACAGGGGCCTCGACGTGCTGAAGCGCTTCAGGACTGGCACCGGGGACGCGGGCTGTGACACGCCCCGAGTACAGGGGGTCACGCTGGCCAGGGGCCAGCAGCAGGCAGAAAGCTGCCGGGGCTGGGGAAAAAGCCCTGCCCTGCTTACAGGGTAGCTGGGCTGGGGGCCGGGAGAGCTCCGTTTCCCCCCTGCGGTGCGGAGACAGGGGCTCTCACCCTCCTTTACAGGGTCGCCCCTCTCTCCGGGCAGCCAAAGGAGCACAACGGCAAAAGGCCGAGCACAGCAAAGACCAGCCCTGCACGCAGGGAGGTCGCCCAGCGCAAAGCCGGCCGCGGCAGCCTGAAGGCGCCCTGGCCTGGAATAGCCCTTTGCCCAGAGGGCCCCTCGTGTCCCTCTTCGGCTCCACGCTGGCTCTTGCCTCGCCGTTCCACTCTTCAGCTGGAAGACGCTGCCGCTCTTGCCTCGTCGTCCCGCGGCTTCTGCCAATGCACGACGACACACTCAGGCCTGAGAAGCTCCAGACCCTGTGCCTGCAGGCAACCGCCACCCACGGGCCCCACAGGGACGTCCCCAACCAGCCACCCACAGATCCTTTCAAAGGCTGCCCAAAAGCCTCGCGCTTCAGCTCCGAGCTGCGGCTCTTACCTTGCTGCTGCACTCTTGAGCCCGAAGAGGCCGCTCCTGCGGCTCGCTCTTGCCTCGCCGTTCCACTCTTGAGCTCGAAGAGGCCGCTCCTGCGGCTCGCTCTCGCTTCGCTGTCCCACGGCTTCTGCAAACGTCGACGAGGACGCAGTCAGGCCTGAGGAGCTCCGGCTGCCAAAGGGAACCGCCACCCAACAGCCCCACAGCCAGATCCTCGTGGCACCAGCCACGCAGCCCCCCAGCTGCCCAAAAGCCTCCAACTTCAGCTTGACTCACCGTCGCGACGTCCGGCGCAGTCCCACGCCGTGCTGGGAGCCGGGCCCTCTGGGCAAATGAAGCTGGGCACGCAAGGCAGCGGCCAAGAGGCTGCAGCCCTGCTTACAGGGGGCTCAAGCCGCTGCCTGGACTAAAAAGTGCCCGGGACTCCAGAGCACCGGCCCCCACTTACAGGGCTGCTCTGGTCCCCAAGGCCTATGGAGGCTCCTTCTCTCCAGTTGCGGGGCGCTCCCCACTAACGGGACGGGCGCCCCACGCAGGCTGCCAGCTGAAGGGAGCACAAAGGCTCCCAGACCCGCAGCCTGCTTACAGGCCGGTCCACACCCAGGGAGCCACAGAGCTCGGCCTTCCCCCAAGGCAACAGGAACCTGACTCTAGAGTCAGGCAGTCCAGCTCACGGCCTAAAGCCGAGGGGCCTGACGGGCCGCCAGCCCAGCCCCGAGGACAGGGAGGGCACGCGCCCGGCCCCATGACGCCTGGCCCCACGCCTCTGAAAGACCGGGGCCAGGGACACCCGCCTGATTACAGGGGGTCCCTCCAACCGCCCGCCGAGGCCAGGGGACGCACAGAACCCCACTTACGGGGCCGCCCCCTGCTGCCCGGCACCCCCCAACTAGCACTGCGGAGCACAGGCTCCGACCTGCGCCCCACTTAGGGACAGGCCGGAGCCCGGCCGCAGTGCGGCAACACGGCCGCCTGCAGAGCCCCGGGTGCCTCCTGTGGGAAGCAGGCCCAAAGGCGGGAGCGTGCCCTGCGGCACAGCACTTCTGCAAGCTGCCCCCTGGCAAGGGCCCGGGAGCGCTCGTTCCTGTTGCCTGGCTAAAGGAGCCTCCCCAGCCCTGCTTACAGGGACCTGGGTGGGGCTGCTCCTGGGGACAAAGGGTGCCGCCAAGGTCCTGACGCGTGCCCCGAGTACAGGGCCCGCACGCTGGCAGCTCGCCAGCGCCACCGGCAGCGTGGGCGCAGGCCCTGGCCCTGGCTACAGGCGGGTCACGCTGCCCACGCTGCCGCTAAGCGGCTTCGCGCCGTCCTCAGTAAGCAGGGGCGAGGCCGGAGGCTTTCTCCCCCCGCGCATTTTGGGCACCCGCCTGTGGCTGCACAGAGCTCCTCTTTCCCTCCTGGGAAGTCTAAGCTACGCTGCTCTGTGTTGAGAGCACAAACACACTTCCTCACGCACACCGACTAAGACAGGGGAGGGGGAGACAGGGGAGGGGGGAGACAGTCCCAGAAGGGGGAGCAAGTTCTGTGCAGCCAACCTACTCCAGGGAGCCATTGCTAACGCTGAGCGGGAGGGGAAAGCGTCAGACCTGCCCGTGCACTGAGAGGAGGCCACAGGGGCCTCGACGTGCTGAAGCGCTTCAGGACTGGCACCGGGGACGCGGGCTGTGACACGCCCCGAGTACAGGGGGTCACGCTGGCCAGGGGCCAGCAGCAGGCAGAAAGCTGCCGGGGCTGGGGAAAAAGCCCTGCCCTGCTTACAGGGTAGCTGGGCTGGGGGCCGGGAGAGCTCCGTTTCCCCCCTGCGGTGTGGAGACAGGGGCTCTCACCCTCCTTTACAGGGTCGCCCCTCTCTCCGGGCAGCCAAAGGAGCACAACGGCAAAAGGCCGAGCACAGCAAAGACCAGCCCTGCACGCAGGGAGGTCGCCCAGCGCAAAGCCGGCCGCGGCAGCCTGAAGGCGCCCTGGCCTGGAATAGCCCTTTGCCCAGAGGGCCCCTCGTGTCCCTCTTCGGCTCCACGCTGGCTCTTGCCTCGCCGTTCCACTCTTCAGCTGGAAGACGCTGCCGCTCTTGCCTCGTCGTCCCGCGGCTTCTGCCAATGCACGACGACACACTCAGGCCTGAGAAGCTCCAGACCCTGTGCCTGCAGGCAACCGCCACCCACGGGCCCCACAGGGACGTCCCCAACCAGCCACCCACAGATCCTTTCAAAGGCTGCCCAAAAGCCTCGCGCTTCAGCTCCGAGCTGCGGCTCTTACCTTGCTGCTGCACTCTTGAGCCCGAAGAGGCCGCTCCTGCGGCTCGCTCTTGCCTCGCCGTTCCACTCTTGAGCCCGAAGAGGCCGCTCCTGCGGCTCGCTCTCGCTTCGCTGTCCCACGGCTTCTGCAAACGTCGACGAGGACGCAGTCAGGCCTGAGGAGCTCCGGCTGCCAAAGGGAAACGCCACCCAACAGCCCCACAGCCAGATCCTCGTGGCACCAGCCACGCAGCCCCCCAGCTGCCCAAAAGCCTCCAACTTCAGCTTGACTCACCGTCGCGACGTCCGGCGCAGTCCCACGCCGTGCTGGGAGCCGGGCCCTCTGGGCAAATGAAGCTGGGCACGCAAGGCAGCGGCCAAGAGGCTGCAGCCCTGCTTACAGGGGGCTCAAGCCGCTGCCTGGACTAAAAAGTGCCCGGGACTCCAGAGCACCGGCCCCCACTTACAGGGCTGCTCTGGTCCCCAAGGCCTATGGAGGCTCCTTCTCTCCAGTTGCGGGGCGCTCCCCACTAACGGGACGGGCGCCCCACGCAGGCTGCCAGCTGAAGGGAGCACAAAGGCTCCCAGACCCGCAGCCTGCTTACAGGCCGGTCCACACCCAGGGAGCCACAGAGCTCGGCCTTCCCCCAAGGCAACAGGAACCTGACTCTAGAGTCAGGCAGTCCAGCTCACGGCCTAAAGCCGAGGGGCCTGACGGGCCGCCAGCCCAGCCCCGAGGACAGGGAGGGCACGCGCCCGGCCCCATGACGCCTGGCCCCACGCCTCTGAAAGACCGGGGCCAGGGACACCCGCCTGATTACAGGGGGTCCCTCCAACCGCCCGCCGAGGCCAGGGGACGCACAGAACCCCACTTACGGGGCCGCCCCCTGCTGCCCGGCACCCCCCAACTAGCACTGCGGAGCACAGGCTCCGACCTGCGCCCCACTTAGGGACAGGCCGGAGCCCGGCCGCAGCGCGGCAACACGGCCGCCTGCAGAGCCCCGGGTGCCTCCTGTGGGAAGCAGGCCCAAAGGCGGGAGCGTGCCCTGCGGCACAGCACTTCTGCAAGCTGCCCCCTGGCAAGGGCCCGGGAGCGCTCGTTCCTGTTGCCTGGCTAAAGGAGCCTCCCCAGCCCGGCTTACAGGGACCTGGGTGGGGCTGCTCCTGGGGACAAAGGGTGCCGCCAAGGTCCTGACGCGTGCCCCGAGTACAGGGCCCGCACGCTGGCAGCTCGCCAGCGCCACCGGCAGCGTGGGCGCAGGCCCTGGCCCTGGCTACAGGCGGGTCACGCTGCCCACGCTGCCGCTAAGCGGCTTCGCGCCGTCCTCAGTAAGCAGGGGCGAGGCCGGAGGCTTTCTCCCCCCGCGCATTTTGGGCACCCGCCTGTGGCTGCACAGAGCTCCTCTTTCCCTCCTGGGAAGTCTAAGCTACGCTGCTCTGTGTTGAGAGCACAAACACACTTCCTCACGCACACCGACTAAGACAGGGGAGGGGGAGACAGGGGAGGGGGGAGACAGTCCCAGAAGGGGGAGCAAGTTCTGTGCAGCCAACCTACTCCAGGGAGCCATTGCTAACGCTGAGCGGGAGGGGAAAGCGTCAGACCTGCCCGTGCACTGAGAGGAGGCCACAGGGGCCTCGACGTGCTGAAGCGCTTCAGGACTGGCACCGGGGACGCGGGCTGTGACACGCCCCGAGTACAGGGGGTCACGCTGGCCAGGGGCCAGCAGCAGGCAGAAAGCTGCCGGGGCTGGGGAAAAAGCCCTGCCCTGCTTACAGGGTAGCTGGGCTGGGGGCCGGGAGAGCTCCGTTTCCCCCCTGCGGTGCGGAGACAGGGGCTCTCACCCTCCTTTACAGGGTCGCCCCTCTCTCCGGGCAGCCAAAGGAGCACAACGGCAAAAGGCCGAGCACAGCAAAGACCAGCCCTGCACGCAGGGAGGTCGCCCAGCGCAAAGCCGGCCGCGGCAGCCTGAAGGCGCCCTGGCCTGGAATAGCCCTTTGCCCAGAGGGCCCCTCGTGTCCCTCTTCGGCTCCACGCTGGCTCTTGCCTCGCCGTTCCACTCTTCAGCTGGAAGACGCTGCCGCTCTTGCCTCGTCGTCCCGCGGCTTCTGCCAATGCACGACGACACACTCAGGCCTGAGAAGCTCCAGACCCTGTGCCTGCAGGCAACCGCCACCCACGGGCCCCACAGGGACGTCCCCAACCAGCCACCCACAGATCCTTTCAAAGGCTGCCCAAAAGCCTCGCGCTTCAGCTCTGAGCTGCGGCTCTTACCTTGCTGCTGCACTCTTGAGCCCGAAGAGGCCGCTCCTGCGGCTCGCTCTTGCCTCGCCGTTCCACTCTTGAGCCCGAAGAGGCCGCTCCTGCGGCTCGCTCTCGCTTCGCTGTCCCACGGCTTCTGCAAACGTCGACGAGGACGCAGTCAGGCCTGAGGAGCTCCGGCTGCCAAAGGGAACCGCCACCCAACAGCCCCACAGCCAGATCCTCGTGGCACCAGCCACGCAGCCCCCCAGCTGCCCAAAAGCCTCCAACTTCAGCTTGACTCACCGTCGCGACGTCCGGCGCAGTCCCACGCCGTGCTGGGAGCCGGGCCCTCTGGGCAAATGAAGCTGGGCACGCAAGGCAGCGGCCAAGAGGCTGCAGCCCTGCTTACAGGGGGCTCAAGCCGCTGCCTGGACTAAAAAGTGCCCGGGACTCCAGAGCACCGGCCCCCACTTACAGGGCTGCTCTGGTCCCCAAGGCCTATGGAGGCTCCTTCTCTCCAGTTGCGGGGCGCTCCCCACTAACGGGACGGGCGCCCCACGCAGGCTGCCAGCTGAAGGGAGCACAAAGGCTCCCAGACCCGCAGCCTGCTTACAGGCCGGTCCACACCCAGGGAGCCACAGAGCTCGGCCTTCCCCCAAGGCAACAGGAACCTGACTCTAGAGTCAGGCAGTCCAGCTCACGGCCTAAAGCCGAGGGGCCTGACGGGCCGCCAGCCCAGCCCCGAGGACAGGGAGGGCACGCGCCCGGCCCCATGACGCCTGGCCCCACGCCTCTGAAAGACCGGGGCCAGGGACACCCGCCTGATTACAGGGGGTCCCTCCAACCGCCCGCCGAGGCCAGGGGACGCACAGAACCCCACTTACGGGGCCGCCCCCTGCTGCCCGGCACCCCCCAACTAGCACTGCGGAGCACAGGCTCCGACCTGCGCCCCACTTAGGGACAGGCCGGAGCCCGGCCGCAGCGCGGCAACACGGCCGCCTGCAGAGCCCCGGGTGCCTCCTGTGGGAAGCAGGCCCAAAGGCGGGAGCGTGCCCTGCGGCACAGCACTTCTGCAAGCTGCCCCCTGGCAAGGGCCCGGGAGCGCTCGTTCCTGTTGCCTGGCTAAAGGAGCCTCCCCAGCCCTGCTTACAGGGACCTGGGTGGGGCTGCTCCTGGGGACAAAGGGTGCCGCCAAGGTCCTGACGCGTGCCCCGAGTACAGGGCCCGCACGCTGGCAGCTCGCCAGCGCCACCGGCAGCGTGGGCGCAGGCCCTGGCCCTGGCTACAGGCGGGTCACGCTGCCCACGCTGCCGCTAAGCGGCTTCGCGCCGTCCTCAGTAAGCAGGGGCGAGGCCGGAGGCTTTCTCCCCCCGCGCATTTTGGGCACCCGCCTGTGGCTGCACAGAGCTCCTCTTTCCCTCCTGGGAAGTCTAAGCTACGCTGCTCTGTGTTGAGAGCACAAACACACTTCCTCACGCACACCGACTAAGACAGGGGAGGGGGAGACAGGGGAGGGGGGAGACAGTCCCAGAAGGGGGAGCAAGTTCTGTGCAGCCAACCTACTCCAGGGAGCCATTGCTAACGCTGAGCGGGAGGGGAAAGCGTCAGACCTGCCCGTGCACTGAGAGGAGGCCACAGGGGCCTCGACGTGCTGAAGCGCTTCAGGACTGGCACCGGGGACGCGGGCTGTGACACGCCCCGAGTACAGGGGGTCACGCTGGCCAGGGGCCAGCAGCAGGCAGAAAGCTGCCGGGGCTGGGGAAAAAGCCCTGCCCTGCTTACAGGGTAGCTGGGCTGGGGGCCGGGAGAGCTCCGTTTCCCCCCTGCGGTGCGGAGACAGGGGCTCTCACCCTCCTTTACAGGGTCGCCCCTCTCTCCGGGCAGCCAAAGGAGCACAACGGCAAAAGGCCGAGCACAGCAAAGACCAGCCCTGCACGCAGGGAGGTCGCCCAGCGCAAAGCCGGCCGCGGCAGCCTGAAGGCGCCCTGGCCTGGAATAGCCCTTTGCCCAGAGGGCCCCTCGTGTCCCTCTTCGGCTCCACGCTGGCTCTTGCCTCGCCGTTCCACTCTTCAGCTGGAAGACGCTGCCGCTCTTGCCTCGTCGTCCCGCGGCTTCTGCCAATGCACGACGACACACTCAGGCCTGAGAAGCTCCAGACCCTGTGCCTGCAGGCAACCGCCACCCACGGGCCCCACAGGGACGTCCCCAACCAGCCACCCACAGATCCTTTCAAAGGCTGCCCAAAAGCCTCGCGCTTCAGCTCTGAGCTGCGGCTCTTACCTTGCTGCTGCACTCTTGAGCCCGAAGAGGCCGCTCCTGCGGCTCGCTCTTGCCTCGCCGTTCCACTCTTGAGCCCGAAGAGGCCGCTCCTGCGGCTCGCTCTCGCTTCGCTGTCCCACGGCTTCTGCAAACGTCGACGAGGACGCAGTCAGGCCTGAGGAGCTCCGGCTGCCAAAGGGAACCGCCACCCAACAGCCCCACAGCCAGATCCTCGTGGCACCAGCCACGCAGCCCCCCAGCTGCCCAAAAGCCTCCAACTTCAGCTTGACTCACCGTCGCGACGTCCGGCGCAGTCCCACGCCGTGCTGGGAGCCGGGCCCTCTGGGCAAATGAAGCTGGGCACGCAAGGCAGCGGCCAAGAGGCTGCAGCCCTGCTTACAGGGGGCTCAAGCCGCTGCCTGGACTAAAAAGTGCCCGGGACTCCAGAGCACCGGCCCCCACTTACAGGGCTGCTCTGGTCCCCAAGGCCTATGGAGGCTCCTTCTCTCCAGTTGCGGGGCGCTCCCCACTAACGGGACGGGCGCCCCACGCAGGCTGCCAGCTGAAGGGAGCACAAAGGCTCCCAGACCCGCAGCCTGCTTACAGGCCGGTCCACACCCAGGGAGCCACAGAGCTCGGCCTTCCCCCAAGGCAACAGGAACCTGACTCTAGAGTCAGGCAGTCCAGCTCACGGCCTAAAGCCGAGGGGCCTGACGGGCCGCCAGCCCAGCCCCGAGGACAGGGAGGGCACGCGCCCGGCCCCATGACGCCTGGCCCCACGCCTCTGAAAGACCGGGGCCAGGGACACCCGCCTGATTACAGGGGGTCCCTCCAACCGCCCGCCGAGGCCAGGGGACGCACAGAACCCCACTTACGGGGCCGCCCCCTGCTGCCCGGCACCCCCCAACTAGCACTGCGGAGCACAGGCTCCGACCTGCGCCCCACTTAGGGACAGGCCGGAGCCCGGCCGCAGCGCGGCAACACGGCCGCCTGCAGAGCCCCGGGTGCCTCCTGTGGGAAGCAGGCCCAAAGGCGGGAGCGTGCCCTGCGGCACAGCACTTCTGCAAGCTGCCCCCTGGCAAGGGCCCGGGAGCGCTCGTTCCTGTTGCCTGGCTAAAGGAGCCTCCCCAGCCCTGCTTACAGGGACCTGGGTGGGGCTGCTCCTGGGGACAAAGGGTGCCGCCAAGGTCCTGACGCGTGCCCCGAGTACAGGGCCCGCACGCTGGCAGCTCGCCAGCGCCACCGGCAGCGTGGGCGCAGGCCCTGGCCCTGGCTACAGGCGGGTCACGCTGCCCACGCTGCCGCTAAGCGGCTTCGCGCCGTCCTCAGTAAGCAGGGGCGAGGCCGGAGGCTTTCTCCCCCCGCGCATTTTGGGCACCCGCCTGTGGCTGCACAGAGCTCCTCTTTCCCTCCTGGGAAGTCTAAGCTACGCTGCTCTGTGTTGAGAGCACAAACACACTTCCTCACGCACACCGACTAAGACAGGGGAGGGGGAGACAGGGGAGGGGGGAGACAGTCCCAGAAGGGGGAGCAAGTTCTGTGCAGCCAACCTACTCCAGGGAGCCATTGCTAACGCTGAGCGGGAGGGGAAAGCGTCAGACCTGCCCGTGCACTGAGAGGAGGCCACAGGGGCCTCGACGTGCTGAAGCGCTTCAGGACTGGCACCGGGGACGCGGGCTGTGACACGCCCCGAGTACAGGGGGTCACGCTGGCCAGGGGCCAGCAGCAGGCAGAAAGCTGCCGGGGCTGGGGAAAAAGCCCTGCCCTGCTTACAGGGTAGCTGGGCTGGGGGCCGGGAGAGCTCCGTTTCCCCCCTGCGGTGCGGAGACAGGGGCTCTCACCCTCCTTTACAGGGTCGCCCCTCTCTCCGGGCAGCCAAAGGAGCACAACGGCAAAAGGCCGAGCACAGCAAAGACCAGCCCTGCACGCAGGGAGGTCGCCCAGCGCAAAGCCGGCCGCGGCAGCCTGAAGGCGCCCTGGCCTGGAATAGCCCTTTGCCCAGAGGGCCCCTCGTGTCCCTCTTCGGCTCCACGCTGGCTCTTGCCTCGCCGTTCCACTCTTCAGCTGGAAGACGCTGCCGCTCTTGCCTCGTCGTCCCGCGGCTTCTGCCAATGCACGACGACACACTCAGGCCTGAGAAGCTCCAGACCCTGTGCCTGCAGGCAACCGCCACCCACGGGCCCCACAGGGACGTCCCCAACCAGCCACCCACAGATCCTTTCAAAGGCTGCCCAAAAGCCTCGCGCTTCAGCTCCGAGCTGCGGCTCTTACCTTGCTGCTGCACTCTTGAGCCCGAAGAGGCCGCTCCTGCGGCTCGCTCTTGCCTCGCCGTTCCACTCTTGAGCTCGAAGAGGCCGCTCCTGCGGCTCGCTCTCGCTTCGCTGTCCCACGGCTTCTGCAAACGTCGACGAGGACGCAGTCAGGCCTGAGGAGCTCCGGCTGCCAAAGGGAAACGCCACCCAACAGCCCCACAGCCAGATCCTCGTGGCACCAGCCACGCAGCCCCCCAGCTGCCCAAAAGCCTCCAACTTCAGCTTGACTCACCGTCGCGACGTCCGGCGCAGTCCCACGCCGTGCTGGGAGCCGGGCCCTCTGGGCAAATGAAGCTGGGCACGCAAGGCAGCGGCCAAGAGGCTGCAGCCCTGCTTACAGGGGGCTCAAGCCGCTGCCTGGACTAAAAAGTGCCCGGGACTCCAGAGCACCGGCCCCCACTTACAGGGCTGCTCTGGTCCCCAAGGCCTATGGAGGCTCCTTCTCTCCAGTTGCGGGGCGCTCCCCACTAACGGGACGGGCGCCCCACGCAGGCTGCCAGCTGAAGGGAGCACAAAGGCTCCCAGACCCGCAGCCTGCTTACAGGCCGGTCCACACCCAGGGAGCCACAGAGCTCGGCCTTCCCCCAAGGCAACAGGAACCTGACTCTAGAGTCAGGCAGTCCAGCTCACGGCCTAAAGCCGAGGGGCCTGACGGGCCGCCAGCCCAGCCCCGAGGACAGGGAGGGCACGCGCCCGGCCCCATGACGCCTGGCCCCACGCCTCTGAAAGACCGGGGCCAGGGACACCCGCCTGATTACAGGGGGTCCCTCCAACCGCCCGCCGAGGCCAGGGGACGCACAGAACCCCACTTACGGGGCCGCCCCCTGCTGCCCGGCACCCCCCAACTAGCACTGCGGAGCACAGGCTCCGACCTGCGCCCCACTTAGGGACAGGCCGGAGCCCGGCCGCAGCGCGGCAACACGGCCGCCTGCAGAGCCCCGGGTGCCTCCTGTGGGAAGCAGGCCCAAAGGCGGGAGCGTGCCCTGCGGCACAGCACTTCTGCAAGCTGCCCCCTGGCAAGGGCCCGGGAGCGCTCGTTCCTGTTGCCTGGCTAAAGGAGCCTCCCCAGCCCTGCTTACAGGGACCTGGGTGGGGCTGCTCCTGGGGACAAAGGGTGCCGCCAAGGTCCTGACGCGTGCCCCGAGTACAGGGCCCGCACGCTGGCAGCTCGCCAGCGCCACCGGCAGCGTGGGCGCAGGCCCTGGCCCTGGCTACAGGCGGGTCACGCTGCCCACGCTGCCGCTAAGCGGCTTCGCGCCGTCCTCAGTAAGCAGGGGCGAGGCCGGAGGCTTTCTCCCCCCGCGCATTTTGGGCACCCGCCTGTGGCTGCACAGAGCTCCTCTTTCCCTCCTGGGAAGTCTAAGCTACGCTGCTCTGTGTTGAGAGCACAAACACACTTCCTCACGCACACCGACTAAGACAGGGGAGGGGGAGACAGGGGAGGGGGGAGACAGTCCCAGAAGGGGGAGCAAGTTCTGTGCAGCCAACCTACTCCAGGGAGCCATTGCTAACGCTGAGCGGGAGGGGAAAGCGTCAGACCTGCCCGTGCACTGAGAGGAGGCCACAGGGGCCTCGACGTGCTGAAGCGCTTCAGGACTGGCACCGGGGACGCGGGCTGTGACACGCCCCGAGTACAGGGGGTCACGCTGGCCAGGGGCCAGCAGCAGGCAGAAAGCTGCCGGGGCTGGGGAAAAAGCCCTGCCCTGCTTACAGGGTAGCTGGGCTGGGGGCCGGGAGAGCTCCGTTTCCCCCCTGCGGTGCGGAGACAGGGGCTCTCACCCTCCTTTACAGGGTCGCCCCTCTCTCCGGGCAGCCAAAGGAGCACAACGGCAAAAGGCCGAGCACAGCAAAGACCAGCCCTGCACGCAGGGAGGTCGCCCAGCGCAAAGCCGGCCGCGGCAGCCTGAAGGCGCCCTGGCCTGGAATAGCCCTTTGCCCAGAGGGCCCCTCGTGTCCCTCTTCGGCTCCACGCTGGCTCTTGCCTCGCCGTTCCACTCTTCAGCTGGAAGACGCTGCCGCTCTTGCCTCGTCGTCCCGCGGCTTCTGCCAATGCACGACGACACACTCAGGCCTGAGAAGCTCCAGACCCTGTGCCTGCAGGCAACCGCCACCCACGGGCCCCACAGGGACGTCCCCAACCAGCCACCCACAGATCCTTTCAAAGGCTGCCCAAAAGCCTCGCGCTTCAGCTCCGAGCTGCGGCTCTTACCTTGCTGCTGCACTCTTGAGCCCGAAGAGGCCGCTCCTGCGGCTCGCTCTTGCCTCGCCGTTCCACTCTTGAGCTCGAAGAGGCCGCTCCTGCGGCTCGCTCTCGCTTCGCTGTCCCACGGCTTCTGCAAACGTCGACGAGGACGCAGTCAGGCCTGAGGAGCTCCGGCTGCCAAAGGGAACCGCCACCCAACAGCCCCACAGCCAGATCCTCGTGGCACCAGCCACGCAGCCCCCCAGCTGCCCAAAAGCCTCCAACTTCAGCTTGACTCACCGTCGCGACGTCCGGCGCAGTCCCACGCCGTGCTGGGAGCCGGGCCCTCTGGGCAAATGAAGCTGGGCACGCAAGGCAGCGGCCAAGAGGCTGCAGCCCTGCTTACAGGGGGCTCAAGCCGCTGCCTGGACTAAAAAGTGCCCGGGACTCCAGAGCACCGGCCCCCACTTACAGGGCTGCTCTGGTCCCCAAGGCCTATGGAGGCTCCTTCTCTCCAGTTGCGGGGCGCTCCCCACTAACGGGACGGGCGCCCCACGCAGGCTGCCAGCTGAAGGGAGCACAAAGGCTCCCAGACCCGCAGCCTGCTTACAGGCCGGTCCACACCCAGGGAGCCACAGAGCTCGGCCTTCCCCCAAGGCAACAGGAACCTGACTCTAGAGTCAGGCAGTCCAGCTCACGGCCTAAAGCCGAGGGGCCTGACGGGCCGCCAGCCCAGCCCCGAGGACAGGGAGGGCACGCGCCCGGCCCCATGACGCCTGGCCCCACGCCTCTGAAAGACCGGGGCCAGGGACACCCGCCTGATTACAGGGGGTCCCTCCAACCGCCCGCCGAGGCCAGGGGACGCACAGAACCCCACTTACGGGGCCGCCCCCTGCTGCCCGGCACCCCCCAACTAGCACTGCGGAGCACAGGCTCCGACCTGCGCCCCACTTAGGGACAGGCCGGAGCCCGGCCGCAGCGCGGCAACACGGCCGCCTGCAGAGCCCCGGGTGCCTCCTGTGGGAAGCAGGCCCAAAGGCGGGAGCGTGCCCTGCGGCACAGCACTTCTGCAAGCTGCCCCCTGGCAAGGGCCCGGGAGCGCTCGTTCCTGTTGCCTGGCTAAAGGAGCCTCCCCAGCCCTGCTTACAGGGACCTGGGTGGGGCTGCTCCTGGGGACAAAGGGTGCCGCCAAGGTCCTGACGCGTGCCCCGAGTACAGGGCCCGCACGCTGGCAGCTCGCCAGCGCCACCGGCAGCGTGGGCGCAGGCCCTGGCCCTGGCTACAGGCGGGTCACGCTGCCCACGCTGCCGCTAAGCGGCTTCGCGCCGTCCTCAGTAAGCAGGGGCGAGGCCGGAGGCTTTCTCCCCCCGCGCATTTTGGGCACCCGCCTGTGGCTGCACAGAGCTCCTCTTTCCCTCCTGGGAAGTCTAAGCTACGCTGCTCTGTGTTGAGAGCACAAACACACTTCCTCACGCACACCGACTAAGACAGGGGAGGGGGAGACAGGGGAGGGGGGAGACAGTCCCAGAAGGGGGAGCAAGTTCTGTGCAGCCAACCTACTCCAGGGAGCCATTGCTAACGCTGAGCGGGAGGGGAAAGCGTCAGACCTGCCCGTGCACTGAGAGGAGGCCACAGGGGCCTCGACGTGCTGAAGCGCTTCAGGACTGGCACCGGGGACGCGGGCTGTGACACGCCCCGAGTACAGGGGGTCACGCTGGCCAGGGGCCAGCAGCAGGCAGAAAGCTGCCGGGGCTGGGGAAAAAGCCCTGCCCTGCTTACAGGGTAGCTGGGCTGGGGGCCGGGAGAGCTCCGTTTCCCCCCTGCGGTGTGGAGACAGGGGCTCTCACCCTCCTTTACAGGGTCGCCCCTCTCTCCGGGCAGCCAAAGGAGCACAACGGCAAAAGGCCGAGCACAGCAAAGACCAGCCCTGCACGCAGGGAGGTCGCCCAGCGCAAAGCCGGCCGCGGCAGCCTGAAGGCGCCCTGGCCTGGAATAGCCCTTTGCCCAGAGGGCCCCTCGTGTCCCTCTTCGGCTCCACGCTGGCTCTTGCCTCGCCGTTCCACTCTTCAGCTGGAAGACGCTGCCGCTCTTGCCTCGTCGTCCCGCGGCTTCTGCCAATGCACGACGACACACTCAGGCCTGAGAAGCTCCAGACCCTGTGCCTGCAGGCAACCGCCACCCACGGGCCCCACAGGGACGTCCCCAACCAGCCACCCACAGATCCTTTCAAAGGCTGCCCAAAAGCCTCGCGCTTCAGCTCCGAGCTGCGGCTCTTACCTTGCTGCTGCACTCTTGAGCCCGAAGAGGCCGCTCCTGCGGCTCGCTCTTGCCTCGCCGTTCCACTCTTGAGCCCGAAGAGGCCGCTCCTGCGGCTCGCTCTCGCTTCGCTGTCCCACGGCTTCTGCAAACGTCGACGAGGACGCAGTCAGGCCTGAGGAGCTCCGGCTGCCAAAGGGAAACGCCACCCAACAGCCCCACAGCCAGATCCTCGTGGCACCAGCCACGCAGCCCCCCAGCTGCCCAAAAGCCTCCAACTTCAGCTTGACTCACCGTCGCGACGTCCGGCGCAGTCCCACGCCGTGCTGGGAGCCGGGCCCTCTGGGCAAATGAAGCTGGGCACGCAAGGCAGCGGCCAAGAGGCTGCAGCCCTGCTTACAGGGGGCTCAAGCCGCTGCCTGGACTAAAAAGTGCCCGGGACTCCAGAGCACCGGCCCCCACTTACAGGGCTGCTCTGGTCCCCAAGGCCTATGGAGGCTCCTTCTCTCCAGTTGCGGGGCGCTCCCCACTAACGGGACGGGCGCCCCACGCAGGCTGCCAGCTGAAGGGAGCACAAAGGCTCCCAGACCCGCAGCCTGCTTACAGGCCGGTCCACACCCAGGGAGCCACAGAGCTCGGCCTTCCCCCAAGGCAACAGGAACCTGACTCTAGAGTCAGGCAGTCCAGCTCACGGCCTAAAGCCGAGGGGCCTGACGGGCCGCCAGCCCAGCCCCGAGGACAGGGAGGGCACGCGCCCGGCCCCATGACGCCTGGCCCCACGCCTCTGAAAGACCGGGGCCAGGGACACCCGCCTGATTACAGGGGGTCCCTCCAACCGCCCGCCGAGGCCAGGGGACGCACAGAACCCCACTTACGGGGCCGCCCCCTGCTGCCCGGCACCCCCCAACTAGCACTGCGGAGCACAGGCTCCGACCTGCGCCCCACTTAGGGACAGGCCGGAGCCCGGCCGCAGCGCGGCAACACGGCCGCCTGCAGAGCCCCGGGTGCCTCCTGTGGGAAGCAGGCCCAAAGGCGGGAGCGTGCCCTGCGGCACAGCACTTCTGCAAGCTGCCCCCTGGCAAGGGCCCGGGAGCGCTCGTTCCTGTTGCCTGGCTAAAGGAGCCTCCCCAGCCCGGCTTACAGGGACCTGGGTGGGGCTGCTCCTGGGGACAAAGGGTGCCGCCAAGGTCCTGACGCGTGCCCCGAGTACAGGGCCCGCACGCTGGCAGCTCGCCAGCGCCACCGGCAGCGTGGGCGCAGGCCCTGGCCCTGGCTACAGGCGGGTCACGCTGCCCACGCTGCCGCTAAGCGGCTTCGCGCCGTCCTCAGTAAGCAGGGGCGAGGCCGGAGGCTTTCTCCCCCCGCGCATTTTGGGCACCCGCCTGTGGCTGCACAGAGCTCCTCTTTCCCTCCTGGGAAGTCTAAGCTACGCTGCTCTGTGTTGAGAGCACAAACACACTTCCTCACGCACACCGACTAAGACAGGGGAGGGGGAGACAGGGGAGGGGGGAGACAGTCCCAGAAGGGGGAGCAAGTTCTGTGCAGCCAACCTACTCCAGGGAGCCATTGCTAACGCTGAGCGGGAGGGGAAAGCGTCAGACCTGCCCGTGCACTGAGAGGAGGCCACAGGGGCCTCGACGTGCTGAAGCGCTTCAGGACTGGCACCGGGGACGCGGGCTGTGACACG
The DNA here is from genome assembly GCF_023055355.1 of Agelaius tricolor. Lineage (NCBI taxonomy): Eukaryota > Metazoa > Chordata > Aves > Passeriformes > Icteridae > Agelaius > Agelaius tricolor. The sequence continues at coordinate 1,505,032 of NW_027269332.1, forward strand.
CCCCGAGTACAGGGGGTCACGCTGGCCAGGGGCCAGCAGCAGGCAGAAAGCTGCCGGGGCTGGGGAAAAAGCCCTGCCCTGCTTACAGGGTAGCTGGGCTGGGGGCCGGGAGAGCTCCGTTTCCCCCCTGCGGTGCGGAGACAGGGGCTCTCACCCTCCTTTACAGGGTCGCCCCTCTCTCCGGGCAGCCAAAGGAGCACAACGGCAAAAGGCCGAGCACAGCAAAGACCAGCCCTGCACGCAGGGAGGTCGCCCAGCGCAAAGCCGGCCGCGGCAGCCTGAAGGCGCCCTGGCCTGGAATAGCCCTTTGCCCAGAGGGCCCCTCGTGTCCCTCTTCGGCTCCACGCTGGCTCTTGCCTCGCCGTTCCACTCTTCAGCTGGAAGACGCTGCCGCTCTTGCCTCGTCGTCCCGCGGCTTCTGCCAATGCACGACGACACACTCAGGCCTGAGAAGCTCCAGACCCTGTGCCTGCAGGCAACCGCCACCCACGGGCCCCACAGGGACGTCCCCAACCAGCCACCCACAGATCCTTTCAAAGGCTGCCCAAAAGCCTCGCGCTTCAGCTCCGAGCTGCGGCTCTTACCTTGCTGCTGCACTCTTGAGCCCGAAGAGGCCGCTCCTGCGGCTCGCTCTTGCCTCGCCGTTCCACTCTTGAGCCCGAAGAGGCCGCTCCTGCGGCTCGCTCTCGCTTCGCTGTCCCACGGCTTCTGCAAACGTCGACGAGGACGCAGTCAGGCCTGAGGAGCTCCGGCTGCCAAAGGGAAACGCCACCCAACAGCCCCACAGCCAGATCCTCGTGGCACCAGCCACGCAGCCCCCCAGCTGCCCAAAAGCCTCCAACTTCAGCTTGACTCACCGTCGCGACGTCCGGCGCAGTCCCACGCCGTGCTGGGAGCCGGGCCCTCTGGGCAAATGAAGCTGGGCACGCAAGGCAGCGGCCAAGAGGCTGCAGCCCTGCTTACAGGGGGCTCAAGCCGCTGCCTGGACTAAAAAGTGCCCGGGACTCCAGAGCACCGGCCCCCACTTACAGGGCTGCTCTGGTCCCCAAGGCCTATGGAGGCTCCTTCTCTCCAGTTGCGGGGCGCTCCCCACTAACGGGACGGGCGCCCCACGCAGGCTGCCAGCTGAAGGGAGCACAAAGGCTCCCAGACCCGCAGCCTGCTTACAGGCCGGTCCACACCCAGGGAGCCACAGAGCTCGGCCTTCCCCCAAGGCAACAGGAACCTGACTCTAGAGTCAGGCAGTCCAGCTCACGGCCTAAAGCCGAGGGGCCTGACGGGCCGCCAGCCCAGCCCCGAGGACAGGGAGGGCACGCGCCCGGCCCCATGACGCCTGGCCCCACGCCTCTGAAAGACCGGGGCCAGGGACACCCGCCTGATTACAGGGGTCCCTCCAACCGCCCGCCGAGGCCAGGGGACGCACAGAACCCCACTTACGGGGGCCGCCCCCTGCTGCCCGGCACCCCCCAACTAGGCACTGCGGAGCACAGGCTCCGACCTGCGCCCCACTTAGGGACAGGCCGGAGCCCGGCCGCAGCGCGGCAACACGGCCGCCTGCAGAGCCCCGGGTGCCTCCTGTGGGAAGCAGGCCAAAGGCGGGAGCGTGCCCTGCGGCACAGCACTTCTGCAAGCTGCCCCCTGGCAAGGGCCCGGGAGCGCTCGTTCCTGGTTGCCTGGCTAAAGGGAGCCTCCCCAGCCCTGCTTACAGGGACCTGGGTGGGGCTGCTCCTGGGGACAAAGGGTGCCGCCAAGGTCCTGACGCGTGCCCCGAGTACAGGGCCCGCACGCTGGCAGCTCGCCAGCGCCACCGGCAGCGTGGCGCAGGCCCTGGCCCTGGCTACAGGCGGGTCACGCTGCCCACGCTGCCGCTAAGCGGCTTCGCGCCGTCCTCAGTAAGCAGGGGCGAGGCCGGAGGCTTTCTCCCCCCGCGCATTTTGGGCACCCGCCTGTGGCTGCACAGAGCTCCTCTTTCCCTCCTGGGAAGTCTAAGCTACGCTGCTCTGTGTTGAGAGCACAAACACACTTCCTCACGCACACCGACTAAGACAGGGGGAGGGGGAGACAGGGGGAGGGGGGGGAGGACAGTCCCAGAAGGGGGAGCAAGTTCTGTGCAGCCAACCTACTCCAGGGAGCCATTGCTAACGCTGAGCGGGAGGGGAAAGCGTCAGACCTGCCCGTGCACTGAGAGGAGGCCACAGGGGCCTCGACGTGCTGAAGCGCTTCAGGACTGGCACCGGGGACGCGGGCTGTGACACGCCCCGAGTACAGGGGGTCACGCTGGCCAGGGGCCAGCAGCAGGCAGAAAGCTGCCGGGGCTGGGGAAAAAGCCCTGCCCTGCTTACAGGGTAGCTGGGCTGGGGGCCGGGAGAGCTCCGTTTCCCCCCTGCGGTGCGGAGACAGGGGCTCTCACCCTCCTTTACAGGGTCGCCCCTCTCTCCGGGCAGCCAAAGGAGCACAACGGCAAAAGGCCGAGCACAGCAAAGACCAGCCCTGCACGCAGGGAGGTCGCCCAGCGCAAAGCCGGCCGCGGCAGCCTGAAGGCGCCCTGGCCTGGGAATAGGCCCTTTGCCCAGAGGGCCCCTCGTGTCCCTCTTCGGCTCCACGCTGGCTCTTGCCTCGCCGTTCCACTCTTCAGCTGGAAGACGCTGCCGCTCTTGCCTCGTCGTCCCGCGGCTTCTGCCAATGCACGACGACACACTCAGGCCTGAGAAGCTCCAGACCCTGTGCCTGCAGGCAACCGCCACCCACGGGCCCCACAGGGACGTCCCCAACCAGCCACCCACAGATCCTTTCAAAGGCTGCCCAAAAGCCTCGCGCTTCAGCTCCGAGCTGCGGCTCTTACCTTGCTGCTGCACTCTTGAGCCCGAAGAGGCCGCTCCTGCGGCTCGCTCTTGCCTCGCCGTTCCACTCTTGAGCTCGAAGAGGCCGCTCCTGCGGCTCGCTCTCGCTTCGCTGTCCCACGGCTTCTGCAAACGTCGACGAGGACGCAGTCAGGCCTGAGGAGCTCCGGCTGCCAAAGGGAACCGCCACCCAACAGCCCCACAGCCAGATCCTCGTGGCACCAGCCCACGCAGCCCCCCAGCTGCCCAAAAGCCTCCAACTTCAGCTTGACTCACCGTCGCGACGTCCGGCGCAAGTCCCACGCCGTGCTGGGAGCCGGGCCCTCTGGGCAAATGAAGCTGGGCACGCAAGGCAGCGGCCAAGAGGCTGCAGCCCTGCTTACAGGGGGCTCAAGCCGCTGCCTGGGACTAAAAAGTGCCCGGGACTCCAGAGCACCGGCCCCCACTTACAGGGCTGCTCTGGTCCCCAAGGCCTATGGAGGCTCCTTCTCTCCAGTTGCGGGGCGCTCCCCACTAACGGGACGGGCGCCCCCACGCAGGCTGCCAGCTGAAGGGAGCACAAAGGCTTCCCAGACCCGCAGCCTGCTTACAGGCCGGTCCACACCCAGGGGAGCCACAGAGCTCGGCCTTCCCCCAAGGCAACATGGAACCTGACTCTAGAGTCAGGCAGTCCAGCTCACGGCCTAAAGCCGAGGGGCCTGACGGGCCGCCAGCCCAGCCCCGAGGACAGGGAGGGCACGCGCCCGGCCCCATGACGCCTGGCCCCACGCCTCTGAAAGACCGGGGCCAGGGACACCCGCCTGATTACAGGGGGTCCCTCCAACCGCCCGCCGAGGCCAGGGGACGCACAGAACCCCACTTACGGGGCCGCCCCCTGCTGCCCGGCACCCCCCAACTAGCACTGCGGAGCACAGGCTCCGACCTGCGCCCCACTTAGGGACAGGCCGGAGCCCGGCCGCAGCGCGGCAACACGGCCGCCTGCAGAGCCCCCGGGTGCCTCCTGTGGGAAGCAGGCCCAAAGGCGGGAGCGTGCCCTGCGGCACAGCACTTCTGCAAGCTGCCCCCTGGCAAGGGCCCCGGGAGCGCTCGTTCCTGTTGCCTGGCTAAAGGAGCCTCCCCAGCCCTGCTTACAGGGACCTGGGTGGGGGCTGCTCCTGGGGACAAAGGGTGCCGCCAAGGTCCTGACGCGTGCCCCGAGTACAGGGCCCGCACGCTGGCAGCTCGCCAGCGCCACCAGGCAGCGTGGGCGCAGGCCCTGGCCCTGGCTACAGGCGGGTCACGCTGCCCACGCTGCCGCTAAGCGGCTTCGCGCCGTCCTCAGTAAGCAGGGGCGAGGCCGGAGGCTTTCTCCCCCCGCGCATTTTGGGCACCCGCCTGTGGCTGCACAGAGCTCCTCTTTCCCTCCTGGGAAGTCTAAGCTACGCTGCTCTGTGTTGAGAGCACAAACACACTCCTCACGCACACCGACTAAGACAGGGGAGGGGGAGACAGGGGAGGGGGGAGACAGTCCCCAGAAGGGGGAGCAAGTTCTGTGCAGCCAACCTACTCCAGGGAGCCATTGCTAACGCTGAGCGGGAGGGAAAGCGTCAGACCTGCCCGTGCACTGAGAGGAGGCCACAGGGGCCTCGACGTGCTGAAGCGCTTCAGGACTGGCACCGGGGACGCGGGCTGTGACACGCCCCGAGTACAGGGGTGGGGTCATTCGCTATGGTACCTACGCTGGCCACGGGGCAAGCAGGCAGAAAGCTGCCGGGGCTGGGGAAAAAGCCCTGCCCTGCTTACAGGGTAGCTGGGCTGGGGGCCGGGAGAGCTCCGTTTCCCCCCTGCGTGTGGAGACAGGGGCTCTTCACCCTCCTTTACAGGGTCGCCCCTCTCTCCGGGCAGCCAAAGGAGCACAACGGCAAAAGGCCGAGCACAGCAAAGACCAGCCCTGCACGCAGGGAGGGTCGCCCAGCGCAAAGCCGGCCGCGGGCAGCCTGAAGGCGCCCTGGCCTGGAATAGCCCTTTGCCCAGAGGGCCCCTCGTGTCCCTCTTCGGCTCCACGCTGGCTCTTGCCTCGCCGTTCCACTCTTCAGCTGGAAGACGCTGCCGCTCTTGCCTCGTCGTCCCGCGGCTTCTGCCAATGCACGACGACACACTCAGGCCTGAGAAGCTCCAGACCCTGTGCCTGCAGGCAACCGCCACCCACGGGCCCCACAGGGACGTCCCCAACCAGCCACCCCACAGATCCTTTCAAAGGCTGCCCAAAAGCCTCGCGCTTCAGCTCCGAGCTGCGGCTCTTACCTTGCTGCTGCACTCTTGAGCCCGAAGAGGCCGCTCCTGCGGCTCGCTCTTGCCTCGCCGTTCCACTCTTGAGCCCGAAGAGGCCGCTCCTGCGGCTCGCTCTCGCTTCGCTGTCCCACGGCTTCTGCAAACGTCGACGAGGACGCAGTCAGGCCTGAGGAGCTCCGGCTGCCAAAGGGAAACGCCACCCAAACAGCCCCACAGCCAGATCCTCGTGGCACCAGCCACGCAGCCCCCCTGCTTGCCCAAAAGCCTCCAACTTCAGCTTGACTCACCGTCGCGACGTCCGGCGCAGTCCCACGCCGTGCTGGGAGCCGGGCCCTCTGGGCAAATGAAGCTGGGGCACGCAAGGCAGCGGCCAAGAGGCTGCAGCCCTGCTTACAGGGGGCTCAAGCCGCTGCCATGGACTAAAAAGTGCCCGGGACTCCAGAGCACCGGCCCCCACTTACAGGGCTGCTCTGGTCCCCAAGGCCTATGGAGGCTCCTTCTCTCCAGTTGCGGGGCGCTCCCCACTAACGGGACGGGGGCGCCCCACGCAGGCTGCCAGCTGAAGGGAGCACAAAGGCTCCCAGACCCGCAGCCTGCTTACAGGCCGGTCCACACCCAGGGAGCCACAGAGCTCGGCCTTCCCCCAAGGCAACAGGAACCTGACTCTAGAGTCAGGCAGTCCAGCTCACGGCCTAAAGCCGAGGGGCCTGACGGGCCGCCAGCCCAGCCCCGAGGACAGGGAGGGCACGCGCCCGGCCCCATGACGCCTGGCCCCACGCCTCTGAAAGACCGGGGGCCAGGGACACCCGCCTGATTACAGGGGGTCCCTCCAACCGCCCGCCGAGGCCAGGGGACGCACAGAACCCCACTTACGGGGCCGCCCCCTGCTGCCCGGCACCCCCCCAACTTAGCACTGCGGAGCACAGGCTCCGACCTGCGCCCCACTTAGGGACAGGCCGGAGCCCCGGCCGCAGCGCGGCAACACGGCCGCCTGCAGAGCCCCGGGTGCCTCCTGTGGGAAGCAGGCCCAAAGGCGGGAGCGTGCCCTGCGGCACAGCACTTCTGCAAGCTGCCCCCTGGCAAGGGCCCGGGGAGCGCTCGTTCCTGTTGCCTGGCTAAAGGGAGCCTCCCCAGCCCGGCTTACAGGGACCTGGGTGGGGCTGCTCCTGGGGACAAAGGGTGCCGCCAAGGTCCTGACGCGGTGCCCCGAGTACAGGGCCCGCACGCTGGCAGCTCGCCAGCGCCACCGGCAGCCGTGGGCGCAGGCCTGGCCCTGGCTAAAGGCGGGTCACGCTGCCCACTGCTGCCGCTAAGCGGCTTCGCGCCGTCCTCAGTAAGCAGGGGCGAGGCCGGAGGCTTTCTCCCCCCCCGCGCATTTTGGGCACCCGCCTGTGGCTGCACAGAGCTCCTCTTCCCTCCTGGGAAGTCTAAGCTACGCTGCTCTGTGTTGAGAGCACAAACACACTTCCTCACGCACACCGACTAAGACAGGGGAGGGGGAGACAGGGGAGGGGGGGAGACAGTCCCAGAAGGGGGAGCAAGTTCTGTGCAGCCAACCTACTCCAGGGAGCCATTGCTAACGCTGAGCGGGAGGGGAAAGCGTCTAGACCTGCCCGTGCACTGAGAGGAGGCCACAGGGGCCTCGACGTGCTGAAGCGCTTTCAGGACTGGCACCGGGGACGCGGGCTATGTGACACGCCCCGAGTACAGGGGGTCACGCTGGCCAGGGGCCAGCAGCAGGCAGAAAGCTGCGGGGCTGGGGAAAAGCCCTGCCCTGCTTACAGGGTAGCTGGGCTGGGGGGCCGGGAGAGCTCGTTTCCCCCTGCGGTGCGGAGACAGGGGCTCTCACCCTCCCTTTACAGGGTCGCCCCTCTCTCCGGGCAGCCAAAGGAGCACAACGGCAAAAGGCCGAGCACAGCAAAGACCAGCCCTGCACGCAGGGGAGGTCGCCCAGCGCAAAGCCGGCCGCGGCAGCCTGAAGGCGCCCTGGCCTGGAATAGCCCTTTGCCCAGAGGGCCCCTCGTGTCCCTCTTCGGCTCCACGCTGGCTCTTGCTCGCCGTTCCACTCTTCAGCTGG